>NW_005842276.1:107319-157905 GCF_000455745.1 Alligator sinensis
TTTCCCTACTCAGTAGGAGGACTTTTTGAAGGGGTTTTAATTAATTTTAAATCTATAATCTAACTGGACATTTGTGTCATACCTTTGCCTGAAACAACAGTTCAGTGAAGACTGCTGTAGCATTAGAAGTACCTAATTCACTCCATGCCACAGTCTGGGTTCATCGCTTGCATAGCGATAGATCTGTGATGATTTTGAGAAACATTATTTCCATACTGAAACTCACAATGAGAAAATCTATGATAATACTAAACAACAGTAATAATGGCCTGTGACTTTATTCCTTCTTTACTGAGTTAAATATTAAGGGCACTGACAGATGTGGGGAAAAAAGCAGTGCTTTGCCAGAAGAGGAATCAGCTATTACATAAAAGAGCTAAAAAGCCCTGCTGAAGTGCACAAGCTATAGAAATGCTGGGTGAGCTAGGTCAAACTGACATGATTCCCCCTCTACGCATGCTCTGCACAGGCATGCCAAGCTGAAAGTAAAGCCCTGTTTGTTTGCTTGTTTCCCACGTCTGAATGCAAGTTAAAAGACCCAAGCACAGTATGATGGAAACAAGAGGTAAGGGAACAGCAGATAGCATACAACTAGGCAAAACTAGTATTGTCCTAGTTCTCACCAAACTCACCAGTGGAGAAGATATCAAATATGCAATGGACTGAGGAAGAAAGTGATTTACTATCTAGTTCAGATTCTAAATGAGTTCTGCACTAGCTGACACTTCCTTGTGATCTATAACCAACCCTCTGCCTTCCCAAGAAATAGATGACCTTGCTGTGTGCCTGTTTGTTATTACTTATTTGTCTGCAAGGCAGGTCAAAAATTCATTTTTTCCCTATGTAGAAGGGGATAAGGTTGAAAGAAAAACATAGTTTAAGCATAGTTCACTTATTTCTTTGTGTACAGACAGCAAGCATGAAGGCATCTGTGCTGGTCTAATTTCAGCCAAAACCATCTGCCAGCCAGTTGCAGTAAAAAGGGTAGAAAATCTAATCGTGACTCAGAGGAGTCAGAAAGAATTGAGGGAGTGAAGGCCCAAGCAAAAAGGAGTGAAAATGCATAGCATGGAGTTTACTGCAATGGGTGAGAAGCAGTCTACTGAATGGGAGGGGAGGGGTCCTTACTCTCCTAACTACAGTGCAAACTCAATAATTACAAGGACAATTAAACAGCAACTCCTAACACAGTGTAACATTTTTCAGATGATTGTATGTTCCTTGCTCTCTCATCTTCTTCCTTCTGAGTTCCAAACCAACACTATTAAGAAACTTGCAGCACAGTACATTTTGCAGTGTATATACTACAAGAGTTGCCTGAAATTGAAGCCAATTCTGAGTTATGGCGGTACCATAAACTATTCAATCTCCTTAATGGAATTATTTATCACCATAATTATTTATTACTTATCACAGAAGCTCATACGTTATTCTCTGCTATTGATCACATTGCCCCATGCAATTTATTGTTTATTTGTGTTGTCTAAACTATGAGCCTCTTAAGACAGGAGGCATAGGTAATTATTGTATTTTCCATATCTATAGAAGTTCTGGGACACAAAGAAACCAGATAGAGCATGTAAGATCACAAAGATTAACAGCTTCTGTTAACTCAATAAGCAAATTCATTTGTCTGGTTTCATAACAAAATTAATGTGAGGTCACTATCACAACTCCCTATGACTTAAGCTGAAGCCTGTATGGTGAAACTGGTGATTCCTTGTGTAGTCATATGAGTGCCTAAGAGTTTCTGAGGGATTTTGAAAGTGCCAGGTGACTACCCAGTTTCTAATATATGCCCTAGACTGGCCTTCTTGATATGTTCAGCCTCCAGAATGTCATAGCAAAACTACAAAATAGTCTTGAAAATCTCCAGTAATGTTCAAACATGCAGAGTCCTAACAGTACCACACTACACGCTGTTTGTCTCCATTATTCCACTGAAAGTTCCAATATTATTGAAAGACAATATGGTCCCATGGTTATGGCATTAAGCCTAACACTCAGAAACATGGGCTTTATTCATGGTTTTACCTCTGACCTGATCTGTGACCTTAAGGAAATCACCTCACCTCTCTGTCTCTGTTTCCCCTCCTATTTTTCCCCTCCTCCCTTCCTACTCTTGACTGCTTAAAACCAGTGGTGTCAAACATGGCCCACAGGCCCGATTCATCTGGCAGAGCCTCTCTGTCCAGTCTGCTGAGCCACTGGAAATTAGGGCACAACCTGCTGCAAAATTTGAGGCCCTTTGGCCCAACTGGCCATAGCCAGTGAATTTAGCTTGCCACCACTGCCCCTGGACCAGCACTGTGCACCCAGACCCCTTGCCGTGGCTGCCTCCAGACCTGCAGCTGTCGCTGGACCCACCATTGCTGTGGTGGCCATGGCCGCCACCCCTGTGCTGCAGGATGGATTTGACCCATGAGACTTCCTGCAGTCTGAATCCAGAGCAGGACCCCAGGTAAACTTGACACCCCTGGATTAAACCATGAATAATTCAAGGAGAAGACTGTCTCTCACTGTATGCTGATAGGGTGCCTGGCATGGGGCTTTGAGTTCTATTGGGGCTTCTGGGAGGTACCACACTATCAATGATAAGAGAAGTAATAATGAAAATGTTTTATGATAAACTTCCTGTTTTAAGATATTATTAGAATGAAGCCTGCATAATATTATTCTGGATAGCTCTCTAAAATGAATTATATTCACCATCAGTCCTAGAAAGGGTGCAGCAAGCAGAAGGATCTGCACACTCGACTTTGTAATTCAGAATGAAATCTCCAGTTTCCTTTTAGGTTTCCCCTCTCATTTTTTTGACCTGACCAATTGCATGATTAAAGGGAAAAGAAGCATTATACTAGAAAACTTGAAATGTCAAAAAATGACTAACCTGTTCTACAGAGTCACACCGCTGTAATTTCTGCTGTGTTGGAACTAGTATAGTGAAGGTTCATTCTGAAGCAGACTATACATGACAAAACTACACATGTACCCTGAGTATAATAATAATAATAATAATAATAAATAACTGAATGAGTCTGAAATCCAAAGTATAGAATGACAACATTTTTTAAAGGGAGCTTCATGCCAGGCAGCAGTACTTTTAGAAACATTAGGGTAATTTAGCATCTCTTCAACTGTGTACAGTATCAGTTTTAACAAGTACAACTTATTCACTAAAAGTTAGGGTCTCCCAGAAAGCTCCATTATGACAATTTTAAGACAGAAACACATCCGGCTCCAGCCATGTATTTTAAGAAGATTCTTGTTTCTACAGGTATCATGCAGTTAAACGTCACTAATGGATGAAGTAAGAATGTGCCTTAACTAATAACTGGTAAATTTTGCTTACCTTTATGCTCCGCTTCCTTGCACTTACATTTAATGGTAAGCAGACCCCGTACAGCAATTAAATTCCATATTCTGTATGGAATATTGCTAGCTATCTCCATTTTATTCACTCGTTTCTCCTAAAAAAAAGTAGACTTCTGGGTTCCATCAAACAAAAAAATCTTCATTAATATTTAAGATATCTAAACAGAGTTCCCTTGAGGAAACGTTCTGTTTATTTCTTTCTTATTTGCTGCATCATAAACAATTACACACTAACTAAAGGGATATTAAGTAGGCGTAATCTAAAATCTCAAACATATAATCTTCAACAAACAAACCCAACAAACCAAAACCAAAGGAATTTAAACATGAGCTGCATTAATGTGATGTTATGATTCACTGATTCATAGAAATTAGAGGTATGTACTCCTCTAATCTTAGTAATTAGATATGTCAGTCATCTAGTCCATTTTTCTCCAAGTGCTGAAATGTATAAGAATTAGCTGGAGGAATCTTGAACCAAACACTCATGCTGTGAGTTCAAGGACTATTCACAGTAGAAAAGGTTACACACCACCAGCATTAGTTGAGACATTACATACACTTGAATAAGGATGCAAAAGGTTTCGTTACTGAAACACAAAAGTCAAAATATGTCTCATCTCAATTTTTTTAAACTTTATCAGATAATAAACGATTTTAGCTATCTGTTCCATCTATTTAAGCCATGCTACATAATAACAGTGAGGATTTAAATGGCAAGTAGCACTTTAACCTGATCCCTACATTTTAAACTTAATGTGAACAGCAGTGGGACGTGTGTCTATCTGGCAGGCTGCCTACAGCACTGAGATTAGGTTGAAATTACAGAGAAGCAGTGTCTGTCTGTCTAGAATTTATTTATAAAGGTGGGGATTGTTTCTTTGAAAGTATAGCAAGGATCCATGAGGAAGGGAGCTGAAAAAGGTTTGGACAAAAGTGATAGAATACAAATTTAGAAAATAAAATCACTTTTTTGAAAACTACTTTTTTGTAGAATATGAAAATTCAGGACACCATTTTTTCATTTCACTTCATATTTCATGGATAGTCTTTTCCATGTACCTAACCTACCAATTTTCTAACCACTAAAATAGCTAAGTCAATTAAACACAAACTTAGTTTCAACCATTTGTTAAATCTAATTGACTAAAGTGGCTGTTTTGCTGAATAAGCACCTAAATTAGCAACAAAAATGTTTATTAGAATGGTTTGACCAGTTCTATATGGTACATTCAGGAGGATTATTGAGGAGTTTATTACCACTAGAAAGAAGCCCAAGCCATTACTTTAGCAAAGCCTGTACACATTCTGAATTTTAATTCTATGACTTGTGTAGGATCATCTGCATGAAAAAAGTTAAGCATAGAAAACATGGGCTACTTGCCTATACTTCAATGGACTTTATTGGCCTGGGACCAGGCTGTTTTCCATTTCTCATACGCTATGCAGAAGTTAGCATTTACTTCTAGTTAGACCATAATGTCAGTCTCCATTGCCCACTTAATACATTTGCAAACATGCACTGTCATGCTGCTCTCAATAAACATCTTCAACCTAGCTTAATATCTTCCTTATAAACTTATCTTTAAACTGTCCTTTTTCCATGATGTCTACAATAAGTATGATACAAGTTATGCCATGGAGATCTTAGCTTTCCGGTGGCTCATAGCGTTGACCAATGTTTTCTCACTGCTTCACTGTATAGGAAGAGATGGAAATTGGGGTGGCAACTTCCTCTTCCTCCTTCCCCATCTCCTCTACTGACAGAATTTCAAAAGAAGGGACTAGCTGCTGACTCACATTTTGAAAGAACGGCTTCATATGCCTAAATCCGGGAGAGGATTCAGGGCTGTGCATTCCAATTGGGGGGAAATGCCTCCCTGCAGCTCACAGTTCCTAATTAATTGAGAAGAAGAATAGTTAAAACACACTCCTAGGCTCAGCACTTCCTACTGGCTGGTGTGAGCAACCTATCCCCTCTGTGTTATGGCTGTTGTTAATTAGAGCTGAGCCTTTTTTTTCTGATTAACAGTAAAATTGCCAACATGGTTTGTGAACTGAGTTCAGATTCTCCAGATATTTTGGCCAAAAATGGAGGGAATATCAATAATGTTGAAACATTTGGTTTCAACATCTTTAAATGAAATGTTTCATTATTTAACATGTTTAACATTTTTTGTTTCCAAATGTCATTTTTATTTAAAATTTTTCTTTTTTTTCCATTTGATAATTTTAAAAAGAGTTCAAAGTACCCCAAAGTTAAACTAAACATTTCAATTCAGGTCAAATAAATGTTTTTGGTTGACCAAACCCCAAACTTTTTTTTTTACCATCCCTCCCCCAAAATGTCTGTTTTGATTGGTCTTGAACTGGTTTTTTTTCCTCCTATTGTTTTGGTTTGGCCAGTACCCAAAAAATCCATTATTGGCCCAGCTGTATTCTGAATTCTACTCTGAGGCATCTAACTCTTGCCATGTCCTGTAACGGGAGACAACACTACAGTGGCTGGGCATGAAAATCTCTTTGTACACTTAGCATTTCATTTTCTTTGCTCCAGGGTATGGTAATACAGGCAGTCCTCGACTTATAAATTAACACCGTTTCAACTTTATGACGTCAGTTTTGACTTACAACGCTTGATCCGATGTGATGCTATGCCAACAAACAAATTAACTGTGTCACTCATCTCCCTGGAGAACATCTGTCCAAACTTCCTTGGACACTTTCTTTAAGAAAGCAGACAAGACTCCAGAAAAACCTACAGCCAAGAAGACTCCAGCCAAGAAGGCTTCAAAAAGTCCCACCAAGAGCCCTTCAAAAAGTCCAGCAAAATCACCTCAAAGAAGTCCTTCCAAATCAATATGATTGCTATTTGCAATATAAATACATTAATGTAGCTATATTAGTCATCTATAATTGATCAAATATAAAATTCTGGGATATTTTTGGTGAAAATAGAGTATTGGGTCTTGGTTCAGGAACAAATCCCCCATTTATAACATTGTTTCTTACTAGAAAATTGGTTCTGAGTTACGTTTTGACTTAAGACATGCTTTTCAGGAACCAGTTGTGTCGTAAGTCCGAGGACTGCCTGTGCAGACTCTGTGACAGCTTAGCAACATACTATAATGTGGATGCAATGTGTGTAACAACAGGTGGAAGCAGGGGGCAGTCTGAAGAGCCGTGATGTCTGTTAATATGGACTGCAACACCCAAAAAACCCCAGGGGCTAAGGGGCAAGGGAAAAAGGAAGAGGAAGCTTGAGGATGGAGTAAGGGGAAGAGAGAACAGTGCGCAGGTGGAACCTAGTCAGCCCTGCACTGTGGCTGGGGTTACAGGTTTGGCAGAAATTAGTGGGAGCTGTGAAGTTCTGAAGAGGGGTTCAAGTAAGGCAGCAGCTACAGGCTGCTGTTTGAGCACTATATGGACTACAGGATTGTTTAGGAACACTTCTGGAAGTGTTGGGGGATGGGGAATCAAGGTACTGAGTATATGTTAGCAGTGTTGATGTTTCTTTACATATTCCCTCCCTTTGGGGCACTGGCTTGTGACTGTAACCCCTATGATTTTTGTTATAGAAGTGGGAACACCCTCTTGCCTCTTGTGGTAGTTTCTGGAGCTGCAGGGTGCAATACCTATTGTCTGAGTATCTGGGATCAGGGAATAGATTTTTAACAAGCTATGAGATTTATATCTGCATAAGTCTAGAGTGCTAAACAGGGAATGCTATCTCTAAAGTAAAAGAGGCCATTGAAAGATCTAGGAGTTAGAGATATGGTAACTGATTCGTCCACCTCTTAAGGAGCATACCTTTTGTCTACACATCATTTAACTTATTCTAAGATTCATTATTTTTACATCTCTTGTGGCCAAGATTTTGTACAGATAAGACAGAGGAATGATACGCTCTCAAAAGATTACTCCCCCATAAAACTTGAATACTGTCTAGGAAAAAAGTAGGGGGCAGAATCTTAATCAGTTAAGAAATCAGAATTTTTGTAAAAGACAGATGAAGAGGTAAAAATATTCTTTAAAATGAATATTAAAGAATTACCATTTGGAAGAATTAGAGATGCTGGCAAAAAATAGATATATTAGAAAAGAAGTCACTTTAGTTCATTTTGTTTGAAAGGAAAAATCAAACAGCTGTTTGAGCCTAGAAATGTGAAAACATTCACTTACTCCTCTTCATATTTTAGAGCAAAAAAATACCCCCATTACATAAGTTAAGAAGGTAAAATATGACTTTGATAGATTATTTACTTAAAAATCAAAATAGTCTGATTGGGAGGGGCAGAAGTGGAAAATTAATGTTCTAACAGACCAGACAAATAAAAAATAGGATTTTAATCTCAGTTATAACTAAATTCCTTTAAATTAATAAAGCATTAATATTAGCTATTGTAAAATACACTTTGGCCTCTGCAAGCTTCACAATTAAAAGAAACAATTATCTGTATTTTTGTCATAATGTTTACACAACAACTTTAAAACAAATTACTCTACTACCACTAATAATAATGTTATTATTACTAAGCAGCTTTGGGAGCTGTGAGAGACAAAGATCAAGGGTAGGTAATGGGTAGGGTTCTGTTTGGATACCTTTCAGAGTATTATGTATAAGTTGTTACATTGGCCCAGAGATTGCAGGAGGGAACTGAAGGGAACAGCAGAACAGTTGGCTGAGCACTGCTCTCTGAACAAATATGCTTTATCATTCTATTGGTCTTTTGAGAACACATGGTACCAGAAGTGGGGTGTAAAGAAAAACAAAAAAATGGAGCGTCTCAGAATTCCAGAAGAGTTAAAGCTGTCCAGCAATGCAGCAGAAAACTAGAATAAATTTAAGCAGAGCTTCACCATATATATGATGGCCAGTGGAGCTACAGAGAAGAAAGATCCACTACTTTTAATATATATATTAGGCCCAGAAGCTCTGTCTCTTTATAATAGCCTACAACCATCAGAAGCAGAACAGAAAACCTATGGCACAGTAATAAAAAAGTTTCAGGAATAATGTATACCCAACCAAAATGAAACTTTAAATGGTGTAATTTCCTCATGAGGCAGCAGAAAGAATGTGATACAATAGAAGAGTTTATCAAAGACCTAAGACTGCTGAGTCAGACATGCAACTTTGGAGACCTAAAAGAGTCTGTGATCAGAGGCCAAATAGTATTGGGTATAAGAGATACAAGCCTCAGGAAAAGACTGCTAAAGGATCCTGAGCTTAATTGGGAAAAGGCAGTTAGAATGTTCCAAGCACCTGAGATAACAAATCCAGGCTGCAGAAGCTGGAGGAAAAAACAGAACAAGCTGAACTAGACAGGATTACAAGACTGCAGAAACCTAAGGCAATACAAAAACAATACAGAAAGGAGGACCTCACTATGAAGCAAGCAAGTGGAGACCAAAGCGAATTGCTTCAAGAAACAATGCTAAGCTACAGTTGCTATGAGGGTTACCAACAAACCCATGCAATGATATGCATTTGGTAAGTGCTACAACAAATTCAAAAGATACGATCACTTTGCAAGAGTTTGCAGAAAGGAGTAGGATTCACCACACAAGAAACAGCAGGTGCATGCTCTATTCAAGATGAAGAATGCCTCACTGGCACAATGCAAGAAGTTCATTCTTTTCAGGATTGGGCAAACACCCTGGACACCAACGGACAAATGGTAACTTCTAAATTAGATACAGGGATTCAGGTAAATTTAATACCAGAATACATTATTCAAAAAATTAAAACTAAACCTTTGTACTATGAGAATAAGAACCAAGGGTGTTTGTGCACTGCATGTTAGACACAAGGGCTGTATCTAGACGAGGCAGGCATTGACTTATTCATGCATGCAGGAAAAAATGATGTATTAGTGCTGAATTATGTATTAGTGCTGAAATTGCATTGCTCAAAAGCACAGAAGCAAACCATGTCATAATTCACATCAAATCAATTTTTGCTAGACATGGGATTCAACAAATTGTGAGAACAGACAACAGACCACAATTCAAATATTTCAATTTTTAAAAAGTGCAAACAAATATGGATTCCATCACAACAATTCAAGTCCTAAATACCCACAATCCAAAGGTCTGGTGTAAATTGGAGTACAAATAGTGAAGAAATTGTTGAAAATAGCTACAGATTCACACACCTGTCACTTTTAAATTACAGAGCAATACCCTTGAAACATGGATTGTCCCCACCAGAAATGCTGTTTAACAGAAAACTCAAAACCAGGCTACCAAATATAATGGATGATGCTCATCGGAATAAAAAGTAAGACATAAAACATTTTAACAATGTTGAAATGGTACTATGATAAGGGTTCCAATGAGTTACCAGAACTGCACAACAAAGATATGGTGCTTATTTTAGATGGACAAACATGGAAATAAAAAGCACTAGTTTTCCATTAAGTAGCTCCCAGATCCTATAAAGTAGTCACACCAGAAGGACAGGTGTTCAGAAGGAACAGACAACACTTGCAGCTTGTAAATGGAAGAAAGGAAGCAGCATCATGAGATTTACCAAAGGAAACAGAGCTAACATCAAAGCAACAAGAAACAACAGAGGAGATTGAAAATGACGCAGAAGTAGAGACATCTGAACAAAGAAACCAAACAAGAACTGAAACAATAAGGATTGAGAATGCAGAGAAACTGAGAAGATCACTTAGAACCAAAAAACCAACACAAAGACTAAGAGAGAGACCAGTTAAAATGTGCTTTAACTATGAGCTGAACTAAACTTCCAATGTTAGTATTACATGGGGATATATTACATGTAAAGGGGGAAGATGTGTGGATACCTTTAAGAGTGGTATGTGCAAGTTGTTACATTGGCCCAGGGACTGCAGGAGGGAACAGCAGAACAGCACTGCTCTCTGAATAAACAAACTTTATCATTCTATAAGCTTAACTCCTTGGTCTTTTGAGAACAACACAGGTTCTACTGAACTCAAGGAGGCAGCCTGCTGATTTTATGGGCAGATCCTGGGGCTGGCTGCCATTTTCATGAGCTGAGCATAGCACGGCCCCCCATTCCTCTGACTAGCCAAGGGGCCCCAGCAATCCCGTCCCTCCCTGAAAATTGCCAAATGGCCTGAAACCATGACTTAATCACATGGTTTCAGGCCATTCCCAAGCAACTGGCTCTGTGTTTTTGGTGGGCTTGCTGAGGAAGAAACAAACAAAAAAACTTAACGGCAAGCTGAGAAAAATGCAGTAGATGCCCTGCATTCTTGGAGCATGGGTGGGGGGAAGGCAGAAAGGGTAAGGCAGGGGGTGGAAAGAAAGGGCAAAGTGGAGGTGGGGAGGGGGAAGGAACTATGGGGGAAGGGCAGGGCTGGGCTACTCATTTCAGTAAGTACCTAGTAATGGGTTATCCTTGAGCTAAAGCTTTGGGTGCCTGTTTTTGATTGTGGCTAGTAGAACCCATCCCTTCTTGTTTGCTCACTAATTACTATATCCAAAATTAGTGGGAGGCTCTGTGGGAAACTGGCATACTCACCCATCATAAACAAAAGCCCAGAAGCTGAAAGCCAAATGAGACTGGTAGAAGCACTGGGCACAAAAAGAAAGACAGTGCTACTGGCACTGATGATTATAATGATCCTGATTAACAGAGAGAAATTATCTGAACATTTAACCAGTCATAGAAATAATTGAGATTTTGTCTATTCCTCCATGAGAGAAAAGAGGGATTAAAGATAATGTTTCTTGGATAATATATATTTAAGACCATTCTCGGCTTTACAGAAGAGTACTAGCAGTTTCATTTTTGCCATGTTTTTACATGGCAAGTAAGCATTTATCTAACAATATTCTCCATGGGTGCATCGAGATGAGCATGCACATGCCTCTTGCCCCATCTCAAACCCTTTTGAGACAGAGCAAGAGGCATGTGCAGGAATGAAAAAATGTTCCCCACGCTACAAATTTGCAGCGCAGGGAGAAATGTAGTCCCCTGGATATCCAGGGGTCAAACAAAAACCCAGGCAGAAAAATGGGTCCTACACCATGCCCTGAGGCAACTAGAGGCTCAGTCCTCCAGAGGCACTCTGGCACAGTGCCAAAGCATCTCTATGATTGGCCCTATAATTCAGGAGCAGTAAGCAGGGGGTTGGGGAGCTAGAGGAGGGGGTGAGGGGACCTCAGGAGGCTGGAGACAGCAGGGGAATGAGCAGAGGGCTGGAGACAGCCCTGGAGGCATTCCCCTGCTGTCCCCTGCTCTCCCAAGGCTGGAGGCAGCAGGGGAATGTCTCCGTGGTTGTCTCCAGCCCCCTGCTCCTTCCCCTGTTTTTCTCCACTGTCAGGCGGGCGGGAGGAGGGGCAGTTGGAGACAGCAGGGGGATGCCTCTGGGGCTGTCTCCAGCTCCCTGCTCATTCTCCTGCTGTCTCCAGCCTCTCGAGCTTTTGCTGCCAGTGGTATCTGGGTGCTCGCTGCTCACCATCCCTCCCCCCACTGCCGACAGTACCGGTGCCGGCTGCAGGAGCTCCCCACTTACCACTGCCACCATACTCCCACTCGCACCAGCCCCGCTGTGCCCTGGCAGCCACTTAGGCCCCCCACCCCGCTTTACACCCCCTCCTGCAAACCCCACATCCCCCCATCACACATCCACCATGTGATAAGGAAGCCCAAAGCAAACATTAAAGCATATAGATATTTAGGATTATTTTATTATGATGCTATAGACACTGATAGGCTTCCAAATGTCTTTAACATTGTAAATATAACAATAAAACATTGCCCTTCTGATCAGTCCTCCTTTCTCTCTCTCTTTTGTTCTAACTATGGAAGAATGTGGATTCTGGGGTATTTTAAAAAGTGAATTTGGGATGCTGCTTCAGCAGTCTAGCTGACACAAGGGGCTAGTGTCCCCAGATACCAGTTGTCTGGGCCCCAGAAGCTCCTGAGGTCAAGTAACCCTGAGCTGCTAGCCAGGGCAGGTTTTTGTACTGCTGGGGCCTGGACAGGGCAGCTTTTTATACTGCTGGGGACAGCACAGGTGCTGCCCCTGAGCTCTAGCTCCCTCTGGCTACAGATCCAGGAGGAGCCAGGCAGGGTTATTTTGCCCTGAAGTTGCAAATGGCCAAGTATGTTTCAAACCTTCATCTACCAGCTGGTCCACATAAAGAATTGTCATTATTCTTTTAGCTCAAGTGGTAGAACTTCCATGTTCACTATGATTCAAACTGTGAGAAAGATCAAACACACTTGGCTGAGATATCTTATCCAGAGAGGAAACATCTTTGAAAAGAGGGTTGAACTACATGACCTCTTGAAGTCCCTTTCAGCTCTCTTTTCTTATGATTCTATGAATACAAAGAGTCCTCATGATTGTATATAAAAGAATCTGCTATTCCAGTTTTCTTACAGAAAAAAAGGTGGGGTTGTTTCTTTTTTTTTAAATTTGCAGAGTGAAAAAATATAGCACTAGCAACAGAGTTGGTAGATAAAACATTTTGAACTTTCACTAATGGTGCAACATATGTGTTCCCTTTCTGGTACTATGTTCCATATTTTAGATGTGACACACATGGGTACATCTGAAAGTGGCAGGCCATAATTAATCCCATGCTTGCAGGACTGGACCCCAGGTTCTGGTCCTGTGGTAGTCAGCAACTGTGGAATTCTACAACAACTCAAAGGCCGTATCTAGATGAGTGAGCACGTGCCTGTTGCAGTGTCTCAAAGCAGTTTGAGATGCTGCAGGAGGCATGCTAGGAATGAAAAAATGAAGCATGGACTCTAAGTTTGATATTGGGAAATCCCAGTATCAAAAAATATGCCAGAAAAAAGGAGCACAGGGCACACTCCTGGACTGTTCCCTGAAGTAACAGAGGATGGGTCCTCCAAAGAGACATTCCAGCACCCAGCCAGAGCATCTCTATGCCTGCCGTGTGCCCCTGCTGCTCCACATGCCTCAACAGGCTGGAGAAAATAGATGCGGGGCATGGCTCACAGCAGTGACCCATACCCAGGCTCTGTCCGCAGTAAGCAGGGACGTGGGGGGACTGTGTGTGGGTAGATCCCCTGCCCACCCCAACCATGGCATACAGCCCCCAGTGCAGCAGCAGCAGCCAGCAGTGAGCTGTCAGGGCACTCATGGCCCACTGCTAGCAGAGCCCCCTGGCAGCATGCAGCACCACCTGTCGATTTGTAGCGCTCATACCATGGGCCCTAGGGCCCACCTGGCTAACTAGTAGCCCTGTGTGGGGCTAATGAGTGAGTGGTACAACTAAATTCTTGGGACAACAAATGAAAAAAACAGGATAGGAGTGTTGTGTGGGTCAAAGGGTCAAAACATGAAAATAAGCGCACCTGAGGGGAACACCAAGCAGAACCCCCCGGGCCACACCCACGGTCCTCAAAGGCTTCCAAGGAGCTAGTGGATGCTGCCCACTGATGCTCTTGAAAACGTGCATGGACAAGTGAGAGGAAAGTGGCCCCACAGTTTCCAGGCACCTTCCCAGCCAGAGTCCTTCCTGGTCAAGTACAGAGCCCACTTGGCCAGGGCCAGGAGGAGGCTGACCAGGAGGTTGTGGGACTTGGTTGGGTCATGGATGGGGTGACCAAAAACAAAAAGGTGGGGGGATGAAATTCAACCAAAATGCCAGGAGGAAGTTCTGGAGGTGGAGGTGGAGGGGCTGTAGCCTAGTACACTCGAGGGTCATGTGCACCAGGGTCTCCCTCTGCCTGCAGAAGGGGCAGGAGACTGGAGTGTCTGTGAAGCTCCATGGAGGAGCTGCCAGCTGAAGTCCCCAGTGGTTCGTGGGATGAGGGTGGAATACAGACTCAGCCACTGGGGTGCCCCAGCTACACCCCAAAAGCTTCTGAGGGCAAGTAGCCCCATGCTGCTCACTGGGGCAGCTTTTTATACTGCTGGGGCCAGCACCGGTGCTGGCCCCAGCCTGTAGTTCTCCCTGACTGAAGATCTGGGAGGAGCTGGGCAGGGTCAGTTTGCCCCAGGTGACAGTTTGCTCCCCACCAAACTGCATGTTCAGGCATGTGTGCTGAGGCACACATCTCTGGCACAAACATGTACCAGCGCTATTTGAGCTGCCGCAAGCACACATGCCTGCATGTGTGGATGAGCCCACAATAAGTAAAAAGAGACAGAATACAGAAAAATATTCTGTATGCCACGTGAGAAAAAGCTCAAGCTCTCAAACTGCCCTGAAAACTATGAATTTGTATATAAGACACCTGGACTTCAGCTCTGGATCTTTTAAACCAGGTAAGAAATAAAGTAGTTCTACAAGTCTCAGAGTATCCAGGAAAGACTCACCAGAAACAGGCACAGCAAAACATAACAATAAGACTACCTCTGAGGCATGCTTCAATGGGAGAATGCTAGGATAGAGGGGCCTAGGAGTGGGATGGATATGTCAGAATATCTACTTCCTGCAGCACTATAGAACTTGTAAGTCATGCTGCAACCCACAGCACGGACTGGTTTGTCTAAATGATGCTATGTACTGCTTCCACCCTGGAGAGGCATGAGATAATAAGGGCATGAAAGTCATAATTTTACATTAACTTAGCTGCCTGTCCTCAACAGCTGCTAATTTTCTTGGCCCTCCTTTTGTTTTGTTTTTAGTTCCGAAAAACATTGCAAGTTTCACCATTGTTTGTCATGGGGTTGGGAACATGATTGAATCCAAGGGAAGAAATTGAGAGTGCATTTTCTGAAAACAAGTTGTTACAAAATCACAGCACTAATTTGAGAAAGAATATAAAGTAAGACTAGAAAAATCAGTGACACTGAAATAACTTTAGGATTCAGAACATATCAAAGAATGCTTTAAGCTTTTTCCACAGGCCCTACCCTTAATAATGAAGTCTTAAGATGTGTGCTCTCTGAATCCTTCAAAGATTGATACTGAAATAGATATTCCTGTCTGCAAAAGCAAAAATTGAGATGTGCTCTCTCAACATTGCCCATTTCATTACATTCAGATTTCATCATTTCATTGATAGAAATTCAGTGGTACAGGCTTTTAAAAAAGGGGCGGGGGGGGGAAACTTTCATTTCACTGCAGTCTGACCTTGCATTTAGATATTTTCAGCAAATCTAACAAGTTGCGCTCCTTTTTCAACCACATGTAAAAGGTTTTCTTCAATAGTCTGGCATAAAATTGTATTTCAGATAACCAGAAACAATAAGAAATGCATTTTCCTTCAGTACATGTGTGCAACAGCTACTAGATTTAATGGATAAAAATTAAAGTATATGTCTCATTTCAGAAATTAGAGAGAGAAAAAGATGTATTAGTTTTGGTTAATTTGCCTGCAATTAAGGGATAATTCTTACTGTTTCCTCCAGAGTTTTTCTCTAGTCTTGTTTTCAAGTATCTCAAGGGATGGGCTTGTATCATTTCCCAAGACACGCATCCAAATTAGACAATTGTACATGTGCTAATTGAACCAATGTGAAATCAACCTTGTAGTTGTTATGCTTGCAGTTTTGCCTCATGTCTACACAGAAATTCAGTCAAATGGTGTAGAGGAACAACCCTCTGGGTACCTTTCCCCTGATTCCAGGTGAAAATTTCTAGTGACATTTGGAAAGGCCATGCAGAAATCAAAAAAAAATTGTGCACAAAGGAGTCGAACACCTTTGCTGACTCCAAACCTGCAGTACTTCTTGCCTATATGGGAGCAGGAGGGGGAATCAGAAATGAAAGTTGGCACTAGGATCCATGTTTCAGGAATGGGCCTGGTGGAGAACTCACTTAAGTCAATGAATGTCTTTCCAACAACTTGAGGAGACACTGTCACTGTTGATTGGTTCAGTCTAAGGGTCACTTTTGCATAATTAGTTTATTCATGATTACAGTCTTTTTACACAGTGATATTGTTAGCCTTAAGTGCTTTGGATTTTAATTATTTGCCTCAATACTTAGGCACAGATGATCTAGAGAAGATCTTCTGTGCAGTCTAAGCACAAAGCAGCAGCATGAAATGAGAAGAGGACTTGAATGAGAACTTATAAGCAAACTGCCTAGGTTTGGGTTTCTGCAAGCTGGTTTTGCTCCTCAAGGAGCCTCTCCACCAGTCGTCCCAAATAAAATGGTCTTTTAAACAAGCAAAACAAAATCCTATTGTCCTGTCCCAGATACTGGAAAGGGAATCCATTTTGCTCTGGCCCTTATGTGCAGCAAGCAGTTCAACTCAATCTGCTTCCTCCACTTGCAAACTGCTCCCTCAGAGTTTGTTGATTATCTGTTCTCTCCTCTCCATTTTATGGTCCCAGTGAGACACTCTCTTATTATCCAAATGCCCCACAGCTGGGCTTCCTCAACAGGGCTGACTTTTCCCTATTAAAAGAACAGACTGCCCTGTTACAGAACTGTTTCCTTCATACTCAGATTTACTAGCTCATACTAGGCATGACTACACATGTATTAATGCACTATAGTTATAGCGCATTAAGTTTAGTACCTGTAATTACAGCTACTAACCAATGTGCAGTAACTGGTGCTACTGCGCAGTAGTGCCAGCACATGCCTTTTTAATGAAGCTAATGCATAGTAGAATAATTTTACCGTGCATTAGTGTGATAGCATAGCTTTTGCATGACACACTAATGTGCAGTAGACTTAATCTACTGTGCATTTAGTGTCTCATGTAGACACACCCACTGAAGACATAGAGCAAGTGAGAACTGGGTCAAAGAAAAGCAGGTAGATTCGGGTCCTGGGGACATCTGGCCATAGATTAAGGCAGTGGTATACTTAGGACCCAGAGAAACTGGTTCTTGACCATGTGTGTTATATATGCTCTATTTGGTCACTACATCCTTCATACAACTTCAAAGTAACAGACAAAAATCTTCAAAACATATATACAAAATTCAAACTGGAAAATTCAGTTTCCTGTCCAGGAAATTGATTTACAACATTTATTAAAAATGAAACCAAAACCAACACACTAATGTGCAGTAGACTTAATCTACTGTGCATTTAGTGTCTCATGTAGACACACCCACTGAAGACATAGAGCAAGTGAGAACTGGGTCAAAGAAAAGCAGGTAGATTCGGGTCCTGGGGACATCTGGCCATAGATTAAGGCAGTGGTATACTTAGGACCCAGAGAAACTGGTTCTTGACCATGTGTGTTATATATGCTCTATTTGGTCACTACATCCTTCATACAACTTCAAAGTAACAGACAAAAATCTTCAAAACATATATACAAAATTCAAACTGGAAAATTCAGTTTCCTGTCCAGGAAATTGATTTACAACATTTATTAAAAATGAAACCAAAACCAAAAAAAAAATCCCCATTAAAAGTAAATCCCATTAAGAGGTGGGGGGGAGGGGGAGAGAGAGAGAGAGAGAAAGAGAGAGAGAGAGAGAGAGAGGTGTCCTTACATTTAGGACACATTCAGTTAATATAAGAGATTGGAGCTAATATAAGGGCCTAGATGGAAAAAGGCATCAAACCTTTATGGATAAATAATCTCTTAGCCTCCTCCTAATACATCCTCCTAAATAATTTCCTAGCATTTCCAAGTCCCACTGACTTCAGTGACATTGCCCATGTGAAGCTCACTGCAAAAATCAAGGGCCTAATACTTTATGATAACATTTATATACATTTTATTGAATGAAGTGATTATTTGGTAGATGCTTGAAGGTTGAAAGGTTAAAAAGAAGTAGGGAAAATGATCAGGTTCCCTTTACTGTTTGTTTCTAAACTTTCTCTTTGGTGGCAGTTTTTAAAGGAGTTATTTGCAGGGGTGACAAAAATCAAAGTCAGACAAAAGAATTAGTAGTAGTAGCACTAGCAGTAATGCCTGCTATGAATAAATGTGGCCAGCAAATTACACAGCTCCTGAACAGCCCTATGGTATAAAGTATTATCCTGCTTTTCTTCTCTTTGCTCATAGTGCATTTTACCAATTCTTCCTTTATCTTATACATTTTTTCTTTACAGAAATAAGAGAATAAAATCATGGGGAAAACCCAAATACTTAGAGAAAGAATCTTAAAAGATTTTTGTAAAATATTTCTATGTTAAACCCGACAGGTTGTGAGATAAATGACTAGCTGCTCCCTCCATTTTAGTATTTTGCCATAGAGTTGTTTTTTGGTTTGTTGGTTTTGGGTTTTTTTGTTTTGTTTTTTTTCCAGTTGTGGGTTCCTCAACTGAAACACTTTCATGAGTTTTGCCTGAGAATAATTTAAACTTCTCAATATGCATGAATAGTAATGCATGAAAGCAAGATTGAATCCAGACATTGTACTAGTCATTTTTCATACAGGTGGTAAACAGCACAGAGAGTTTATAGTGCCCACAAACAAGGTCAGACTTGCAAAGAGGAATGGCTGTTATTTCCATTTTACAGACATAAAACTGAGGCACTGATTAAGTGTCTTGCCACAAATCACCTGCAAAGTCTGTGAAAGAGCTCAAAAGTGAACCACGGTCTGAATCACATCCCAGTTCTTTGACTTCAAGACCATCCCTTTGTTCCTCCCTATTTTTAACCAAAATTATCTAAAAGTTTTTCCTATATGATAGTTATCAAATCCTGTCCTTTCCTAGTTAAGAAAAGCATTGCTACATACAAGCTTTAGTAGGAGCTTCTGATTTGCTTGGATCCATTAAAATATTCTTTCATTTTTTAAGCAGGAGTCTGAAAAAGAAAGGATAATATTATTATTTAATATTTTTTCAACTACCATGTCAAATGGCAAAGGTTAACATATTGTGATTAGCTTACTTCCTTTCCTAATGAACTTATCTGTTAAAAAGGGAAGTTCAGTACTATGAATCTCAATTCCTAGACTGTTTTCTACATGCTGTATAATCTACTCCCCTTAAATATTAGACCAAAACCCCTCAAACCTTGAATACAAACAAACAAGTGAACACCCTTCTAAGATTTCCAGCTTTTATCCAAGTTCTTTAATTAAGACAGGATTGTTTCCAGGTGGTGGGAAATTATGCCTTACGGAAAACAATAACTCTGAAGAAGTCTAGCAGCAAATTGAAAGAAAACAAGATACTGGCCGCTCTAATATCCCTGGTTGTGCTAACTTTTATGTTTTTATGTTGTGCTATCATCCGTGATTCTATTCAGATGGAATGCAGTAGCAAACCTTTAAAGTCTCCACTGGGAAGTGTAAAGTAATTTTAAAATAAAAAAACAGAATCTAATATCAGCTTTTGATGCTTACTGCTTAGGGTCTTTGAAAATTATATGCACATTAAATTGTTGGTCTAGTGTTATTAAACTAATATTTCATTTTTATGTTATAGTCCATGTTTTTTAAAAGCTTTATGAACCCTCAACAACATTTCAAGTACTGGTTACTTTGCAGGGTAGATGATAGTGCCTCATTACTACTAACAAGCAGACAATTTCTTGTAAGGCATTTCAAAAAAGCATATTTATATATATTTTTAGGAAACAGTAACTGAAGGAAATACCATTTGTTTCTATCTTCTTTGTGATTTCTTGATTGCTGCCACCAGTTGGCTATTATACACCCACTTACTTGATACTAAAACATCCAGTTGTAACAGTGTTCACATCCTCCTTCCACTCTCCCTGCTTGCTCATTTTATCCATCTGCTACATCTTTTCTTTTTAGACTGAAAAAGCTTTGGGGCCTCTCATTCACCTACTGGTGCCTCCCAGTATAACCTCAATACTGCTGCTAATAATGAATTAGAGACCTGGAAATTGTGTTCAGAAACCAAAGAGTTGTTGGAACAAAGCAGCCAAATATTTTCCTTCCTGCTGTGTTAGTGAGATCTTTTGAGTGCATAATTCATTCATAAAACTTATGTAGATGGTGCAGGGTTTTTGGTTGTAGCCATGGTGCGCAAACCAACAGTGGTAAGACATGTCCATACAATATATGATATTGATACCTTTGATGTAAAAACAAGAACCTGATAAAGTTGATTGAAAAATAAAATGTTGATTCCTGTGTTTATTTGTGGGATGCCATGGTTAGCTGAAACTGCACATAGCGTGACAATAAACCATTTATTTTCACTGATAAAAGGGCCCAGCATAAAACTTCTCTCCCCCCCCAAAAAATATATAGCAAGATCATTTTTTTCCAGCTACAAATGTATGATTTATACGTTGAAAACAAAAGAAACCTAGAAGAGACATATCGGTTACATGCACATACTCCAGATCATTTTGAAAGAAGTAGTGAAATCAAGCAAAATCTAGAGCTAGTTATGTACGTATAAACTTAATAAAATCTGTCCAAATCAGCTAAAATTTGGACTGTGACTGCCAAAGCTACTGCCAAAGTTCAGCATACTCCTAGCCCCTATTATTAATGTTGGGGGTAGGGGATGGAACTCTGCATAAGGTCTTGTTTCAAAGCAGTGGGATGATGATGTTACAGGATAGTACACAAACAGCAGTGTTTCTGCTGCCTCAAAATTGATGATGTTTCAGGGAATATGTGAAAGTTCAAGCAACAATGTAACATTCAGCAGAGGTTAACTGAGGGTGTATCTACATGAGACATTTACTGTGCAGTAGCCTAAATTAGCATTGTATCCTACGTGCACCCCTATTAGGCTGGAGTAAATGAATTTACTCCGCAGCATTGCAAGCCTAGATGCTACCCCAGCTGCTGGGGCACAAGGCTACTTTAGCGCAGGGGCTGCCTGCTGGCTAAAAGCATGCAGCCCTTGCTTGAAGATGCATGCCTACGAGCAATGAACTCCAGAGGGATAAGCTTCTTCATACGCATTAATATACATGTGTAGATGCACCCTAAATGTAGCTATTTAGTTGCTTAAGTTTTCTTGGAAGTATTTTACATTCTCTATTATGTTAATGTTGTTTCTGGTTGACTTGGAAAGGACATTGTGGAGAACTGTACTTTTAAGAGGCTCTGGCAGGAATCAACTAACTAATAGTGATGTTGTGAGGTCTCATGTAATATAATGTTGGTCCTGTTAGGGCTCAGGCATGAAATGTTAAGCTCTTACGGATTAGTAAACAACATAATCAAATGGCAGTGTTATGTGAACCTGTTCCAAATGGCAGCACATTGCATTTGCTTTGAAACCTAATAGCAGCTGTGGAAGTGTCCACAAATGAATCCTAGACTTTCTTACATGTCACAGAGACAGCATCTCCAGAGATGTTACTGGTCCAAAGGGAGGACAGAAGCTTATAGACACTAATAGATCTCCAGTCATCTGCTTGAGTGATGGCAGGGACACTGATACTTCTTATAGAAAAATAAAGGCATTAAGAGCTGCAAGCTTCTGAAAAATCAAACCACTTTTTGCTTATATGCCTACCTAGGACTTTACCTATAGGCATCCAGATTTGAAAATATTGGCCTTAGGTTGACATAATAAAAAAAAGACTATTGTAAAAGACTGTATACTTTTGTCTGATTAGCTCTCAGTATTCTCAACTACTTAATAATGAATGATGGAGAAAGCCACAAGACAAGTTAATTATTCATTTTTATCTGGATTCATTTGTGTTCATGTTATTAAACATTGTGCTGTTGTTTTCAGAACCCACACTGAGGTTTCTGACACTGATTAGATACTTTGCACAGGAAAGCAGGTGCTGAGGTCCCAGCTGACTTTCCTATATCCTATCTGACAGTGTGCCTAATTTTATTTCTCCATTATTTATTGCCCCAAACTAGAGGTGGTTATGAATTTCCAATTAAATATGTTTTCATCAGAAAATGCCAGTTGATAAAAATAGAAAATTATCAATTAAACTATTTAGTTTCAATGAACTTTTCCCAAGATATAACAGGGTTCCATTAAAAACCTGCATAATTTCGTATGAGTTTGTGGGGGAAACTGTTGGGGAATCTGAGGTTCAAAGATCCATGGTTCAGGTAGACCTGACCTGTCCAGTATCTCAGAGCTGGGAAGTGAAGGGTTTCAAAGATCCACTGTAGAAGCGAAACTACACTGTATGACTGGCCCAGGCTTTCATGCACATCAATATCTTCCATTTTCCTTAAAAATTAGTTGAAGACAGCAGAACCAATACTCTGAAAACTCTGAGAGATAATATTGAGATGTTAAATGAAAAGAATCAACAGCATTCTTCAAATCACTGGGAACATAATACTGTGGAATTTTCCAGGACAGAAAGACACTTTTGCAATGTATCAGAACTTGAGATAATGTGGAAAAAAAGCTGTAACTAAGAATAAGAAACAACATGACTGAGAATCTCCTCCCATTAAAAATTTAAGACTTTGTTTTGTTTTTAAGCCATAGTTGAGAGTGAAGAGTATGGAAGCCCAGTTTCATGTTGAAGGTCCTAGTAGGGTTGCCAACCCTCCCGGATTGGCTGGGAGTCTACCGGAATCAGCATCGATCTTCCAGGGACTATTGAAAGCAATACAGGAGATTTAATAGGATATTTTAAGAAAATGAAATAATGACATTATGTTTTGTTGGGAAAAAAAATCTCCCAGAATACTTAAGTCAGAGTTGGCAACCCTAGGTCCTAGAGCCACTTCAGACACTTGAACTGGCTTTTGCCTGCTAGCCAATCTGTGAGGGCTAAAGGTAAAAGCATCTGCAAGGAGAGAGCACCATTGCCTTGCTGGCTGAAGCAGGGGAAAAAAGTAGCCCTGCCTGCTGCTGTCTCTGAGGACGGCAACCTGAAGTCCGCATACTGTGTCAGAGACCAAATGCTTACAGCAAGGGGTGGTTGGGAGAGTCAAAACTCCAGATTCACCAAGCACTTCTCCCTTTCAGGTTGCCTTCTTTACATCTTAGCTGAGGGCTAGCAGGATGTTTTCTTTCAGATGCTTACATCTCTAAGGGCTTAAGCAGCTGAATGATAATTCTCTCATGGTTTAATGAGAAAGGGTAGAGTTAGTACTGTTAGCTTCTCATAGTCTACCCTAGTGGTTTAACTAGCATATAAACTGAGTCATAGGTAGACAGTCTCAGCCACAGAAGACCTCAAGGCAACAGCATGTGTTTAAGTAGATGAAATGGAATCAACAGGGGTATCAGCAGGAGCCAATTCTGTGTTGTGGTTCTTTGGCAGATATTAAACAAGGTGGTTTTATAAGGATGTTGCATACTAGAAAGTAGCTATTTCCCTACCTGCACATTTATAGCCCCTGCTAAATAAGATGGTGATCAGCATGCAGCAAACTGAGAAATGTCCTAGAAAAAACAGAATTTTGTTACTAACCCTTTAAGAGAAAATAAAAGGTTTTTATAATAGCATTGCGACTTCATGGTGGATTGTACAAAAATTTCTGCTCATATTTTACTATGAATTTTTATTAATTAAAACATGGTTTAATGTGAAATTACATCAAATTTTAAAGAAATAAGCACCCTAAAAGAAAACTTAAGTCAAAGTTTATAAGCTTTTGAATTCCCAAATCTTCACTCTTAACAGTCTATTAATTTGTGTATTTATAGCATTCACTGTGTAGGTAAATAACATTCTATTAATTTGTATGTCTATCTATATGCATATACTTTGTAGATATAGGTAGCATGCATCCTCTTATACATTCACTTCTCCCTTTTGACCCCAAATGTTAGCTAATATTTGGAGCCTAGAAGTTTTTTCCACGAGAGAGAGAGAGAGAGATCAAGTCAGGGGCCCATTTCTTTGATACAATTCTGCTTATTTACAATGAAAGTTCAAAGTCCCATTTCCCTGAATACAGTAGGAATGAGCAGGAGACAGTTTCTTTGCTCACACCTCAAATCATTTTTTCTAACCAACACTTTACCCACAAATTCACTCCCTTAGGCTTTTCTCTTGCTGCATGCCTCCTCCTCTCTCAGCTACCCCAGTTTTTTCTCCACTGCTTTCTGCCTCCTTTACACTCCTGGAAAAAGTATCCAACAACACTGTATTCCACCTGAAGGGCAATGACCTCTATGGCTGTGTCCACATGTGGCGTGGACATTTGGTTCCTCAGGGACAACTAGCAGCAGTGCACCTTGTGCTGCCACTAGTTGTCCCCAGAAAATGCCTATGTTATTCACGCTCTGCCATACAGCAAGTTACCCTGGGTGGGGTAGGGAAGGCTGTGGCCAGCACCAAGCTTGGGGTCCTGGGGGCTTCCCGGGGCTGCAGCAGCAGCAATTCTGCTGCATGGAGCCTGGCTGGCAGCCACAGCGTGACTCTGGGAGGTTCAGCTCTGCTTTTGAGTGGCACACGCTGCCCCCTCTGCTTTTTATTTTCCACAGGTTTTTTTGACTGCATGGCTGTGTTTGTCTGGCAGAGGTGGATTAAGATTCTTTGGGACCCTGGGCAAACAGAAAATTGGAGGCCCCCCATGCTCCACTATAAACATGGAAGTATCAAAAAGCAGTAATAAATAGATCTGTTAAAAGTTTGCATGGTGCATTAATAAATAAAGCACAACACGCCATATCAAAATGAACTACTTAATTTTGCCACACACAAAATTGAATAAAACAGCTGCCATAGAAAAATTACTCAGATGGATAGGATCACCATAAATGTATAACAACATGAAAGGAATGAAGTTTTAGTTTAGTGGTCATGTAGACTCGTTTGACATTTTTTTTCCCTGGAAAAGATTGTGTGTGTCCGAAAGCTTTCAAATAACAACTTTTTTTGCAACTATTTAGTTGGTCTAATAAAAAATAGCGCCTCTATCCAAAGACTCCAGCTACAGGTCAACATTCCCCTCCCTCCACCCCTACCTGTTTCTTACCCATTGTCTGCCACAATTTGCATTTTCACTGACGGGCATATTGCATATTGTCTTCTGGGATAAGCCATCCTCCAAAAAGAATCAAACTAGCCAGGAGGCATGCTCCACAGTTCTTGTAAGCTCAGTACCTAGCAAATACAGTCAGACTGGTAAAACCACCACTATAAGCTATCTTTTATTAGACCAACTAAAATATTTGGAAAAATTCTTTTTTTGCAAGCTTTCAGGTACAAACACCTTGGTTCAGGCAAAGGGAGTATCTACAGGTGTTCTATGCTCTTCCAAAAGAATTTTTCCAACTATTTTAGTTGGTTTAATAAAAGATGGCTTATAATGGTAATTTTACCAGGCTGACTGCATTTGTGTAACCCTTCTGCACCTGTCAGCAGCAGCAAGGGCCAGGTTCAAGTTTGGGGATACTAAATATATTTTACCATGGCTTGAGCCCCCACCCAGTATACCTGGGAAACATTAAATGAATTACTAGGGTGTCCAATAAAACCAACAACCCTTTTCTCACAAGTAGTGTAAACACAAAAGACAGATTTATTACAAAGCATAAAAAAGCAAAAGTAATCACTAACTATAATTTTAAAACACTACAAACTACAAAACAAAGTCTATAGGTGGCACCCTCTTGCGGGTGCTGGGGGGTCTTTACTCATACCCAGGCAGTCTGGGACTTGGGACTCCTGTGATGGCCAGAACCAAAAATGTTAATGAGCAACTTATAGCAAAAAAAGGATCTGCTTTTTGAAAGTATCTGGTAAAGGCATATAATAAATATTGGCTAGGACAAAGCTTATGAAACTGTTTCCCGCAGATGCATCCCGTCTGTCAGGAGCATAACCGTAATGTTATATTTAACTGTTTGTACCAATCATATGACTAACATGAGTTTCAAAAAGCAAAACTAAAAAATAAAACTGCAAACTTAGCTGATTTAATAAATTTTTGCTTAAAGGTCAGTAAGATTGAGAAACCTAACAACAGGTATAACTAACACATCTTTAAAAAATTCTAAGTAGGTTGAACTTGGGTGGGAAAAATGCTAATTTCAGACCCCAAAGTGATGTGCTGTGATTTGCTTATTGGGCAAACCCAAGCTTAGGCAGTAACGTATTATAATAATTTCTAACACCTTTTAACCCCATAGGGTAACAGCTATAAGGTAAGATTGTGAGTGGCTCTAAAGCCAGCAGATTAGCATAGGACAGGATATAAAGGAACATGCATGTCAGGTAACCAGTAGGAAGGACAGAACAGAATGGTCATTGCTGTTCTAAGCCTGGACCCCAGACTCCCAGTGTAAGCGAGGACCAGATCCTGACTGAGGGACCTTCCCCAGTGCTCCCTCCGACAGTGTGGACTGGGGACGCCTGACTTCTCTGGAGCAACTTGATGTGTACCTGACACTGAGGGACTATCCAAAAGTTGCTAACCAAGTGGGAACTCTTTGTCAATTTGTCTGTCTGTTTTTATTATCATTGCCAATTTTTAACTTTTATTGTTATGTTGTCTGTTTATTAGCTTAACCTTTTTATTAATTGTTATATGTGCAAACTATACTTTTTGCTGCTTAAACATATTTCTTGTTGTTATTTTGCTGTTATAAGTAAAATTTATTTTTACTGTTATAAGTGAAACTTGTCTTTGCTTCACTCCCAACTCCACCTCCTTGATCCTGAACCAACCACCCCAGTGGCTGATACACTCACAGTGCCCAGCTGGCCTGTGACAGACTCCCCAGTGGGTAGTTCCAGGGGCCTGCACTTCTAGACCTGCCCTTCTGCAATGGGCTAGAGAAGGAGCCCACATTGGAGAGTCCTATGAACTGTTCCATGGGTTCACTGCACTGCAGGGAGCTGCTAGACAGCATAGATCCTTCTGCATTGCAAAGGGCCCCTCATTGCTCCCTACAAAACTGTAGTGCTGATCCTTACTTCTGTATGGTAGATTTGAGGGGTGAACTGCAGTTTTCATCAGCATATTGCATCCCAAAGTTTTTAGTCCTAATCTCAGCTCTGCTGCAGCCGGAAACCACAAGAGAACTCAAAGAAAAGCCAGCCAAACAGCAAAAGAGTCTTACCAGCAACCAGCACCAGCCACGCTGCATTGATCAGGATACAGAGTCGCAAAAGCAACATGTGCCAGACCCAAAATGTACTGGTCCAGACATACAGTAAACAAATGCACAGTGGGGCTCAACAATACATCTATGCCGAGACACAGCCACTGTAAAACAATAAAAAGGGGGCTCAGGCCTGTCCTGCACATGGGCTTGAATATACAACAGAGTACCAGACCTACTTGGCTACAGCCTGGAGATACAGTCTCAGCCACACTACTATGCTGAGACCTAACAGCTATGAAACAACAAAAGTGGAGGGCCAGGCCTATTTTGGCTTGAGCCTAAACTAGAACTAGCAACCAACCACAGCACTTGGTTGGGGCATAAACTGCAAAAGGAACAAAAGGCATCCCAGGCCTATTTTACTGGGCCTGGACTGAGCAGCAAAAAGCCAATCAGGCCTTACTGAGGCCTGGATAAACAACAAGAGGTGCCAGGGCTTTGCCTGGCCCAAATCTTCCAGCCAACATATGTCTGGGGTTCACCCCATATCGGTGGGTTGAAATGCAATGGCTGTAAAACAGCAGAAAGGGCTCAGGCTTATGGCTGCAGCCTGGACATGTAGTCTCAGCTATACCACCATGCTGAGACACTACAATCCCCAACACAGTGACTGCCAGGACCCTGTCTCCTGGTCAGTCTCCATTAGGGAATAATACACTCATGGCATCATCCCACTCAAGGCCTGTACTGCCCGTAGCTGCCAAGACTCCATTCCTGGTCAGTCTGCACTAGAGGAGGATACACTCATGGCATCATCTCACTGAAGGTTTATGTGGCCAAAACAGCCAGCAAGACACGTAGCTGGGGTTCAGCGATACAGCTATGCTGAACCCAAAAGAAGTTGCAACAGCAATTAAAACATGCCAGGTCTCTACCCCGCCCCAGGGCTCACCGGCAAAACTGACAGGCTCCAACCTTGGCCAGTTTGCTGCAGGGATTGATGCCCCCCAGCATGGCATCATCCCACTCAACCATCCCATCCCAGGAAACAAAAGGGGAAAGGAGAGGGAGAGAACAGAGGGCTCAAGCCCTGAGACAGACTTTCTCTCCCTGTACCTGAGGCTTTCTCTTCACATAGCTTCAGTTTGCTTCACAGGGGGAAGCAGGCTTTTCTGGCTCCCAAATCAATGTTCAAGCTTCAGCATCCCCAGGAGGAAGAAGAGGACCCAGACCAAGTGTCTTAACCCTTAAATGCTGGGGTTTTGGTTGTAGTCATGTTGGTCTAAGGATGTAGGCAGGCAAGGTTCTTTGGGGAGATGTGATAGCTTTTATTAGACCAACTGAGTAGTTGAAAAAATGTTCTCAGCAAGCTTCTGGGCACAGTCACCCTTCTTCAGACATAGGGAGTCTCTGCTGTTCTGAAACTCCAAGAAATGAGACATGCTAAAAGTGTGACAGGATGTCAGTAAGAATGTAAATAGGTAGAGATTAGAAAGACAAGAGGTAAAGCAGGGAGGGGAGAGGTGGGGAGAGAAAATGGGTGGTGGGGGAGTTCAAAGGGAGACTTTACAATGATAGAATACAAGGTTGAAAAGAGGCTGTCTATGAAAAAGGGAATAGCTGGAGACTGGGAAAACAGAAATGAAAGAAGCTAAAAATCTACTGGATACAAAAAATCGTGGACTCAATATAAGCATTGGATTTATGACACATTACAACCTGCATGACATCTGATTCACCAGGTACCTGCCTGACCTGACCCCAATAAAAGCGGCCTGATCTTCCCCCACCGCGCCCTGAGCCTGCCTGCCTGCCTGAGCTGTGTGGGGGCCTGGTGCTTCCTTCCGTGGACTGCCCAAGCCTGTGGGCAGGTGCCACCTGCGGGGGGCGCCACTGCTGTAGAGGGAAGCACCAGTCCCCCTGCAGCTCAGGGACAGCTCCAGCCACTGGCAGCTCACCCTCCCCTCCCCACCGGAGAGGCAGGTAGGTAAGCGGGGTGTGTGCATGACATGGGGGTTTAATCAGCCCTAAATTGAAGTGGTGTTTTTTTTAAATCCCCCGCTTCAATGTAGGGCCCCCGTTTTGTCTACACACACCTTTACATTCTTCCTTTCCCCCCCACCTTTTCTCCCCTCCCCCACTCTGTTGCCTTTGTTTTCCTGATTTCCAACTATTTCCCTTTTCATTGAGAGCCTCATTTTTACCTTGTATTATCATCACCGTAGTGTTTCCCTTAGGCCTTTTTTCCCCCCTGCCTTCTTCCCCCTCCCTTCCCTGCTTTACCTCTTGTTTTCCTATTTCTACTTATTTATATTTTAACTGACATACAGTCACACTTTTAAGCAGCAGGCAGACAAATTCAAGCAAACAGCATGCAGCTTGCCTGTCCAATGCACAAATTTGGGAGGCACATCCCCCCCCATGCCTCCCCTGGCCCGGGGTGCACACAGCAACAGGGAGCTGCCCCTCTTCCCCCCCTCCCCTGGACAAGCCACCTGACTGCACCTCCACTCTGCTCCCTGCCCCAGGCATGCACCGCCACGGCTGGGGCGGGGCAGTGCCGTGACCTCAAACCCTGCTGTCCCAGCCCCAGCCCCACCCCTCACCATGGGGGCTTCAATTTCCCACCCCCATGCCCCCTTTTCTCTTCCAGAAACTTAACGCCATGCAGTAAGTGGGCTGTGCAGCTCTGCTCCCTGCTCTCTGCCAGCCAAAGGCCTGCAGCCAGCCTGTATATGCACATATGCATGCTGGGCTATCTGTCTCTCCCTCCCAGGGGCCTCCTGAAGGGCCCTGAGCCCTGTTTTTATAAATGCCTGCCCACCTGGCCCAGGCATTAATCTGCCTATGTTGTCTGGACTCTGCCTATGTTAGCATCTGCAAGAACAGAGGCATGCATTTGCAGCAGCACAAATCTGTGCTGTTACTTTGTGCCTCAGTGCACCCCTTCCCGTGCACTTTGCAGTGAGACACATTGTCCTGCTGCTTTATGTTCTTCAGGGAGGCTGACTGGGGCACAGGATACCTCAGCACAGGGCTAGCCAGTAGGGTTGCCTGCTCCCCCATCTTAAGGCACACTGCCATCTTGAGGCACACTGCTCCTCTGTCTCAAGGCACACGGGGCTGCCTACTGCCCCATTTCCGCATTTCTCCCAGTGCACAGCACTTTGGAGTGCTTTGTGCTGCTTTTTTTTTTCTGGGGCTCTTTATTTACCAGAAAATCATGGTAGCAAATTTTGTCCCAGCACTGCAAGCATCACCGTGCATGGTTTAAAATGGAACATGTGCGGTTGGTGGTGTCGCAAAGAAGTTTGCAGCACCACAAACTACACACACCAGCATGTCTGGATCTGGCCTATTATATCATGTCTGTTCCACAAAGGAGCTTGTTTTTTTTTCCCCTAAATTTCTCCAAAGTGAAAGTTATACCCATCATCATGAAAAACTTTTTCTCTGATTTGCAACACAATAGTATGTACAATAAAAGCTGTGTTATCTGGCATCCCCCGGGAATGGGGGATGCTGGATTAGAAAATATAATGGTTAATTGAGCAGCCCCAGCTGCTGCTTCTCCCGCCATGTCTGAGGCGTCCCTCCGCCCCTCCCATGACATCGCCGTCCCTCTCACTGCATCACCGCCCACCCTGCAGACCCTGTGGGCCCTGTGTGACAGGGAGGCAGGCCCCACACAGCCCCATGCAGCCTGTTATGTCCCTGGGCCATGTGGGCTCGGTATCGCAGGTTGCTTTGCCCACGGCCGTGGATGCTCAGAGAAACCGGAAGTGCCTCAGTGGGCACTTCCAGTTTCACTTTATTTTACAAGCCGGCATGCCGGTTAGTAGAACATGCTGGCTTGTAAGATGCCGGATAGCGCAGCTTTTACTGTACATATTTTTAGGAATAAGGGTCTATAGATCTGCAGCTCAATACACTATGTGCAGTTAGTAGCAGCAGTAGAGGTATAGCCACACATCCACTTCAGTTTATATATTTTCTTAATATATTGCTATATTGCAATTGTTTTTTCAAAATTTCTCCAAACTATAAGCTAACTTTTTTATAGTCTAGATTTCTTAATTTTTCCATTCACCTGGAATGGCAAATTGATCTGACTAGGACATTCCATTCCATACTGTAGATTTTTTTAGAAGGGGAAAAAAAAGTCAATAAGTCTTTGGATTTTTCTTTTTTTCCATTTCATTTTCATATACTTTTATATCTCCTGGCTTCAGCCCAGAATGAAATGTAAGTGACAAAATATATTCTCCAGGGTATATCATGAAGTACCAAAAGTGGGAAGATCTGGTCTGTCATGTGTGGGTGATGAGGTGATGTGTAGGTGATAGCATGAGATTTCCAGTCCATCTCCTCAGATCTAAAAGTTTATATATGTGATTCAATTGTTGTTTGAAGTTCCAGTGCTTCTCTGAAGTAAACCATACTTCTCAACCTTTTGCGGCTCAACCATCATTCTTCTTTGTCACTGATTAATCCTCCTGCACTGAATGTAGCTTTCTAAAAGTTGTTCGACTCTAAGTCCTATTCGTTTTTATAAAGCATGTTTCTTTGAAAGACTTTTCATATTAACCATGTATAGTATTTTCTTTCTCAGATCTTTTTGTTTCTGACCCAAAATTTTAACGCTCAACCAGTTGTTTTTTAATCTTTCAGGCAACATCAGCTGAAGATCCTGACACTATTTCCTCAAGGATTTTTGTAGTTGTTAAGCTTTGATCTTTTTGTGATTGTTATGAGATCAGGGCCAGGAAAACTTCAAAGGTCTACTGTAGCTCAGTGGTTGGAAACAGAGCTAAGTCAGAACTTTGTTTTTAAATACACTGATTGCCTTAGGATTCTAGTGTATTTTTTGTTGCATCTACTCATCTCCTAATGGAAAACTTTATTGAAAACCAGTCAATAGTTAAGCATGTAATGGAACAGGTGTAAAGAATTTAAATCCATAAAAATGTCATGTTTTCTAAGCATGGGGGAATGAAAGAAGAACAAAACACAAATAATGGCATAAAATCTATAAGAAATAAGATAGCTAATGCATGATCATCTCTCCTCTTTTGTGGGAAGTGCTGTATTTCCCAGCATGATCATCCCAAAGAATAGCATGTGCCTCATTACAGAACTACCACTGAATTATTTGAAACATCTGGCCATGCATCATGACCCAGCATACCACAGTGTTTTTTGATGGGCTTGACTCTAGTGGAAAACATAAGCATTCTTCAACAAGTAGTTAATATTTGAGTGGAAGCGTAGCTGGAACTAGAGAATTTGTGAACTGAGCTGGAAAGAGCCTGGGGAATTCATCAAACTGAATCCTCTGCTTATAGTGGGAGCATCCCTGGCTAAGTCCTCCTAAGACAGTGTCGGCACATCTACACAAGACACTAAATGTGCAGGTGACTAATTCTACTGTGCATTAGTGCACCACAGCAAAAGCCATTCTAATATGCTGTAGAATTAGTCTACTGTGTATTAGCATCACTTAAAAAGTGAGCACCAGTAGTACTGCGCAGAAGCACCAATTACTAACCTATTACATATACTAAACTAAATGTGCAGTAACCACGGCACACTAATGCACATGTACACATGCCCTGTTTGTCTAAACTGCAGCTACATTTTCCAGTGACAAAGATTCTACAACCTCTTGATTAGAAAGTTCTTCCTAATATTTAACTTAAATCTTCCTTGTTCAAATTTAAACCCATTACTTCTTGTCTGTAGACAGAAAAGAATTTATAACCATTTTCTTTATGGCAACATTTTTTTTTTCGTATTTGATGATATCCCCTCTCCATCATCATTTCTCTAAACTACAATCTTATGAATTGTCCATCCTTCTTGTGTACATCAAGGTTTCCAAATCTCTAATAATTTTTGTTGCTCTCCCCTGACCTCTTTCCAATTTGTATGCCTGTCGTGAAGTGCAAAGCCAAGAAGAGAACATAGAACTCCAAGTGAGGCCTTACTGGTTCTCAAGAGAATGAAGGAATTACTTCCTGTGACTTGCACACAGTACTCCTGTGAATAGCAGGCAGCAATGTCTTAGCTTTTGTTGCAAAAATATTGCCATGTTGGCTTATATTAAACTTCATTATATTGCCTGGTAATAGTGCAATGTAGCCACTCACTTCCCAATTTGTATTTGTGCATTTGATTGTTCTTTCCTCAGTATAGGATTTGAACTTGAACTCACTGAATTTCATCTAATGTGAATGTCCATCAGAGTGCTCACTGTGCACAGCAGTGGCTGCCCTACCTAATACAGATGGTTACTTGTGTAATCTGGAAAACTTTGGGTTTTAATAGTGAAGTCAGACAACAAGTTACCCAGCATGTAGATATGAATGTTCTACCCAGCAAGCCAGGACAATCCTCAGAGTAGTACCAGAAAACTCCAAATTGGCTGCCACCAACGATGTTACCATTTTCCTTTATTTACGTCATGAGCATGATCTCTGGATGAACCTATCATAGTCTGTTAAGAGTGCTTTTATTCTTAAGACTGGGCACTCTTAACATATGGGCACTGTTAGTGAAGGCCTTTTCCTAGAAGACCACCATGAAACAGGCCAAGGGGCAAAGAAAAAAAATGAGTACTTCCAACTCTGGTACATTTTTTGTTCCATTCTCAGTACCAGAAGCCTGTTCCCTTTTACTTGCATGTAGTTTCCAATTCCTGAACTGCATTCAGATAAATTATTTTTTATAAACACCCTATTTTTCTATAATTTCTTGCAATAAGCCTTCTCCCCTGACAAAAAGTTCCCTACCTTTAACCTGTCCCCAATGAGAAGTATAGACTTTACTATGGGAATATATGTATCTTTACTAATATGATAGAAGCATAGGGCTGTATTATTCTGTTTAAGACTGAAGCAAAATTAATATAATTTCATTGGAATGGGTTGAAAACAATCTGCAAGGCTGTGAAATAGGAGTAACATTTAAGAGGAGCTGCCAATTGCCAGCAGAATTTCATAACAAAGGATAGCATGATTGATGGAACATCAAGACCTTTATACCTTCAAGTCAGCCGGCCTTGATGGTTTACACCCCAGGGTACTCAAAGAGCTGGCAAGCATCATAGCTCAGCCCCTGGCATGGATCTTTGAGAACTCCTGGTGTTCTGGTGAAGTGCCTGAAGATTGGAAGAAGGCCAATGTGGTGCCTATCTTCAAGAAAGGAAGGAAAGTAGCAAACTACAGGCCTATCAGCCTGACCTCTGTCCTGGGGAAAGTCTTGAAAAAGATTATCAAAGAGGCCATCCTTAACAAACTAGCTGACAGCAATATACTGAGGGATACCCAGCATGGATTTGTTGTGGGTAGGTCTTGCTTGACCAGTCTCATTTTCTTTTACGACCAGGTGACCTATCACCTGGACAAGGGAGGAAAGATTGATGTCATATATCTTGACTTTAAAAAAGCCTTCAATCTGGTATCCCATGATCACCTCTTGGCAAAACTGGCTAACTACAGCCTCAACCTCACCACAAACTGCTGGCTGGGGAACTGGCTCTGTGGTAGGACCCAGAGGGTGGTGGCTGACGGAAGCCAATTGTCTTGGTGCATGGTCACCAGTGGGGTCCCTCAAGGCTCTGTCCTAGGGCCTATACTATTTACAATTTTCATTAAATGATGTTGACATTGGTGTCAGAAGCGCACTGGCCAAGTTTGCCAATGACACTGAACTCTGGGGTAAAGCATCCATACCTGAGGACAGGAGGGTGATCCAGGCAGATCTGGACAGGCTCATGAAATGGGTGGATGGGAACCTGATGGTGTTCAACACCAAAAAATGCAAGGTTCTCCACCTTGGGAGGAAAAACCTGCAGCATGCTTATAGGCTCAGCAGTGCTACTCTGCCTAGCACTACGGACAAAAGGGACTTGGGGGTCATGATTGACCACAAGATGAACATGAGCCTCCAATGCAATGCTGTGGCTAGTAAAGCGAGCAAAATGCTGGCTTGTATCCATAGATGCTTCTCAAGCAAATCCCGGGATGTCATTCTCCCGTTGTACTCGGGCTTGGTGAGGCCACAGCTGGAGTACTGCGTCCAGTTTTGGGCTCCACAATTCAAAAAGGGTGTGGAGAAGCTTGAGAGAGTGCAGAGGAGAGCCACATGCATGATCAAAGGTCAGGAAAACAGACCTTACGATGAGAGGCTGAAAGCCATGGCACTCTTCAGCCTGGAAAAGCGCAGGCTCAGGGTTGATCTGGTGGTCACCTATAAGTTTATCAGGGGTGCTCATCAGGATCTGGGGGAACGTCTGGTCACCAGAGCACCCCAAGGGATGACAAGATCGAATGGTCAGAAACTCTGCCATGACCGATTCAGGCTGGACATAAGGAAGAACTTCTTTACTGTCCGAGCCCCCAAGGTTTGGAATAGACTGCCACCGGCAGCAGTTCAAGAACCCACTTTGAACGCCTTCAAGACATATTTGGATGTTTATTTTGCTGGGATCCTATGATCCCTGCTGACTTCCTGCCCCTGGGGCAGCGGGCTGGACTTGATGATCCTCCGGGGTCCCTTCCAGCCCGAATGTCTCTGAAATCTATGAAAACAGAAAAGAAGAGAGGGCTGCTAACACCTGTGGAATGAAAAGTTTTAAATGGATCAGGTAGACAATAATGAGCCCTGAAGTCAAGTAACTCCCTCGGCACTGCCTGACTAGAAATGCTACTGCCACTGTTTGGCATTTAGTTTTAAACTTTGGATGGAGTCGGCATCAAAGGTGGGTGCACTAAGCCCCACCCCCCCTCAGGATCCACCCATGTCCCTAGATTACTGTTCAGATTTTGTGCATTGCAGGAGTCTGTTTGTCCCAGTAAAATCAGACTGGGAGATACAGGACACACATCTGAATCAAACAAAACAAAATGCTTCAGGCAGTAACAAGAGGTAAACCCAACACAGAATATCTCTACTGACTAGTAAGAGTACGCGCACACATACTAGATTCATAGATACTAGTGTTGGAAGAGACCTCAACAGATCATTGAGTCTAACCCCTTGCCTGGGCAGGAAACAGGAAAGAGGTCTGGGGTCAGAAGACCCCAGCCAGATGCCTATCCAGCCTTCTCTTAAAGACCCCCAAGGTAGGGGAGAGAGCACCACCTCCATTGGAAGCCCATTTCAAATTCTGGCCACCCTTACTGTGAAGAAGTTTTTCCTGATATCTAGCCTAAATATTCTCTCTGTCAGTTTGTGACCATTGTTCCTTGTTACTCCAAGAGGCACCTTGGTGAACAGAGCATCTCCAATTCCTTGCTGCACCCTGCTAATGAATGTGTAGGTGGCCACAAGGTCACCTCTCAGCCTTGTCTTACTCAGGCTGAAGAGGTCCAGGTCCCTCAGTCTCTCCTCATAGGGCTTGGCCTGTAAACCCTTAACCATAAGTGGCCCTCCTCTGGACTCTCTTGAGGTTATCCACATCCTTTTTAAAGTATGCTGCCCAAACTGGATACAGTACTCCAACTGTGGTATGACCAATGCTGCATAGAGGGGAAGTATCACCTCCTTGGTTCTATTTGATAAAGTGCAGTTAGCTTTGCTGATGATTTTGTCACACTGACAACTCATGTTCATCTTGGAGTCCACTATGACTCTGAGATCCCTTTCTGTTTCTGTGCTGCTGAGAGGGTCATTTCCCAGCCAGTAGGTGTGCTGGATATTTTTACACCCTAAGTGCAGCACTCTGCATTTGTCCTTATTGTACTGCATCCTATTGTCTTCTACCCAGTTTTCCAACCTGTCCAGGTCTGCCTCCAATCCTTCCCTACCCTCTGGAGTGTTCACTTCCCCCCACAATTTAGTATCATCCACAAACTTGGACAGGTTGCACTTCACATCTACACCCAAGTCACTGATGAAGACATTGAAGAGTACAGATCCAAGGACCGAGCCCTGTGGGACCCCACTATGCACGTCCTTCTGGGTCAATACCAGCCCGTCTACTACCACTGTCTGGGTGCGACCCCCAAAGCCAATTTTCCACCCACCGGACCATGTAAACATCTAAGTCATAGCCTCTTAATTTATTTATGAGAATGGGATGAGATACTGTATCAAAGGTCTTCCTAAAATCCAAGAAAATGACATCCTACCTCTACTCCTGCATTTAAGCATTTTGTGACCTGGTCATAAAACAAAACTAGATTAGTCAGGCATGATCTACCTGCTACAAACCCATGCTAGTTGCCCTGCTGCATTATTTTTCTAGCTCAACTCCCACAAGTATGATCCTTAATAATTTTTTCAAAGACTTTTCCAAGATGGAGGTGAGACTGACTGGCCTATAATTACTTAGATCCTCCTTTCTCCCCTTCTTGAAAATTTGGACCACATTGGCCCTTTTCCAGTCCTTCGGGACCTGACCCAAGCACCATGAGCGCTCAAACAGCCATGCCTGTGGTTCTGCTATGACACCAGCCAATTCCTTCAGTACTCTCAGATGCTGCTGACTTAAATACATCCAGTCCATCCAAGTGACTCTGCACCAAGTCAGTGTTGACAGTTGGTGGGCTGCTGTCCCTCTGATGCCCAGCTAAGAACCCATTAGGAGACTTATCCTGACCCTTGTTCAAGAACACTGAGGCAAAAAACTCATTGAAGAGCTCAGCCTTGTCCACCCTGTCTGTCACTAATTGCTCCTGCTTGTTCAGTAAGGGTCTTATGCTGCCCTGCACCTTCCTTTTACTCCCCACATACCTAAAAAATACATTTTGTTCTCTTTAATTTGTGTTGCCAGCCTCAGCTCCATATTTGCTTTGGCCTTTCTAACTGCCTCCCCACAAATGTGGGCCAAGTAGGTATAATCCTCCTTGGTAGCTTTCCCCTGTTTCCACCACCTGTATGCCCCTTTTTTTTCCCCTTAGGCTCCTGGATTTCTCTGTTTAGCCAAGGAAGTTTTTTGGTCTACATTTTGTTCTCTTTAATTTGTGTTGCCAGCCTCAGCTCCATATTTGCTTTGGCCTTTCTAACTGCCTCCCCACAAATGTGGGCCAAGTAGGTATAATCCTCCTTGGTAGCTTTCCCCTGTTTCCACCACCTGTATGCCCCTTTTTTTTCCCCTTAGGCTCCTGGATTTCTCTGTTTAGCCAAGGAAGTTTTTTGGTCCCTTTCCCCCTTTTCCCTTCTACTGCGATTGCCCTGTGCCCAAAGGATCACTTCTTTTAGGAACAATCACTCTTCCTGGACTCCCATCTTGCCAATACTCCTATCCTGCAGTGCATCATTGACTAAACTCCTGAGCACACTGAAGTTAGCCTTCCTAAAGTATAGCACTTCCACCCTAGTAGTTATCTTGCCCACTCTATGCCGTATGGTGAATTCGATTGATTGGTGGTCACTGTCCGCAAGGTGACCACAAATCTGCAGCTCCCCTATCAGGTCATCCCCCGTAGCCAACACCCAGTCCAGTAAAGCATTCCCCCTAGTGGGACCATATACCTCCTGCATTAGGTGAAGGTCCTGTACACAGGTTAAGAACCTATGTGAATGGTTGGATTTGGCTGACTGCTCCTCCCAGATGTCAGGGTAGTTTAGGTCCCCCATGACAACCACGTCCCTAGACTGTACAGCCTCTGAGAGCTAGCTCAAGAATTCCAAATCTAGCTCTTCCTCTTGATGTGGTGGTCTGTAGCAGACCCCCACTACCAAGTCCCTTTCCCCTCGCCTCCATGTATCCAAACCCACAATACCTCAACTTTCTCCTCCTCCACTGTTTCCATTTTGATTAGTGCTCCTTAACATAGAGAGCAAACCTCCCCCACTTCTTCCCTACTCTGTCCCATCTGTACAACCTATAGCCCTCAATGCGTACTACCCAGTCATGGGTAGTGTCCCATCAGGTTTCCATTAGCCCCACTAAATTGAAGTTATTGTCTGCAAGCAGAAGCGTGAGTTCTTCCTGCTTGTGTTATATACTACTCAGTATATCACACTTCTACCCCCTAGATAATAGTCCTGTAATTACTTGGGCCAGATGACCCAGAGGGTGGTGGTTGACAGAAGTCAATCATCATGGTGCCCTGTGACCAATGGGGTCCCTCAAGGCTCTGTCCTTGGACCTATATTGTTCAACATCTTCATTAATGATGTGGACATTGGAGTCAGAAGTGGGCTGGCCAAGTTCGTCGATGATACCAAACTTTGAGGTAAAGCATCTACACCTGAGGACAGGAGGTCGATCCAGGCTGACCTTGATAGGCTCAGGAAATGGGCGGACGAGAACCTGATGGTGTTTAACACCAAAAAATGCAAGGTTCTCCACCTTGGGAGGAAAAACCTGCAGCATGCTTATAGGTTCAGCAAGCAGTGCTATGCTGGCTAGCACTACAGATGAATGGGACTTGGGGGTCATGATTGACCACAAGATGAACATAAGCCTTCAATGTGATGCCGTGGCTAGTAAAGCAAGCAAAATACTGGCTTTCATCCATAGATGCTTCTCAAGCAAATCCCAGGATGTCATTCTCCAGTTGTACTCAGCCTTGGTGACGCTGCAACTGGAGTACTGTGTCCAGTTTTGAGCTCCACAATTAAAAAAGGATGTGGAGAAGCTCGAGAGAGTCCAGAGAAGAGCAATGCACATGATCAGAAGTCAGGAAAACAGACCTTATGATGAAAGGCTGAGAGTTATGGGACCCTTCAGCCTGGAAAAGCTTAGGCTCAGGGGTGATCTGATGGCCACCTATACGTGTATAAGGGGTGTTCACCAGGATCTGGGGGAATGTTTGCTCACCAGAGCACCCCAAGGGATGACAAGGTCAAATGGTTATAATCTCCTCCAAGACCATTTCAAGCTGGACATAAGGAAGAACTTCTTTACTATCCGAGCCCCCAAGGCCTGCCATCGGTGGTGATTCAAGCACCTACTCTGAACACCTCCAAGATAAATTTGGATGTTTATCTTGCTGGGATCCTATGACCCCAGCTGACTTCCTGCCCCTGGGGGCAGGGGGCTGGACTTGATGATCTTCTGAGGTCCCTTCCAGCCCTAATGTCTATGAAATCTATGAAAACCCAATTCAGCTGTCAGAGTCATCTCACTAGAGATGCAGAAAACTGCTTCAGCTCTTCTTCAGTTTCTTTGGCAGCTGGTAGATGTGAAGGTTCTGGAACAGCAGCTCAAAGACTCATAAGGAACAATCTTGCAGGATGTATAACGTCTTCTGGATCTGTGGTTGGGTACAATGGAAATGAACTGGCATGGATTTCCTGCTACTTCTAGGACACTTTGTTCTACAAGACAATCAATCTCTGCATTTGTTTTTGGATGGAAATTGGAGACAGAACAACAAGGTTTTGTTCAAAGTGGTGCCACAGTTGGATCCATTGTAAATGGAACAGATGGACCTTTGTACATACCTGCCCTTTCTTCAAAAAAATCCCATGAATTCCTTTAGGACATCTTGAATGGTGTCTGTCACATTTTATGTGCCTCAACTTGATGCTGTAAGGCTCAAGTCATTCTCCACCTAACAAGTTTGCTCCCTGTCTTTACGCAGTTACAAGGCAAAGGATCCCTTAGTTCAGGAATAGGCAGCCTCTGGCATGCATGCCAATTATTGGCATGTGGAGACGTTTTCCTCAGCACGACAGGAAGCATGTCAAAGAAAATGTTTAAAAAATAAAAGAAAGTAGAATGTGGGTAGAAAGGGTGTGATGCTGCATGCAGGAGGACACTGCCAGGAAGACACAGTGGGGGGACGGGCAGCTGGGAGGCTGAGGTGCCAAGGGGATGCAGGCACCAGCCCCCCATCTGTACCCCTCTTCATTTGCATATATGAGGGAAGCACATGGCTATTTTTCTCTCTTTCCTTCTTTTTATTTTTCTTTCTCTTTTTTCCTTCTCTTCTCTTTTCTTTCTTTCCCTTTCTGACTCTTTTTTATCTCTCATCTCTCCTTTTCTCTCTCGTTTCCTTTTTTCTTTTTCTTTGTCTCTCTTTTTCCTTCTCTTTCCCTCTCTCTCCTCTTTTTCTCTTCTTTCTCTCCCTTTTTTTCTCTCTCTCTCATTACAACATAGAATCATAGAAAATAAGCATTGGAAGGGACCTCAGGAGGTCATCTAGTCCAACCCCCTGCTCAAGGCAGGACCATCCCCAATTAGATCATCCATAGATTCACAGATTCATAGGCATGAGAGGCTGAAAGGGACCTCATGAGATCATACAGTCCAGCCCCCCTGCCATAGGCAGGAAATCTGCTGGGGTCAAATGACCCCCACAAGAGAAGCATCCAAACACTATTTGAATGAGTCCAGAATAGGTGCTTGCACCACCTCTGTGGGGGGGAAGTCTGTTCCAGACCCTGGACACTTGGACCATAAAAAGTTTCTCCTTATGTCCAGTCCAAATCAGCCTTCCAGAAGTTTGTAGCCATTAGACTTTGTTATCCCTTGGGCAGCCCTGGTAAACAACTGTTCTTCCAGATCCTGGTGCACCTGCCTTATGTACTTACAGGCTGCCACCAAGTCCCACCCTGAGCCTTCTCTTCTCCAGGCTGAAGAGTTCCAGAGAAAGCTTTATCTAGCCAGGTCTTAAAAACCTCCAAGGATGGAGATTCTATCACCTTTTTGGGTAACCTGTTCCAGTGTTTTACTGCCCTCCTAATAAGGAAATTCTTCCTAATATCTAACTTAAATTTCTCTTGCTGCAACTTGAGACCATTGCTCCTTGTTCTGTTATCTGCCACCACTGATAACAGTCTATCTCCATGCTCTTTTGAACCCCACTTCAGGTAGTTGAAGGCTGCTATTAAATCCCCTCTCCATCTCCTCTTCTCTAGACTAAATAAATCCAGTTCCCTCCGTCTTTCCTCATAAGTCTTGTCCCCCAACCCCCTCACCATTTTTGTCACCCTCTACTGGACTCTCTCCAATTTGTCCACATCCTTTCTGTAGTGGGGGCCCAAAACTGAACACAGTACTCATTTCCCTTGACCTGCTGGCAACACGCCTACCAATGCAGCCCAGTATACCATTAGACTTCTTTGCAACAAGGACACACTGCTGGCTCATATTCAGCTTATTATCCACTGTAACCTCCAGGTCCTTTCCTGCAGAGCTGCTGCCTAGCCAGTCAGCCCCCCGCCCATACTGCTGCATGGGATTGTTCTGTCCTAAATGCAGGACTTTTCACTTGTCTTTGTTGAACCTCATGAGATTTCTTTTGGCCCAATCCTCCAATTTGTCCAGGCCACTCTGAATCCTGTGAAGTGTATCTCCTACTCCCTGCCCCCCCACCCCACCCCCCAGCTTAACACGCTTAACAAAAAAAGAATACACAGCAATAAAGGTAGTATATGAAGTTTTATACTGTCACCAGGTTTAGAATGTTTAGAAAACCTGGTATTTACTGTAAAAAAGCAACATTTATGATTATTAACTATATTAATATGCAGTGCATCCTGCCATGTACCCCCCACCCCAGTTTTGTTTTTCTGGCATGCTGGTATACTGGCACCTTACAAGGTAGACATTGCAGTTTTGTCGGCACTCCAGCCAAAAATATTGCCTACCCCTGCTTTAATTCTTCCCACAGAGGAGGTTGATGTGACAGTATTAAATAGCCCCACTTACTGGTGGAAGTGTGCTCACATACAATACTCAGTACATAACATCAACTATTTCCCTAGTCATTGGCCCACCAGTTGTGCCACTGATTAAAAGCAGCATGTCCACTTAGGAGCACATTTTTTGAAAACAGCAGCTTACTGCCATACAATCAGCCATTGTGCTTGGTTTATACAGAGCTTTATTTTTGTTGTTAACTCTAGTCTCGCATAAGACTGAAGCTGCCTTTGATGACATTGCAGCAAAATAAAAATAGCATGGACTTTGAGAGAACACATATTTCTGAATAATATTAAACTTTTAATGATTTGTGAGGTATCTCATCAAGTAAATAATAGATGTGCAATGAGAAAGCAAAAACAAACCACTGCATAGTGTATTTTCCACAGCGCACACAGATTATCATTATAAATGCCTCAGAGATGAGTGTTTCAAAAACATCCTATACTTGGATCCTATAAACAATACCTCACCCTCAGCACCAAGCCTGTGTAGGATTTAAGTGATCTGCAGGCCTCCTGTTGTCTATCTACAAAGGATGATTTTTACCTCAGTGTTTTGTACAGAAGGTGAAGAAGAAAAACAACATTATATTATCTGTTAACTTTCCCTTTAAAAGTATAAAGTTATGTACATTTGACTACCTTATTATATAAATTGGCTTATTAATGAGTAATTAGACATTTGTCATTTATGTTACTATGTTTTATTAACTTGCTTATTGTGAAATAGAATACGATTTCTACTTAGATTATATATTTCTGGCTATTTCTTTTTCTTTTTAAAAATGAGAGCTAGACTCTATTCCAGAAGCAGAATCACTTTCACTAGATTCTGCTTCACTGGATCAACCTTCACTGGAAGTGGATCAGATTTAAATTGTTTTACCAGAAATGACCTATACATGCTTGATCCTGATGCTGGTTGTTAAACAGGTGCTAATTGTTACAGTAAATTATTTATTTATAATCCTTCCTTTGTACTTCCTTTGTTATTGCATTACAAAACTTTAGATAATATCACTAACAATATGGAACCAAGTTGCAGGCAAGAAAACCATTCAAGGAGAGATGTGCTCCCTAGTCCAACAAAATATCTAGCACTCCTTAACTCCATTCCTAAAGAGCCTCAATTATTATATATTTTAGTGAAAACTCAGGACCTCTGCATCATTTCCTCTTTCCCTGAAGGTTTCATCTAGCTCCCCCAACTATACTGACAGGGCTTTCACCCCGGACATCTCAACAGGAACCTCATTTAAAATTGGAGGCCACATTATGAAAGAGGTTATGCTCTAGAGTTAGTTAACCTCTGAATTTATTAACTGAAGATATTAAGTGGTATTAAGTCGAGGAGAAGGTATGACCCCCCATAAAGTTTCGGTGTCTGTTGACAACTCTACTTAAGTCCTGAGCTTAATTCTAGTATTGCCTACTCTAATGATTTTGTTGTGCTACATGTAATAATAAGTTACTAAAAAGTAAGAAGTCCTCCTGAAAGCTAAGAAGCAAACTAAAATAAACATCATATGTTACTGTTCTTTAAAAAAAAATGCATGATTTTTAAGTCAACATCGGGGGAGGAGGGTGTCTGATGCATGATTTTTGAAAGTTTGGGGTTCACAACACTGGGGCTCATACACAGCTCTACTGAGCTCCAATGACCCTCTTCAGCTCCCCAGAGCCATCCCACTGAAGCCCTACAGGTCTATTCCAGGAAAGACAAGTCATTTATTCCATGGGGCGTTTTGCCATGATTGCCAGTAGCAAAGGAGCCTCTGTGTTGGTGCCAACTGTGAAGGAAGTGCCTCTAGTAATTTCACTATCACTTAACTTCCATCATTGTGGCTGCTGGAGCCACTGTTTCATCTTAGCAGACCTAGCAACTGCAGCAAAGGAGGCTGTTGGTGCTGACAGTGGCTCTGGCACCCACAGCAAGAAGTCCCACAGTTTTGATCTGGCCCTTAAGGAGCCTCACAGTCTGGATTTAGCCTGCAGAGTCAAATGAGTTTGACACTCTTGATTAAGGCTGTAATTTAAGTCTTAGATATTTATCTCTGTTTGTTTTATTTTGTTTTTTGGAGAAAGTGATCATAGCTTCATTTGAGGGTTTCCGATTAAGATTTGTTCACCTGCTGTGTTTTCTTTTTAGCATAGATCCTAAGCTCTTTTGGGCAAGGACTCTCTTTTTGTTCTGTGTTTGTATGGTGCCAAGCACACCCAGGGCTGAGTCAGTAGTTATCACAGCACAAGTAAAAGATAAATAATACCAGCAGCAGCAAAGGAGTCCTTTTAGAATACCAAACCTCTAAATATTAAATATTGATTTTTATATTTGACCTGTTGTACCTGAAAAAATACATCATATAGTACACTTCATATGTAAGGTGGTAATGGGACATTAATCTATCTCCCCATATATGCAAGCCTTATACCATCACATTGCTTCTGCATTGAAATGATATACTGTGCATGTGGCATGCAACAGTAACTTCTTAGAATCATTTTTCACAGTGCTCCATTCCTTAGAGACTGAATATTTACAGGGACATCTAAGGGGAAATGATATTTCTTGGCAGATACTCTTGGTACATTGAAGGTGTTATCTGGGCTGAGCCTACATATATTTTATTCCTGTGAAAGCTAGACCACAGAATACTGACAGCTGCCAAATCCATTCAGATGAAAAAATGATGTGGAAGTATCTTTAGTGAAATACCTCTGATTCTTACTGAGTAGGAGTACCTGCTCCCCAGTCCCCACATGAGCATACAAAATGTAAAACACATCAGAAACATTGTGTTCCCAAAGTTAAGGGAAGCTACAAAAATTAATGCAGGAGCACCTTTCCACAGTCCCAGGGCCATTGTGCTTTATGGATGGCAGCTCCATGCAGCTTCCCAGGGACAGAAGATGTGTTTTAGATTAGCAGCATTAATGTGGGCACAGACTGATACATGGCATAAATCCATTGTCCCAGAGTATTGTCGGAGAGTTTATACCCACTGCTAAGTGCCACTGTACTAATACCCTAGTATCATTTTTGTACTATCCCATAACCACTACAGTGCCTGTAGGCAAAGTCATTTTACTCAACTTTTTCTTGTGGGTTTTGGTGATAGTCTTATTCTATCTTCTGTTCCACACACTCTTGACTATTAATTAATAGCCTGAGTAAGGACTTCAGGATTTTGCCATCTATAATTTATATCAGGGGATGCCCAAAAAGCTATAAGGTTCTGTCTCTAACAATGGAGAAGTTGTATCTTTATCAAAGTTGCTTACAAAAAATACATCCCTTGTAATGCTGTGTGAAATAAAAGGCTATCAGTAATAAAAATGAAACAAATAGAGCCAAGAGAGTGCATTTGGGAACAAATTCCTACCCATATGGAGAATCAGCATTAGATCTGAAAGCTTATGAAAACACCTGCATCTATATTTTGACCTTAGACTTTACTCCCAGTTATATTTCTCCAGGCTTACCCAAATGAACAAATAAACAATCCAATCAAACTGCAGGACTTCTCCAGGCAGACAAGGTTCCTTCTCCAGAAATTTACTGTGTCCATCTGTTTGTGAATCAATCAGAGGCAAAATCAGATAAACAATAAATACATGAAGATATAAGTAATAAGATTTTACAAAAAAAATTGCATTTCCTCTAGTGCCAGGAATGTGATCTGTGTTCTAAATATGGCATTCCATCACATTTATTCTGGGAGACAGAAATAAGCTAACATCCTAGCGCTCTCTGATTTCTTAACAGCCACTTAATCCTTTATTGATCATTCTTCTTATAGTGCTTCATAGATCTGAATTTGTACAACATAACCTAAAGATGTGTTCATTTTAATTTTTATTTCCTTTATGATTGTTTGAATACTCAGAATTAAAAGGGCACCACTGACTTATAATCATATATTTTTGCCTGAAAATATTTTACCTACATTTCTGTATTACAGTAAAGGGATCTTAGAAGGGGAAAAAGGTTTCTCTGGTGTGTTCATGTAGACCATTTCACATGGTTGTCCAAACACCAGAGAAAAGCTCGTATACCATATGGTGCATGGTGCTCCCAGATTGGACCTTATGCCACTCAGTAGAGCATGACCAGTTCTCGTCTCCTCACACTCCAGTACAGACATATTTCCAAGTCCTAGCCATTTCCAACACCATGTGCACTGCTGCTGCTCTGGCAGCTGCAAGGAACTGGTTTGAGAATGTTCATGCTCATTTATTTTTGGTATGTTGTCAAAATTTCCCTGAGAAATACCAGTGAGGGGAGGGAAATGAGGTATTTCTAATAATGTAGGTCTTAGCAAAAGCTGAACGGAGTGTTGTGAGACAAAGAAAAGGCGCAGGGCATTTTCTTGTAGGACACTAAATGCCCACTGTGAACAATGGAGGTGGTATAAAGCTTTTCAAAGTAGAAGCTAGAAGCTGCCACTATAATACTGACTCCAGTAATTTGAACTGGGATAATTTAATCCATAATTGCAAACAAGAAAACTAGTTATCAAAGGAAAGTAGTCATTATCTACTTCTCACTCCCCAGGTGTTGGTGGCATGAAAGGTATTGGAGATAGTTCATTTTAACAAGCAGGGAACAAGATACAATAAATCCAGCTCCTCAGCCCCCACCCATTCCCTAATGTATGTGTCTGGATAGCTTCCCTTTCATGTGTTTATTTCTTGTGCATAGTAAACTCTCACAGGCAGGGATTATGGGCCAGACTCAGATTGGCACCTAAATGACTTCACTTGTGTTGTAATTTGAAGCTTCAAGTGTGAGTTGCCCTTTCCCTCTTGGTTGCAGCCCTGGGGTCTATTTTAAGCAGATAAGTAGGGCACTTTCTCACTCAGTCACTTGGTGTGTTAACTATGATGGCTTTATGCAATACATTAATTTAAGAGATTAAATCTTTGGTCTTTGTCCTTCATAATCTGAGTATTTTAAACACAGCACTCCTTAGGCTTCACAGGAGAATCAGGCAAAAGATTTCTGTTAGGTCCACTAAACTAATAGATTTTAAAATGAAATCTGACTGGTAGGATATACAACAATGCAGTTATCAGAGGCATACGCATGGAAGGAATTGAAAAGACTCTGCTATGCTTCAAAATAGAAGAGCAATCTTAAAGGTAATACAAATATCCAATTTAGGCTTGAGATAAAAGAAACACATCCCAGGCTGAGGTCATAATGACCTGAAAATAGTCACCTTCAGGAATCCAAGACCTGGCCTAATATAAATGGAATAAAGATGGATTCATGTACCTGAAATAATATAAAATCCCTATGGGAATTACCATCCTTCTAAGAACAATTACCTCACAACCCTTTAAAGTAAGTAGAGGGTAATTCTTTAGCCCCAGAAAATAGGACTGAGACTAGCAGTTTGAATATTCAGTACAGGCCAACATACATCTGCCAATATTTCTAATAAGCTATAGATACTAGGGCTGTGCGAAATTTTGCCAGCCATTTCATTTTGACACTGTTTCAACTCATTTTGAGATCAAAACAGCAAAATCAAAATGAAACAAAGGGCTTCAAAACAGCCTTGAAACAAAATGAGGCTAGTCGAAATGTTTCAAAAGTCGAAACATTTTGACCATAGCACTGGGGATGGAAGTAAGTCCAGCTGGGCTGATTTCCCAACCCCCGCACTAGATCCGTCGAGGGACTAGGATTCAGCCCAGCTGGGCTGACTTCCTGTCCCCACCTGCTAGATTGAGCTGGGGGTGAAAAGTCAGCCCAGCTGGGCTGACTTCCCATCCCCTGCACTAGATCAGGAAGGGAACAGGGAGCACTAGGGATGGAGTGGGCTGCCCAATCCAGCACTGGGGATGGGAAGTCAGCCCAGCTGAGCTGACTTCCCATCCCTGGCCAATCTAGCAAAATGTCAAAAGAGAGTCGAAACAGCCTCACTGTTTCGACGAAGCAAAACGGAACAGCTGTTTTGAATCAAAATGAAATTCAATACAAAATGCTGTTCCGTCGAAACCTCAAAACTCAGGGCGAAACTGAATGGTGCCATTTCACACAGCTCTAATAGATGCTCACATTTCAAAATTTACTTGGAGACAGATCAGTAGGATTGACTATAACCTTCTGGAAGATCATGAGGAAGTAGTAGTAGCAGGGATGAACAGAAAAGCTGGTTCCTCCCAAGTTCACCACATATTACAGTTAGATCTCCAGCTCCATACACAATGATAACAGAAAAATTAGCATCTCTCCCTACACCTCTAAATTAGACATTCTATCAAATCACACAATGCTGAATTAATATACAAACCAATTTAGGGATCAGAAATACCTTGCCCACTTCTAGAGCATTTTTTTACTTAACTCTTGTTGCCAAATATAATTTTAAAAATTGATTCTTTTAGACTAGCATTTGGCATATCAAGGCTAAATTTGGCTAAATGATAACAAATTACAAACTAGAAAGGTCAGATTTCCATAAATATCTCCAGCAGTAATTTGTCTTCAAACTGGGATGACATCAGCCAAATAATATCAAACCTGAAATTGAACTGAAGAAATAGGAAGAACTAAAAGGTTAATCACCAGACTCAAGGTCAACAAATGAAGATGAAAGGAGACTGGATGACTTTTGGATAGGACAATGACCCCAGACTCAGAAGATTCAGGTTGACTGCCTGCCCCAATGACTTGTCTCATGACCTTAAGCAAGTCTCCTCACTGCTTAGCATCTCTTTCCCCACTACTGTTCTTACTCTATCTCATCTATTTAAACTAAAGGAACTTTGAGGAATTGACTGTTGCTCCCTATGGATTTTTACAATAAAGCTGAGATCTCAGTTAGCACCCTTAACTAATGCTGTAATACAAATGAACAACAGATATGAACGTTACAACTTCTAACAAATGAATTGGAAGTAGCATTCAACTGTGTTCTAGGAGAATTCTCCCAGACGAATGTTCTCCAAAAAGCCTACAGCACTACCTCTTTTTCCATTAAAGGGAATTCCAATGGAATTTTTTCCCCTATACCCCATATCTAAAATAATGTTTCAGATCAGAGAGAGAGACTGTCAGCCAATTAGCATTCACATGCCTTCAAATTCAAACCTGCCCACCCATCCATGATAACTTAGAGAAAAATATTCGACATGTGGTTTAGTATAGCCAAGTTAATTGCATTTCAGAAAGATACAGCAACAAATAGGAAAACTTTTTCAAAATATTAACAGTGGCTACTATAAAATGCATCACAAAATTGTAGTTCTCAAAAGAAACTCCCAAATTGAAGATAAATATACTATCATTTTTAGGTAAACTCAAAAAATTATGAAGAGAAGCAGACAACCCCAGGATTGCTTGAAATTCAAATTAATTGTTCTGGCTGAAGCCAAACACTGTTTCAGAGAACAACAGCCAAGCAACCAGGTGGCAAATACAAAATTGATAAAAGAACATACTATTTTTCACACAATTTACTGACAGAAGAAATCATTGAGGCCAAGAATTTAACAAGATTCAGAAAGGAACTGGAGAGATATATGAATAGTCTTGCTGTGATAAGCAATACTAGTAAAAAGATTAAGAAGGGGCCTAAAACATCATGCTTCAGAGTTTAAGCTAAACCATGTTATCAGAGATCAGGATAACATGTAATATGGTGGGCTGATTACCCCACACCTAGTTCTTGCCAGCTCCTTAAACCTTCCTCTAAAATATCCCATACAGTCCAAAAGAATGCATTTTAAGGATATTGGACTACATACTAATCCAGAATGGCAACACCTAGCTTCTCAAGTCGGGTTACTTTTCAGTAACCATGCATTCCT
>NW_005842276.1:157921-165117 GCF_000455745.1 Alligator sinensis
TACTTTTCATAAACCAGACATTCCTGCCATTTAACCAATACATACTTTAAATCTATAACATAAGAGTTCACTATTCTAAATATGCACCCTGATGTGTTTTGATACTTAACACCCCTATACTCTGCTCCTATAAAAAACACTTGACTATTCATCTGTAACCCTCGTATATAAAAAAAAGCTTGTGTGTAGCTTTTATAAATTACCATACTTGTCTCTATTTCTTTTTTGAAATCAAGTATTACAAAACATATGCATTTCTAAAGGACCTGTTACCATAGTTTCTAGTGGTGTACAAACATTTAGCCATGCAAATGCAGGCATTGGATCATCATAAATAGTCCAATATCTTCACTACTACAAAGTGCTCTTGCAAAGATCTTTAGCAGAATGTGCCATGTGGGGGGGAGGGAGTGGGCAGGTGAAGGGAAGGTAACAGCTTTGTGGAAAGAGAAAATGCAGAATGTCCTGAAGCACATGAAATAGAATGAAATCTTATGGAAAATCTTGCTTCTTTACTGTGCAGAATACCCTCAAGACTTAAGGAAGGATCACATGCTATTTTTATCCAGCAGCTGAGTATTCTAAGGCTCTTTTTGGGAGCAAGAATTCTTGGATGAATTTGTTTTGCAAAAATACTGGGACTGGGACTTATATGGAATTTCCTCATATCGGTACAAACTGGGAGTTAACTGGGAGTTTAACTGGGAGTTAACTGGGAGTTAAACTGGTGTAAATGTAAAGTGGATGTGAGGGGAGAATCAGGCCCAATATCCTATCAGTTTTCAAAGACTTCATAGATACAGAAAAAGGAAGGTCTGAAGTTAACCTGCAGAATCCCTGGTGTCATTACTTTGGGGGGGGGGAAGGTTGTTTGTCTTGTTTTGTTTTTTTCCTTTCACCTACACTGGATAATGGAAAAGATGAAACAAAAAACATTCTTAACTCCTTGATATTATATTCGAAAACGACCACCTATTTACCTAACAGTGTCTCTCAAGCTTCAGAGAAGGTAATAAAGCTTACCAGATTTGTTGCCAATTTGGTCCACTGGGAAAATTACTTCCTTCTTTCAGGTAAATGCTGGAGGCTGCAAGTGAGAGAGGAACAATGGGGAAAACAAAACCTTGGTCATACTCAGTTCACTCTCCCTTTCAGCATTCACTCTGCCACTGTATGACAGGATAGTGGGCAAGATGGACCTATGGTCCGACCCAATAAATGGCAATTTATATGTTCTTGTGTTTGGGATAGCTAGGGAAGCTGAATGCCTGATAATCCTACATGATTTGTTTTAATGTCCTTCTTAAATGACTAACCACTTTTCTAAAAGCAGTTAAAAAGTAAGTGAAATGATTACAATATGAATTGTAATTGGAATACAATCTAAAAGAGCCTCAAGAAAAATCTGGGAAAAAAATAAATATATCTAGTGTCTTAGTACTAAACTTTATGCACATCAGCAATAAAAAGTGCTCAAATGTAACCTATAGCATTTAAAGTACAGTATATCTCCATATATAATAAAGCAGACATTTTTGAATACCTAGGAAGGCAAGAGGAATAACTCATCAAAGGCAAAGGGAATAATCTTCGATTGTGCTATAAATATAGCATAGACCTAGATTCACTGATGGGGGCAAAGTGAGGTAACAGGAGGAGGGTCTTTGGGTCAGTGCCACAGCATAAGTGGTTGGTGGTTAGTCCCTTACTCCAGTAACTGTCTCCACGCATCTCCCCTGCCTATCTCACCCCCACCTGCAGATGGATTGAGTGGATCTGAAGGAGCCATGTCTCAAAGGGGACCATGCCACCCTGCTGCTGCTGTTCCTACTGCTGACCCTGACATCATCCTGGCTGGCTGTAGATGACCAGGAAGCTACAAGAGGTTCTGAAGGCAGCACGTTGATGAGCAGTCACAGACTTTATACCCCAGCCCCTACTGCAATGAAATGATGGAGAACAGGGATATGACCACTGGCAAGTGTAAGAAAAAGAACACCTTTATCCATTCTGATATATCAAAGATAAATGCCATCTGTGGAAGAGAAGGAAACAATGCATATGGAATTCATCATTATAGCTCTTATTACTTTAACATCATTGAAAGCAAAATCATAAGTGGCTTCCCACCAGTGATTGTAAATACACTAGATGTGTCAGGAGAAAGCAGATTTGCATTGCTTGTGATTAAGATAAGCCAGTGCACTATGCCTCACTGCAAGATTGTGCCCCCTAGCAGCTGGTGGTGAAACTCGCTCTGAGCACCCCTGCCCCATCTCTATTCATATTCCACTTCATAATCATTATACAGTATAGGTGCACAGTTGAGGCTTCTTGCAATTCCTTTCCTGCTTTATGTTCTTGTGACAAGGTATTTAGCAGAATTCACAGATTTGTTGGAATCTGACAGGGCTGCACCCTGAGCACTTCTGCTGTGGCCTCAAACTTGTAACCTTTGGGCTGTCTACCATGCAGTTTGGCTATTAAACAACTACAAGAGAGGGTGTGTGTGTGTGTTGGGGGAATGGAGGAGGTGGAAGGGGTGGAAAGAGGGGGAGAGGGATGTGAAGAAATCTCCCTCTGGTTTAGGCTGGTTAACCAGGTGATTGGGCCACATAAATTCCTGAGGGAAGTGGGGAACATTCTCCTTCTCCAGCCATAAATGGCACATGCCCCTGGTGGCTGGGGGACCATGGCTGCACCAGCGGCAGCAGCAAGAGCCCGGCGGCAGTGGCAGGAGCCTGGCAGCAGGGAGCTCCTGCAGATGCCACTGGCACTCTCGGCAGCAGGGATGTGGTTGGCAAGCACTGACCTGGGCTCAACAACCACCCACAGGTGGTGTCAGCAGTGTTGGCAGCAGCCAGGGGCAATCATGGATCACCCGGTGCCAGCAGTGGGGTAGCGAGCAGCAACCCCCTGCAGGCACCACCGACATTCAGGGGGTGCACATGCACCTGTGTGCACCCCCTGCGCATCACCCCTGCCTCCAGCAGCATTTTGGAAAAGCCACAAGCAACATGTCTCCAGGTACTGCCTGGATGAATCCCTGTAAGTAAAGACCTAACTAACTAGTAGGTTAGAACTAAGTAAAGTTGCATATTAAAAAGGGTCACTGTGCCCAATATCTGTAAAAGCTCAACTTATTTCGGTTTGCTCAAAATGTATTCTTACTCCTTTGTTCTAACCACTGCCCCCCACCCCCACCCCCCACCCCCACCTACGATCAATAAAGGTATCAGATTACAGTGTGCCCAGCAGTTTCACTGTGTAAGGGGCCAGAAGAGGCTTTCTTTGCTACCGGCCCAGCCAGTAGAGCTTGGCTGTTTATGTTCCCTCAGTCGTATATGAGGTTACCCTGGGAGGCTTTGGGCTGAAAGAGGCACCCATAAATATTAACAGTGGGCAAAGCACCACCAAGGCTTGCAGGGTCTGTGTACCCTGGGCTGCACAGAGCCCTAACAGAGACCAGTGCCTGGGTGGTGGCAGCATTACCCCAGGCTTGCAGGGGTTTTCCAGGAAGCAGGGCCAGCCTGCCATAGGCTTCCCAGGGGAGACTCCTGAAGTGTGGTTTTGGGCCTGGCAAAGTGAGGTCTGTGGCTCTGCATAGTAGCACCCCCTATTGTGCCACCACACGGGAGGGAGAGGGGCCTTTGTACATAATAACTAATGTTATTCATTTTCCCTGTTCAAGGGATGGAAATGGTTGGCTTTGTAAGATTATAGGCTTCAGCTTCCCTGAAGACTCAGAGGAAGGATGACTCCATTGTTACCTACTGCCACTGGGAAATCATGAGGCAACCCTGCTCAGCAGGCTCCATGCCAAACTTCCATCCCCATAAATACCCCAGCTTCAACACCACCTTGCTTCAATTTGTGGCCTAGCATAAGGGATCAGGTTGTAGGTGGCCTGACCTAGTGTGTAAGCTACAACTGCAAGAAGGCAAGAGTCAAACCATAGGCTGCACCAGGGACCAGGAGTCAGAGACCAGTTTATCAAATCCAGAGGCAGGGTCCAAAACACATGAAGGGTTAGGGTTCAGGAGTCAGCTATTAGGTTACTGCATCCACCGGGAAATCTAAAAAGTCAGTGTTCAGAAACAGAGCCAAACAGGCAGTCAGAAACCAGGACATAGTGGAAGCATGGAGCTGTGGACAGCTGTACTGTTATCTTCCTGTTCAGTTTGGGGCCGCTATGCTGTGCTACACAGGGGGGGCTGGCTGTGGCAGCCCTGGCATGGGCAAGGCCCTGCCTGCCCCAGGGTGATGCCAAACTACAGGCAGTAGAGTTTGGGAGGATAGAGAGATAGTCCATGGAGCTGGAGTGGTGGGAAGATCACAGTAGATTTGGAAAAAAACCAGGGAGTTATTAAGAAATGCCTGGAGATTTGTGCTGGATTTCAGAGTTCTTAATAAATACATACTATTATTATTTCCCATTGTAGCCTCATATCAGGATTTGATTGAAAAGATTACCAGTGAGAAAAATGTATTTTCCACTTGTGATGTTGGAAATTGGTTCTGGTCACTCTAGGAACAGGACCAGTGGAAATTAGCATTTACTTTTCAAGGGATTCAATGTAACAGAAATGATAAAGGGCTTGGCATGCAAGTCATACAAGAAGAGGCTGAAGGAAACAGCCATGCTCAGCCTGCAGAAAGACACTTAAGAGGGAACATGATCACAGTCTTCAAATAAATGAAGGTCTATTATAAAGGAGAGGGAAAACACCTTTTCTCTCTTGCTGCAGAGAGTAGGACATGGACCAATGGCTTGAAGTTTCAGAAAAGCAGGTTTTGATTGGATATCAAAAAAACTTCTTGATTGTTAGAACAGTGAGGCAGTGCCTAGGGAAGTTGTGGAATCTCCATCACTAGATGTGTTCAAAAAGGGGTTGGACAGCCACTGGTCATAGAAATCATGGAAATTAGGGCTGGAAGGGACTCTCAAGTTCATCAAGTCCAACCTCCCCCGACCCTGCTGTGGGCAGGAATAATCTGGGCATGCCAGGTACAACCCCTGTCTGCCTAGGTCAAGGATGATCTTGGCATAGCTATACCTATGTTTACTAGGTATAGCTTCCCATGCTTTTGGGTTTTGTTGGTTGCCGCATGGGACCAGGGAGAATTCTGACTGGGGCATTCCAATGATTTTGCTGGGACTGAAACCCATAGGTTCCTAGCTAGAGGGTTTTGTCCCCCTGCTCAGGGTTGGAACAATCACCATATTTGGAGTCAGGAAAGCATTTTATCCCTGGACGGATTAGTGTGGTCTCTGGAAGTTTTTGCATTCCTCTGTAGAGAGTGGTTTGGCCATCTTGACCATATATTAATAATCTTCTGCAGCAGTAGGATGTTGGCTGTCATGGTCCCCCTGCTTTCCTCATGTGACAGATTGGGGTGTTATGTCTTATGCTTTGTGTCAGGGTTGACTTCACAGTTTGTTTATAAGTTAGACAATGGATTTGTATAGGATGGTTTGGATAGGGATGATTCTACTTCAGGCAGTGATGTTAGACAAGGTAACCTCTGGAAGTCCATTCCACTCCTGATTTTCTATGACTATATGAACAAAAAGTATCTAACCATAGAATAGCTTGATGGACAAAATGGACAAAGGCATCCAAGATGAACTAAAAAGGCATCCAAAGCTGCAATAGGATTCACTTCTTTCACATTAGAGGATAAGATACACGCATGGCCCCTCCTAAAGGTACCCCCCAAGCAGTATGTTCAAGAAGGTCCACAATGGGGAGTGTGGAAACCTGCAGAAAATGATCAAGTTTATTTTATAGATGGTTCATGTCTTTTATCAAGAAGAAAAACCAAATGCAGGTTTTGACTGAGATTTTCACAGGTACCCAAAGGATCTAGACACTCAGAACCAATGCTAGTTCATCTTTACATGCTGAAGTGCTAGTTACATAGCCATGGAGCAGGAGAACCCCCCCACCCACACACACCTTGTACCTTAGTGGTTAGGGAGAGGAGGGCCTGGGTCCTCTGTATCAAAGAGGTCATCATTCCTGCCTGCCCCAGGTGCTTAAACACATAAAAGTTAGACCCTCAATTTTATGCAATATTATAAATAATGGGGGGTTTCAAATGGGCTTTGACCTGAAGAGCTCGCATTGACAAGCCTTTCTCTGCAATCACAAGGCATCACTTCTCTCTTCCTTAAGGACACCTCACAATCTCACCTATGCCAAGAGGTCCAGAAGCTGAAGTTTAAATGAAAGTTATTGGACAGGTATGAACTGAACACGGATAGGAGTCTTCCAAGGCAAGATAACTGGTAGACCTCATCCCCACCTCCTTCCTCTTCCCCACCGTTAGACAGGGCTTCTGGGAAACCTTCAGTGCCTGCAGTTCTAGATATAAATGGAAAGGGGAGGGCTGTAGATATCTGATACTCAGTCCTTCTCTATGTGAGAAAGTCAAGAGGTTGTTTTCTCACCTCAGGCAGAGAGTGTTAACCACTTTCCATAGCAAACAGGATGAGGGAGAAGCCTACATTGTGAGGGGAAACACAAACACTGAGCTGCCTCAAATCACCTCGTATGTGCATAGCCTTGTATGACCATTGTACCAGGATACTAATACAAGTCCAGATGTGTCTGGCTCCATGCTTACCATGCTTCAAGGAGACGAGGATCCAGACATGCAAAACTGTTGCCCCAACTGTGCACAGATGTGGTGAATGTCTCATTTTGATGTAACTCTTCCCAAATCTGGGGGCTTTGCCCTGCAAGATCCCAGGAGTCTCAGCACATATATCTGACTGAGGTACATGAGTCTCAGCCCCTCCATTTCCTGCTACTCTGGATGTCTATAACATGGACTCATAGAAAAGTAAGGCTAGAAGGGACCTCAAGGGGTTGCTACTGGTTGAGGTTGCACAAGGGATTTTATCTGTAACAAAGACAGATAGAAACAAAAAGATGTAGAGGTGGTCCTTGTTAGTGAAATGCATTCCTATCTTTTCTAATGCAGCAGCATTCATCCTTGGGCCCATCACACTCATAAAAGACTTCTCCCCCAAAATAAGAGTGTGCAGGGGTGACTGGTGCCTCCTGAGTCGGAGGGGGGGGGGAAGGGCACAATTTGTGGGTGGGCCCAGGGGTGGGCCAAAAGCACCATATCCACTCCTATACTTCTGTGCTGTGACTTAGTGCCCCCCCCCCACCCCCCCTCCCCAC
>NW_005842276.1:165196-170400 GCF_000455745.1 Alligator sinensis
TGTAGAGAAAAAAAAAATCACCCTTGCTTTACAGGGGGAAGCCTGAAGTGCACAGCCATGGAGTGACTTGCTTTCAGGGTGCAGGGACATTGCAGAATGGCTGGGACTTGAGCCCCCACATACTGAACCCCAAAACAACACCCTCACTGCAACAGCATCTTCCACCTGCTTGTTGCTATCAGGGGAACTTAAGTTTAGGAAGGAAAGCAAGTCCTGGCCATTGTATGCAATGACCCAAGCCAGCCCTGCACTGGAGCACTTTGTATCAAGAGCTTCCGGCCTTTTTGGCTGGCATCTCCCCTAGCCTCACCCAACACCTCCTTGCATGGAGAAACAAAGGGGCACTTTAACTAGACACCAGGCAGGAGTTGCTGCACTGACCCTTGGACAGTTGTTTTGTTAGCAAAACCATGGGTGTCAGATTGAAAAAAATTTCTGATCTCAGAAAAAGTGCAAGAGCCCTTCTTGTCCTGCCAGAACTAGCCAGCCCAACTCCTGGCAGAAGTAAAACAATGCCTTTCTGGAACTACAGTGACCCCACAGCATGCACTCTGTGTTCCTTTCAAACCACTAAAGTGCCCTTTCACGGATGTACAGGTTCCATTTGGCTTATCCTTCTCCTGGCCCCAAGACTCTGCAGGCCAGCTCAAAGAAGAGGAATGGAGGATGCAGACTCAGTTTATCTAGCCCATAGCCTGGTATTTCTGGAGCTTTTCCTGGTATGTTTGCTCAAACCCTTTCAGGTCTAGACACCAGCTCTCCCACTTCCTGGGGAAGTGCATTAACCCTTTAGGGCACTGCACAAAAGGTGGGTGGTCCTCTTCATTCACTAAATTGAATGCATGACCTCAACTTCCAACAGCTGCTTGATATCGCTTTTATCCATCTATGGATTTGAGGCCTAAGGCAGATTTAATGAGCTTCCAGTGAAACTGGATCACTGTGGAATTTAGATGGCCTGAGATGCCTAAGAGCCATTTTATCTTACCAAACATAAACAGTAGCCTCAGTCTACTCATTGACAGTTATTTCAGGCCAAAAGGGAGTCACATAAGAAATCAGGGTATCTTTATGATTTTACAGTACAGGGAACAGTGGCATAGAAACACACTCACTGACTGAGCTGCCTAAAAACCCATTAGTGTCACTTCGATGGTCTATAAGTGCAATAAGATTGAGGTCAATGTCTTTAAATACATCACAAGGTCCATTTTCTCCACCTCTCATTCATTGCTAATTAAATCTTGGTTGTTTCCCTTCAGCCCCTGTGCACCTGTCACAAATGCTTCTGAAGCATGAAGGTATCAAGTTTAAAGCTTCAGTCTTTTCCTTCAAATCTCTCACAAGCCTGGCCTCAATCAACATATGACCCAAGCAGAAGCCCTGGGATGAGGTCTGTGGTGGAGCACTTTGCTCACAGGTACATTGCTACTTTTCTCTGCAAAGGGAAAGCTGGCCTATGCAGCAGGCAGACTTTTCATGGCCTATGATCCGAGAGCATGGAATCATTTAACACAGGAACAAAGACCATCACTATTTTCTTCACGCTCTGCTCCCAAGCCAAGGTGCCACTGGTAGCACACAGCATTTCATACAATCCAAGCAAACTGAAAAACAAACCCTACCAGGGCAAACGCTACCCTGCACACACAATTCTCACCATGAGATAAGGCGAGAGAAGGAATCGCAGACAAAAGATATTGTGCACAACAGAAGGTGCTCAGATACCACCATAATGAGGGTCACATGGAAATATACACAGAGCAGAACAGAGCGAAGGAAAGACAGTGCGTTCCTACTACAATTACTGCTTTCTTTGTCCCTTGTGTGCAATATGCTCACAAGTATATGCATTCCTGGCACTCTGCATGATTGTGAGAAAGTGTATCATCTCCTTAAGTGCTGAATGTATTTTATCCAATGATCCATTCTGCAGGCAGGCATGTACAAGCCAGTTTGATTCCCACTGAGTAACAAGTCTGAATCATAAAATTATAGGAAGGGATGTCAAGGGTCACTGTACCCAAACCTCTGCTCAAATATAGGAATATTACTCCTGAATCATTCCTGTCCAATACTTACCTAATCTCTTCTCGAAAACCCCCAAGAAATTCCACAACTTCCTGGGCAGTCTATCACACTACCTTGTCATTCTAACAGTAAGAGAGGTTCTTCTGAGATCTAATCTAAATCTACTTTGCTTCAATATAAAGCCATTGCTTCTCATCTCACCTGCTGCAGCAAGGAAGAAAAAATGTTCTTTTTTATGGCAGCCTTACTTGAAGACTGCTGTCATGTGTAGTCACCTTTCCTCCATCTTAAGGTATTCACTAGTTCATGTCTGGAAAATGCTTTGCAACAGGAACTTTCTCCAGCATTGCTAAACATCTCCTTTTGGCAGTCTCCCATTACCCTGTTTTCTGTGTCAGGATGATCCTGATACCTGGAAACATTGACCCTGAAAAGATGATTGATGACCCAAAGGAAGGCAAGGACAAAGCACGGCAAAATGTAAACAGTGGGCTTTAGAAAATCAGACTTAAGGAGCCTCAGAGAACTGGTGGGCAGGATCCCAAGTGAAGTGAGGCTAAAATCAAGCACTGGCTTTACAGATTGTTTGACATCTGCATTTATCACCTAGAATCAAAGTGTAACCAGTAATGCTAAAGAAAGACAATCATTCATGTGTATTATGGGCCTTGGCCATTAAATGTAAATTCAACATAAACTGTGCTAAAGAGTCTGGACAAGATGGTTGCAACCCAGTCCTGTAACATCTGAGGGCTTCAACAAGCTCTTTTGGCTGACAAAATGAAAAAAAAAGGAGGCCAAGCAATTCGCAACTCAGAGGAAGCTTCTTCTGATTCCTACTTCCTGTTTTTATTTCTTACGCATTCAACCATGGGCAGATTTAAACACTAAATCAGTGTTGAAAGGTACCACACTCCTTGGAAAGGCAGATAACTCCAAGGTGGTCTGAGGGAATGGGATATTCTACATCAAAACAAATCTAGCCTCCTCTGGGGACATTTATATATGGAGCCTTATGCAGTCATGTGAAAGCTTACATGATACACAGCCTCTCACTGGTCAGCAGCCCCCTATGAGGTAGGACATGGTCACGTAGGTTTAATAGTGGTGCTTACATCACAAAGGCTGTTGGCTCACCTCTCTCCTGGGTCCTGGACTTGGTAGCTTGAGTGACTCTGTATGCCTTAGTGATAGGAGCTGCTTAGTGAGTGAGAGAAGGAAAGCTTGTTTAAATCATTTTTAAACAATGGAAGTCATCAACCTGAAACTACACGGCAGAGGTAAGATCTTCATGTTCTCCATGCCTAATCTCTAGTCCCAAACCCATTCTAGAAAGCACAAGGAATAGGCGGATCAGCTAAAATCAACTTCTCTAGAGCCAGATTTTCCACTGTGCAAACCAATGTTACTTGGTGGCGTGGACTGTAGCTTGGGTGATTGATACCAAGCCTTCAGCCTCTAAACACTGACATGCCCCCAATCATCAAAGACTGGATTAGATGTTCTGAGAAAGGCCTCCTTCTATCCCCAAGGTGTTTCTGATCCTGTGCCTCTTGCAGCCAGGTAGGTGGTTTAAGTTGTCTCTGTATACATTACCTAAGTTTAAGCACTAGGGCAGCCTATAAATGTACTTGTTCGCATTCTAGTTAGAATCCATTGGAGCAGGCTCAATTAATCAAGTCTGCTCTGCATTCTAATTACAACGTTTCAGCACTGCCTCATCATCATTTGTATTAACAACCCCCCCCCCCCCCCCCCATATTTTAAAATGGCTGTGGGGGTGCTTTAACTAACGCTCATTGAAGAAGCTTTAGTTAAAGTGCTCCCATGGCTATTTTAAAATGGGTGGGGGGCTTAATACATGTGACAGTGAGCCATTTTAATTAGAGCAGCTGTTGGGGAACCACTCTAATTTAAACAGGCCCTCCCTCCCCACCCCCAGCATGTGTATAGGCAGCCTAGGCTTTCAAAACTTTGGCTCTAAACCATCACTGTGCTTGTGATCCCAATTCTACAACTAATTGTCAAGGAGAAAAGAACTGTTACTGTCTGCAGAACTTTTCCTTATTTTCCTGAAAACAAATGTCACAGTAATTTCCCCTTCCGACTGTCTGGGTCATTTTGCAAGCAAATCTTTTAGCATAATAGAGCAAGCAAAAAGGGAAGACACATCTTCCTCTCTCTGATCAGGTCCACTTTAGCCCCTCTGGCTGGTACAGCTGTGGCCATTGCACACAGGAATGATGATTATAGATTTTTACATTCTGATGCTGGCCGACACCAGAGCATCATCTCCATCCTACTGGCAAAGAAGGGCTTTTTGGCAGACCTAAGTTGCACTAAGAAAAGTGCATGCCTTTTTGGCAGTATCAGCTGCGTCAGCCCAGGAGGGTGGCCTGGAGAGCTCTCCTATTACTGCTGTGCTAGGAAATGTTTCCTTTGTAGCCAAGCCCCAGGGTTTGGCTCCAGCAGAGCTGCTAGTGGGTGGTGATGAAAGAGACCAGCATGATTTCTCACAGGTATATCAACAGAATCCTTTTCCTCCTTTTCAGGTATTTTCACCAGTGATGCCTCTACAGGGAGATGCCTAAAGGATAAAGCTAAGGGCAACCCTGCCCCAGGGTCTGGCCAGGCATCAGACATGGAGCTGGCTGTTACTGTGGGCATTCTGCTGGAGAGACTCCAAGAGGAGGAGGTAGGGCAGTAGCTCTGTATCACATGGCTGCCCTAAGCATTTCCCTTCCTGAGTCAGACTACTTGCAGTGAGGCTGTGCACAGTGGGACCCCAACTAAAATTGGTCCTTGCCCATCTATTGCGTCTTTTCCATTCCTCTTCTCCTATTAAAGGTTACAATACAACATGCTGTTATTATATTGTGATGTCACTATGACATCAGGGCATGCTCACATGGGCACCATATCCCCCTCCCCGGTGGATGGTAGATATGGTATAGGCCACATTCAAACAAGCTCTCACCCTGTGGATAATGCTGTGAGCCTCTTTAGCATCTTCCTCCAAGTATCACACATCACTGAGCTCACATGAAATATAGTTTCCCAGCAGCCTTGTGATCCTGGAAAGCCTCAGCTTTGTGGCCCAGGAAGTGAAGTGACTTGCCTAATGTCCCACAGCAAGTCAGGAAAAGAACTGGGAATACAGACATTGATGCTGA
>NW_005842276.1:170424-189409 GCF_000455745.1 Alligator sinensis
CTGCTCTTTCCCCACCTGATTTGCTGCAAAGTATGCCTCTGCTGGGTTAAAGGAAACTGGTTCACAAGTATTTCAACTCCTTTCTTCATTCAGTAACATAACTAATCACACAATGGTTTTTGGCAGCATTTTGCCTGGCAACGCCCTGCTAAATTTGCTGCTCAGGGTCACCTGGCAGCACCTTGTTACTCCCCAAGTATCCCCCTCTCTGAAGGAACTGTGTCAGTCACTCCCACCTCCTCAGTGCACTGGGGCAAAAGTGCCTATGATGCATCTGACTGCCTTTCTGATTGTATTTCTGTCTCCCACCATTCTGTTACATTCTGCCCCCACAGTGCCTGCCACTCCTCCCTTGTTAGTGCCAGCTGTGAAACATCTGCATGAAAGGACCAACCCAAGACACCCGGGCTGTGTTCCTGTCCAGGGAGCAAGTTCCCTCTCAAGAGTTCCTGTAGTTCTGGGTAGCTGATGTTAAACATCATAGTCCTGGATGATCCGGCACTGGTCCCAAAAGAAACCCTACCCCATTGTTCTCTTTCTTGGTATGTTCCCAGGAGACTAGAGTGACCATTTATCCAGCCTGGAGAAAGTCTTGCAGGGAGACACAAAGGGCCTGGATAGGAGGATCATTCACTTGGCCTCCAAAGACATGAGGGAGACCCAGGTGAGTGAGCTTTGCCCAGTTTCTCCTCACAACACCTTAGTCTATACCCAGTTTGTTTGGTCCAATGTAGCTTGAGCCTACAGTGTGTCTCCTGGTTAGAGACTGCAGCCTTGCTCAAGACAGATCTCCTCCAGATGTTTCTAGAGAGCACAAACAGGATCCATCTCAGTGTTGAGCTGCTCTGAAACATGGGGCAGCTCCTCTGCTGAGGAAGACCAGAGTACATAGGTGCTTTGCTGGGGACAGCATTGCCCAGGAAGTTTCCTGGTTTATGCTGAAGCTATGTCCTACAGCCCAGGTGAATTCTGCAGTTGGCCAGCCAACCAGAGCTGAAATATTGTTCATCCAAGTGTTTCAATTGGCTTTTATGAGTGGGGGATTTCATGCAAGGACTTATTAGGGGGACTTGGTGAATTCAGGAACAGCTATTACAGTGTGTGGCTGGTAGGTGGGGAGGGAGACAGTTTACTTGGAACCAAGGGTGACCCAAAGATGAAATGGACTTAAGGGAGTGGCCACTAGAGAACCTGAGGGTAATGCATCATTCTCCCTCCCTTTCACCAGAGGTAACTTTAGCCCCAGCCTGACTTACCGCTGTATAAACTGTGCATCAGGTGTCTGCTCCAGTTTTCTTTTTTTATTTTAGCAAGAAAATGATGAACTGCAGTTGGCTGCAGAAAAAAACCCCCTTGTGGCACTTGCTGGCAGCTTTTACAACGAGGTGATGTATGAGCTGCAGAGTCACATGGGCATCATGGAGCTTCCACCCCTTTTCTTCATGATTATGTTGGGCAACCTAGCCTCAGCCTATCATACAGCATTGCTTCCCTTGCTTCTGGGCTCTGATCAGGGATTGCGAAGGGAGGGGATGAATACCACTTCTGTCCTATGTGACCACCACAACTGAGCTGGATTTGGGACCCAAAGACCCAGCTCTAAGGTGCCAGCACTAACTTCTTTCACAGCTGGAAGGGCCTTCAGGACAGGAAGGAGTGGAGATCAGGTGGGCAGGAGCCCTGCCCCTCCCCAACATGCCCTCCACTCCTTCCTCCTCCCCTAAATCTTGGCATGGGAGGGACAACAGACAGAAGATTGCCCTACATAGGGAAGGTCCTTGTGGGGTTTCTCTGACATCTTCAAAGCCCAATTGTGCTGTTCACCCAGCATGGCCTGACTGGGGAGGCCACAGCAGGCAGTCCAATCATGTGCCTGAGTGTGAGGGATGAAGGTGGACAGGAATGTCTCTAACAGCACAATCTATCCTCCCCTCCCTCCTTCAGCACTGAGGTCTGCCTCCCTCCTTCCCTTATGCTGATGCTCAGCAAGTTGCATTTTGTGCTAGGGCTGGTGGAGACAAATAAGATGAAGCTGGTGCTGTGTAGAGGTGAGTGCCAGCACTTCCTGCAGGTGCCCCCATTGGGCACCCAGGACATAACACAGAGCATGGATCCCACTGGAGTGTCCCACACAGATAAGTGGGGCCTCCACTGCACTTCCTGGGTCTGATCCAACCACGAGCAGAGAAACCTCTCCTCCCTGGACTAGCTGGAAGCTCTGAGCAGTTAGCAAGATTAGGCTTTTATGACTCTCGCAGAGTATTTCCCAGGAGCTGTCACCAAGATCCCTTTCTGCCACTGCTTTGACAAGAGGGGTGTTCCCCAGCCTATAGGCATGTTGCAGGTTCCTTCCCCCTAGATGCAGTCCCCTGCACTTGTCTGCATTGAATTCCATCCTATTCTCATCTGCCCACCTCTGTAACCTGTCTAGGTCTAGCTGTCCCTCCCCTCCAGCATGCCCACCTCACCCCACATCTTGGTGTCATCTGCTAATTTGGACAGCGTGCTTTCCACACCCACATCCAGATCGCTGATAAATATGTTGAACAGTACAGGCCCCAGGACCGAGCCCTGGGGGACCACCACTGCCCACATCCCTCCATGTTGAAAACAACCCATCTACCACCACTCTCTGAGTGCGACCATCTACCCAATTTGCCACCCATCAATGCAACAGTCACCTAGCTTTTTTAAGAGAATGTGGTGGGAAACAGTGTCAAAGGCCTTCTTAAAGTCCAGGAAGATAACATCCACCTCGACACCCTCGTCCAGGGACTTTGTGACTTGATCATAAAAGGAAACCAAGTTAGTCAGGCAGGATCTGCCCTCAATACACCCATATGTTGGTTGCCCCTGAGCATTACCTCCCCTTCTGGGCCCTTGCAGATGAGCTCCTTGATGATTTTCTCAAAGGTCTTCCCAAGGACCGAGGTAAGGTTGACTGGCTTACAGTTGCCGGGGTCCTCCTTTATCCCCTTCTTGTAAATGGGGACCACACTGGCCCTTTTCCAATCTTCTGGTACCAGAGCTGCTGAGACCAGAGAACGATATCAAGTGTTCTACTGTCTCGGTCTGCTCATTAAGGAGAAGAGACTGCAAGTGACACGGGGGTTTCCTTCAAAGTTCCCTGCACTGTTCCAAACCCTGGAAGGGGGGTGAGAATGGGGAGTGCAGAGGTCACTGAGGTTGTGCTCTTCTCCCCTGCAACCTGTCTCTATTTCCCTTGTGGGTTCCTGACTCAAGACCAATGGCAAGCCATGTGGCGTACCTCTCAATCTTTAGTGGCATCATTGCTGCTGACTGTAAGTATGACCAGAGCAAACATAGTGACTGCCACCTTGGCTGACCCTTCAGGAACTGAGTTAGGACTGTCCAGGACTAATAACCTGTCCTGCTCTAGCTGTGTTCTGGAGGTCTGGCTGTATAGAGCTAGAACCAGACCTACGTCCTCTGCTACTTGGTCACAGAGGACCAGTAGCACCCTGAGTCCTGCTGGATGACACAGGAATGCTGAGGCCAAATCCTGCTTGGACTCCTTTCCTGGCACCACTCTGAAGTCAAGAGGTTTAATGAGACCTTTGTTATGGCCCAAGAGACTATCCCAGGTTCCGAAGCAGAGAGAGGAGGTTGTGCAGGTTACTAGAAGCAGGTCTTTTGAAATCTAGGTGCATCTTGCTGTGGAGGGTGAGCTCTCAGTACATAACAATATTGCTCCCTCCTTCTCCTTCCAGTGCTGGAGATGCATGAGAAAAAATGTGAAATAGTCAAGGCCATGAGGTGCATGTTTGGTGATTACAGTACTGAGTTAAGGTGATTTGTGAGTAGTGGCTGCGCTGTGGATGGTACATGGACCTGTCACAAAATTCCCACCTGAAATTCTTGGTTCTCTTGTAGAGAAAACCTTTCCTCCCTATCAGTGTCTTCAGGGAAGGCAGTGCAGAGAGTCTGCCCCTCTGATTCCATAGCTGGGGGAGAGTCAGGATCTAGGGAAGTGTTATCAGATTGCCAGTGGGAGAGAATCTACTTTCCTTCAGTTGCCAATATGGGACTACTGAGTAGCAAGGACACATTGTTCTCTTCCCTGTGTGACTGGGGTGCTCTTTATAAACCCTAGGAGAAAATTGGAGGCCTGGGGACCCTCCTCCCTCCCTGCTGCCCTTCCCATGATCTGAGGGAGGGTTTGTTCCAGGACCAGTCCCCTCCACTATTTGGGTGCAAGGGCAGTCCTGACTCCTATCTGTCCTTTCCTTCCCTCCAGGTGAAGAAGGCTTCCTCCATTTCAACAGGACACTGCTCTATGTGCAGGGCCTGAATGGCTGAGCCTGGGACTTAGTGGCCTGTATTTTCAAGCAGTTGAGTTTGTGCAGTAGCCGAATGGTAAGAGAAATTGAGGCTTGAGACTTGGTGCTGCTGTCCTAGCAGACTGAAGCCTGCCACTGACTTGAGCAAGAGCATGGAGTGCCCCAGGGCAGCCAGGCTGAGTCATTAGAACCAAGGTCAGACCAGTTCCACTGATACAGATCTAACACTAATTAGTTAGAATCCAGAGGATCTCAAAACAGAAGTATGAGCATATAAACAACAAAAGACCAACAGCCCAGATCTCACATCTTTTAGTTTTGTGAGACCATTTTGTCATCTTGCTCTCAGATAGAAAAGAAGCTGGTTGGAAGTTCAATGGTGTGGTTTACTCCTTAGGGAATTTTACTGGGGGGGCATCTGTAGAAAGAGATCAACATAATTTGTATATCTAACTTTATTTTCTACAGTTTGAGGGGTGATTTTCAGAAGTTCTGAGCATTAGATTTAATTTTTAGCCCTATCAAGTCAATGAGATTTTGAAATCCTTCCCTGAAACTGTCAGTTAGAGCTGACCAAAAAAAAAAAAATTGCATTTCACAAAATTTAAATTTTCAGCATTTTTGTTCCAAAATGGAAAAGTCTCACTTTCATTCCTTCCCACCCTCCCCACCCCCCACCCCATGAAAAAGCCATGAAAGTATATGGCCATGCCAGAATAGCCAGTAGCGCAGTAGCAAGGGCACTCACCTACAGGGAATTGGAGCTTAAAACAGGATTCTACTCAATGCAAGGGACCTAAAATTAGACATTACAGCCCTTAACTTTTAAGGGGATAAGTACCTTTTTTGTTTTTTAGCTCTTAACCTCCAGTTCTCAATAAGTAATACCCTTGGAAAACTCCTGATTCTGAGTTACACAGCACTAGCAGTTGAGAACAGACAAGAACAGAAAACTATTTAAAAGACTAGGAAAGAGACCGCTCGGGAAATAAGAGCCCAGCATGTAAGAAAAGAAATCCGTATTGATGCTCAATACTCATCTACTAAAAATGAATGTAGGATTCTAGAATTAGCAAAGTCATCAGGCAGAACATTGAAGGGTAACAGGGGCATCCAAGGCTATGTAAAGATATTCAGGGAAATTAGGCAGAGGTTAGATTGTGCTAAAAATGGCCACCCAATCTAACTTAGCTCACCCTTACACTAGTTAGGTGGAGCTACATGTAAACTGTAGGCATTCAGGACCGTTAGATCAGTCTAAAAATGGCCAACTAGATCTAAGTTAAGTGTACCTCCAAGGCAATTTAACTTAGATCTGTCTTGCTGGACGTGAGCTAACTAAACTTCTGTACTGTTCCCAAAGCAGCCCCAGCCCTGGGAAAACCCAGCTGCTGGCCCCAGCCCCAGGGCTGAACTTTTTCTCCTGCCTTCCTGACACCAAGCTATTTTTAGCCTACCCCCCAGCCCTTCCCTGCCACAAACCAGCCAGCACCCCCTCCGGCCCACCAAACCCTCCTATCCCACAAGCCACTCCCAGTTCTGGTTTTATCAGCATTCACTGATACTGGAAGCTGAGAAATAAGTCAGGATTGGAGGAGAGGTGGGAGGGATGGGGGAAGGTTCACCAGGGAAGTTGTTTGTCTGGAGGTGGAGGGGGCTAATAACAGCACCCAGTCCCAGGGGGTGGGGAAAGAGCTTGCCAAGCCACCCTACAGATCCTATGAGTCCCCTAATCCTGGAAAAACTTTCTGGACTCCCAGCAACACCCCCACAGACATGTCTGCCCCCTCAATCCCTCCTGTAGACCCTGCCTGCTCTGCATCCCCTGTTGACCCTAAGTTCCCCCGCAGAACCTGTTTGATCCCCAATCTGCCCCAATCTTCCTGCTAGCTCACCCCCACCCCACACACACACACACATCCCAACATACCTTAGATCAGGTGGCTATTTTTAACATGCTCTAACCTGCCCCTGACCTCCCTGAATGTCTGTACATGGCCTAAGAGTGTGTGGCTCTTCCCTATCAAAGCAATTCATTTAGTTTAATTTAGACAGCCTAATAGTAGTCACAATTTCACAAAATATTTCAGTAGCTCTCTTGCTTAAAGTGAATTGTTAGCCCTTGCATAAACCTGCTGATTCAACACTGAAATAAACAATGATGTCTTCCATTGGCTTCTTAGGCTCCACAAATCTTAAAACAGACATCAGACAAAAGATTTCTAATGATAGCATCCCACCTTTGGAGAGCCTCAAATATTTATAGACACATTTTAAGGCTGGTTGACTTCCTGTACAACACAGGCCAAAGAACCAATATTTTCCACACAGCTTTACCTTCTTTTTTAAATAAAATGTACCTTTGAGAAGGATTTATACTCCTAAGGAAGGTAGTCATGGTGAATCTAGCATACCCCTAGGTAAATTGTTCCAATGGTTCATTACCCTGTTAACATTTTGCACTTTATTTCTAATCTGACTTTGTTTTGGCTTCAGGTTCTAAATGTTGGGTCTTACTGTGCCCCTATCTGCTAAGATAAAGATCTATCTCTATTAGACATCTCTTTGCCCACATAGATTTTGGTAAACTATGATTAAGCTTATCTTAAGTAAGTAGGCTGAGTGCCTTTAAACTTTCTCTACGGGGCATTTGTTTTAGACATCTACCCATTTTTGTGGCTCTTTTGAGAGCCATTACAAATTATATAGCATTACTTCTAAAAGCGTAGACACCAGAATTAGTCTTGATATTTCAATAATAGTCTCCCTAACACTTTATACAGAGGTAATGCCACCTCCCTTGCTCTAAAGAATATCCTCCTGCTTTTATATATCTGTGACAGGGGGATGTCTAGAGGCTGGTCACAACCTCAGCCTGCCTACCTGTCTAGAACAGTCCACCCACCTGACTCACCTTCCATCCCTTTGTTGAAATTGAATAGTTGTTCCTAGGTGGGAGGCTGCCCATTTAATGCCCTGATGCCAAGGGCATACTACAAAGCTCCAAATCACCTCTACACCATGTCCCATGACTCACAGATGGCATCCAAAATGACTTCCAACTTCCCCTGCCCCTTTGCTGGATGGCACTCGGCATCCAGCCCACAATTGGCCTCAGGTATCCTCAGATGTACGTTGCCCTTTCTGCCCCCTGCCTCACCAGAGCCATTACTCCATCCAGCCTATGTGCCACGTCTGTCAATGTGCCTGGACACCTAACTCAGCCTATGGCTCACCCCAGCCTCTGACCCACTCAGACCTTGGGTGTCTGTTGACATGCCTGGTCCCTAATCTGTCCCCTCTGCAGGGTTACACACCAGGTAGTTGGAGTTAAGGCATCTATCAGGTGCCCCATCCTTGCCTTTCACAGGGGAGGCACAGGTGTGGCATTTCCTGGAGACTGCCCTGCCACAGGCAGCCCCACCACACCATCCGACCCCAGCACAGTGCAGTTTCAGGTCTTACCCAGGACCAGGAATCTCCTTCATCCCCATAATTCCTACCCTAACCTCCAGATGTTCTAGGAGCTGCAGATCTCCAGGTGGGTAATGTTAGTTCAATAGCATCCCTGCAGCAACTGCCAGCTCTGCTCTCAGGGCCTGGTCTTATACCCAGGCTGCCCAGCCCTCCACCAATCAGGCAGCCTCCTGACTGCCACCTGACCACATAATTGGGTCTGCTCCCACCTGCAGGCTGGTCTGCAGCCTGCTCAAGCCCCTGAAATGGCAGGCACCCAAAGGTGCTCTGCCACAATATCCAAGGATTGTATTAATCTTCTAAGCTACACCAATGTAATAAGAGCTCAGGTTAAGTTGATTAACCACCATGACTCCTAAATCCTTTACAGCACTGGTTTTCTGAATACAGTCCCCAAATATATAAATGTGGCCTACACATTTAATTTCCATGACCCTGCATTTGGTTCTGTTAAAATTAGAGCTGGAAGAAATTCAATTTTCATCTGTAAAAGCCTTTGACATTTCTGAATTGGAATTAAGTAATAATTTGAAAATTCCTGTGAAATGGCATTTCTGAAGAATTACCTTTTAAGAAGTTGTGTTCTCCATTTTCAAAATTTTCATTTGGTAGTTTATATCTTTTCATTTTTTATATATTTTTATTTTTACATTATTTCATGATAGGTCATATTATGCATTACTTGCATTGACATGTCAGTTGTTCAAAGATCGTAACATTTGATCTGAAACCAAGCTCATGGTTTATTGAGCAATTGTGATCTCTACCTGATTATATGGAGCTGAGATGTGGATAACGTACAGGAGAAATCTCAAGCCACTGGAGAAGTAACATCAACACTGCCAGTGGAAGATCCTTTGAATCCAGTGGGAAGACAGATGCACCAACATCAGAGTCCTCTTGGAAGCAAATACCATGAGCATTGAAACAACGATCATCTGACATCAACTTCGCTGAGCCAGCCATGTCATCCAGATGTCCAACTCGAGACTCTTGAAGCAGATTTTATTCTCCCAGCTCAGTCAAAGCATATGCTCAAAAGGAGGGCAGAGAAAGCTCTTAAAGGACGTTCTCCAGGCTAGCTTGAAAAAATGCAGCGTGAAAAAATGCAACCATCCCAAATGGGGGAAGAGTCTGTTGCAAGGATTTCAGCACTTTGAAAACCTATGACAACAACAGAAGATGGAAAACCAGGAATGGAAGACAGAGGTGACCTGAGCAGGGTGCAGGGCCCAGGCAAATCAACCCATGTGGGGCCCCACCTCTGCTCTGATCCCAGACCCAAAGAACCAAAGAAGATGCTGCCGCCATCAGCCGCAGCAGCGGCGATGGCAGGGGGATAGCAAGCTGCTGGACATGGAGTCACTGCTCCACCCAGCTCTGCACCGCCGCTGCTCTGCCCAGCTCCGCAAGACCCCGCTAAAGTGCAAGGCCCAGGGCAGTCACCCCGATTCACACACCCCCTCCACCCACCAGTATCAGCCGCGGTGGTAGAAACTACATGTTGTAGACCAAATCCAAGACCCAGAGCCACCTACTTTGCACGGAAACATATTCTTGAGCTGCAACAGTCTGTTGATTCAAGATAGGCCTTGAGAGCCATTTTCAGACCCAAAGATAAGACAATCATGGAAGACAATCATCCTGGACTGTGAGGGATTGCTAATTATATTTATGTCATATGATAGGTCAAGTCATATTTATGTCATATTATAATATCTTATGGCATATTATGACATAATAGTTGACACATTCTACTTGAAAACTGCATATTAAGATGCCAAATTATTTCATTACAACAGAAAACAGGAGACACTTAAATTTTGAAAATAAGATTTTCCAAGCTGTACTAAGTAACAGATGTTCTTAATGTTTTTTTTAATAAAATAAAACGAAAAGAAAAGAGCACTGCTAATGGAAAACTATTTCAATGACAATTTTCCAACCAGCTCTAATTAAAATTTATGTATTTCAAATGATTCCACCTAACAAGCAACCCATATTTGGTCTGTAGAATGGATTCTCTCCCTATCTATATTTACTGTTGCATCAATTTTTGTGTCATCTACAAGTTTTACCAGTAGTGATTTTATTTATCCTTCCAGATCATTGCTAAAACTATTAAATAGCTCTTAACACCTCCCTCCTCATTAAATGGTAATTCTGTTTACAATTACTTTGAACGAGTTGTCACTCAACCATCCATTTAATAAGAGCTCCATTGATTTTTTATATAGTTATATTTCTTATCGGGACTGAGTCAAGTGTCTCGTTTCCCTGCAGCTATATTATTTCAACACAGTTGCCTTTAAGGACTAAAATAATAATCTCACTAAAACTATTATCAATTTGGGTCAGCAAAATTTATTTTTCATAAATGCTGTTGATTTACATAAATTGCCTACAATCTTTTAATTCTTTACTGATTATATAGCTTTATCAAGCTTTCTATGATTTTTTTTTACTAGGATTCCTACCCAACTCACTGGCTAATAGTTTTCCAGGCCATCTATCCATTTTACCATTTATAATACTAGCACAGCATTAGCCATTTCCCAATATCCCAGGTCTTCCTAAGTGATCCATGATTTGTTAAGAATCAGAGAGTTCTTCAGGCAATTCTTTTAATATTTTTGTTGTGATCTATCTGGTAAGGAAGGCTTAAACATATTTAATAATTATTAATGGTTTTAAAATATTTAATATCCTCATGACTTTCTGATGGAATATATGATATTTTATAATCAGATGAAAAATACTATATAACATGATAAAATATTTGTAATAAAAATGTAATTGCTATGAGTTATGAATACATCATCTTCTTCTTTCTGAATACATAATAGAAAATTTGTATTGAATACTTCTCCTTTTTCAGCCTTGTGATTGATAAACCCTGAACTTCAATCCAATCTAAGAAACGTACCATCAATCTTAGCTTTCCCTTAAAAAAGAAATGACGCTTACAATTCCAATTTATCAGAAGATTAAAAATTGAAAGAGCGTCACCAAAATCAGGCTCCTGGTTTTCATTTTTCAATTAACATTGCTAATTTTCTGCTGAAAGTAGAAATAACCTTTGAAATGTGTTTTCATTCAGTCAAAGATGTAATTGTTCATGGAAAATAATATCAATTAAATATTTTTACAAGAGGTATCCCCATCCTGAACTAAGCCTTGAAAATGTGTGTCAAAAGGCTTTAAAACCAGAAGGCAAAGGAAAAATCTCTTGTATTTTTAAGGCAATGCCATGCTTTCTTTAACATCCAATATTGTAGTACACATCTCAATCTCTCTTTATACCCAATTGCAATAACACCACAAGCTTAGCTGAAATACTTATGAGTTCTTCACCTAAAAGCCACAAAATGTAACTTAAAAAGCTGTTTTGGTTTCTACTATGATGGAAGTCAATTCATCTAAAAAGCTATGACACATAATAAGCATTCAGAGAGTTACAACAACTACAAATTGAGCCATGGGTGTTAAGCTCAACTATGAGCAAAATGTTATTTGAATATTAGAAAACTCAGTATGTATTGTAGCATAGGGGAAGAGTACCACTATACAGCCTTGCTAGGAAACATCTGAGGGTAAGTAGGAAATATGCCAGCTGAGCCGATGCACCTGCTTCCACCATTTATTGCATTTTGCATTTTAGGAAATACAAGAGAATTCATACTAAAGAATGAGTTTTACATTTTAATAGAATTCCCTGAAACTAGGACCAGCCAAAGCTCTCTTTAGTCACTTCCCCAGGGAAATAAGAGCTCAGCTCAAGTGACAATGATGAGAACAAGGAACTGGTAGAATTCATGCTCAGATGCCTGAGGCAAACCACATGGCAGAGATATAATTAATTAAAACATTATAAATTTTAAAAGAGTTTTATTTCATTGCATGTTGACAAAACCTGTAGCATACTATTCCTACACTAAGCCGCATTTTAAAAACAAACCAGAAACTGGCAGCTTTTATCCTCATGATCTCAACGTGCCACCCCTGCACTTTAAAGGCTCAATCAGCCATATAATCTAAGTAATTTAAAAAACCCACAAATATGGAAGCATTTATTTCTCCTTTAAATATATCACAGGCTCACAATACAGAGTAATGCTCCCAGGCACAGTTCTGAGATCAACTACTGTACATCAAAAACCAAAATAGTCTTTGAAACGTTATTTTGATTTCTACGGAGCATATTTGAAAACTAATCAAACGCTAGTTTTATTAATCAGAAACAAGCAAATCCATAACTTACATCATCTGTAAATAAACACTGCCCCCAAATCTAAAAAATTTCTCTCTCTCTCCACAGAACATTTAAATTAGAGGGAGGGAGTGGGAAAACACGCCTTCTGAAAATAAATCAAAATAATACTCCTTGGTACCTATATATTCACTGCCTGAAGAATGCAATCAACAGCTAGCCATCTGCTGGGTCATCCTCACGTGAAATAATCTGTTTCTCCTTTGAACATACGAGATATTTGGATAAGGAGATGATAAACTCTGAGAAATTGTGTGCAAGAGATTTGTCATGGCAGGGAGATGCAGCGTTGGTCTGTAGCCACTCAGATATTATAGCAATGGTAGTATAATAATCCAAAAAGCACTAGAATCTGCATGGTATTACATTTAGGTGCTTCTTTCCCCATTGTACCTACTTTTTCACATTTGTGTGTCCACTGAGGCTTTTACAGCTTTTCAAGAAGGGACAACTGTGGGAAAATTAATGTGTTTTTCTCAGTATAGGTGAAATATGCAGATTGAGCCACTACTGAAAAAAATGGTTATAAATGTATATGCTTCTGTTTTAGAAAGCCAATTTGAATTGACAAAAGACATAGGCAGACAAGGTCCTTTAGATAAATCTGGTATGTTTTATTAGACCAACTCAAACAGTTGGAAAAATTCTTCTTTGCGAGCTTTCAGATACAAACACCCTTCATAAAGCTGAGGAAGCATCTGCAGTTGGTCTGTGCTCTCCCTGAACAAGCAACTGCAGATCCTTCTTCAGCCTGACGAAGGGTGTTTGTACCCAAAAGCTTGCAAAGAAGAATTTTTCCAACTATTTGAGTTGCTCTAATAAAGATATTGGATTTACCCGAAGGACCTTGTCTGCTTTGTGATTTGCCTGTAATTTTTTCCTGCTTCCCCAGTTGCCCCCCACCCCCATGCATCTTATTTACTCTACTAATTTCCTATTTCTTTTTAATGTGAAATATGAAGCACTGACAGGTTAAAGTCCATGTTTTACACATCAGAAGGTTTGAGGAAATCAACTGGATTGTCAACTGCACGAAGACTAAGAACAGCTAAGGAGACCAGGGTAGAAAAGGATGGCTCTCAGCTACTTTTTTCCTCCCTTCCTCAATTCTGGACTAGTAAGGGGCCAAAACAGGTCCCCAGCATAGAGGAGTAGGATAATTGCTATGAAATATGTTGATTGCAGGAATCCAACCTGTCAGCGGGGTCCCTCAATTCACACCTTTATGCTAAAGCAGAGCTGTCCAATTTGCAGCTTATGGCCTGCATCTGACCCACAATGGGTTAATTTATAGGCCCCAGACTTCCACCCAGCCACAGCTCCTATTGCTCTGGCCACAGCAGCAACAGTCAGGGTCTTAGGGCTCCCACTCCATCTTCCAGCTTTTGCTGCATTCCCCCACCAGGTGGTGTGATGCAGACCATGGTGTTGGGCAGCCGGCAGCCTAGAGTACCCATGAGGGGCGTGCAGTGAGGAAGCCCACAGCTGGGGAACTGAAAGTGTGGTGCACTGTGCACCGAAGGAAACACCTGCCTGCCACTGCGCATGAAATGTAGTGGAGGGGGGCTCCCACCTGCGTACAGCATGCAGCATTTGAGGCCTATAGCCCTGCTGGTCCTCCCCTTGTGATGTGAGGTCCTCACCGGTGTGGCCTACAGGTTCTGCAGGTGACTTCTGACCATTTAGAAGTTGAACAGCCCTATGCTAAAGCAATGAAAGGCAGCTTTAGGACAGGTCTACACTAGTTCCTAGAGCCTATTCCTCCTATTAGGCATCTATGTGGCACCTAATGGCTTTTCAACATCTAAGTTTAAATAGCAATCATATTCTACCCAGCTTGAGTTCCTGGAAAACTGTTAACATGTCTAATTTGCATCTCCATAGGGCAGAACAGGATCAGCCTCAAAAGATTGATAAGGCTTCCCACTGAGAGAACTGAGCAGCTACACACGACTCCCAGAGGGAACAGGATCACTATCCTCAGGCAAGACACCTAGTTTTTGGATTAGCATCTGCATAGACTTAAACATCTAACAGAAAGAAATAGGACCTGGGCCTAGGGAGGCTTTCCCTGCCTAGGTATACTGTCCAAGCAAAGCATTTGTAGTGTGGAGGCAATTTATATAAACTGTGCTTCTTTCTGGCATAGCTTATTGCAATCTTCCTGCCTCAACCCCTGAGCAAAATAACTATATAGATAAAAGCACAGTTTTGGCAATAGCTACATCTATATCTGTTCTGGCAGAGATCATGCCCCTGTCTGCTACAGCTCTTCCAGAAATGGTTTGCATCTGTAAACCTGGACTTAACCAGGATCAAGAATCCAGTCCTTTGTTTAACAAGTCATGATCTTTACTTAAAAGTACAAAAAAAATAAAAGGCCATTGTGTTCAGTTTTCCTTTAACCAACATTGTAACATTTGCTTTGTAAAAAGAATGTTAAAAAGCCAGAAACTGTATAATATCTCATTTCAAATACACTTACTATACCTGATTGTTGCCCAGTTAACAGCAATGACTTTGTCAGTCCCTAAATTGCAGGTTATCCATTTCTTCTGTCACTCATCATTACCCTTTGTCACCTTATTTGTTCTAGCCAATTTAATTCATTGATGGTTGCAAAGGCTATAAAACTCCCTGTGATTCTTGGCAAGTATGAGTCAGCTTCATACATGATAAGTAGGAGTGTAGACAGTTTGATAGTCAGAGATGCAAGTTACGACATCCTTTTGGTGCTGTTAGACCTGAATGAGGGAAAGAAAGCTGCTAGATGACTTACCAAAAAAACCTGAAATTTGAAAGCCATGCTTTCCAAAATGGAAATAGGGACCTGTTTAACATATCCATGACATAGCTGTTTTATATTAAAAGGCATCAGAAACTCAGAGTGACATGGAATAATGATGATAAAAAGTGATGAGCTGATTTAAGACCAGCCTGAATCAAATGAACTTTTTTAAATAACTTAATTGCACAGGTCATTTACTATTCCTTTTATGACAGCTGTTAAATATCTGTTCTAACTGTCCAAAACTTTCATTACAAACTTGAAGACAGGGGACTCTCACCAGTCTCACTGCCTATCTGAAGCTCAATCATAACAGTATCTGAAATTCAGCCAAGAATGATCATTAAAGGATTCAAGAGTGCACACCAATTCTTCAAGCAACACTTGGCCCAGTTTCAAGTGAACCTGAGGAAATGTATGTGGTTGCATTAGAAACATTCAGTGTTGAAGAACTGCGCCAAGAGTTGGAGTGTACAAATCTTCACTTTGTCACATTCGCTAAGTACAGGCATTCAAAAAGCCCAAGCTTGAATTGGTTCAATCTTTGCAGGTTAGTCTAATCTGAGTAGATTGAACTAATAAGCAAGTGAATAGGCATTCACTTTTTATTCCAGAAATGCAGCCACATGCCTGCAGTGGCCCACACTAGAAGCCAAGGGGCACTAGAATGAGCCCTCCCCTCATTTTGCAGTGGACAGAAGACTGGAAGGAAGCTGAGCTGAGAGGGGAGGGGCATGGCCATGTTGCTGATTATGATTAGAGAGGGATTTAAACCCCCACCCTGGCCTGCAGGGACCCAGCCAGGGTGCCTCGAGGGTGGGGGGAGGAAGCAGTCCCTGCCAGGGATCTCTAGCCCCATCGCCCTCACTCACTGCTTCAGTGGCAGGAGCAAGAGCATGGCCAGACATGAGCAGCCTGAAGGGAAAGGGGAGTTAAATCCCCCAATTGCAGGGTGGGGGTTGGCATGGGCACTGATGGGCTCTGCTTATGCACCTGAGGCCAGGGCAGCCAGATGCTGGTAAGCCTGAGGGGAAGAGGAGTGGCATAGATACCCACATAGCACTGGCTCCATCCCACGCTGAAGATCCCCTCAGCCAGGGCCTGCATCAAAGCGCCTGGGCCGAATCCCCAGGAGAAGCATCGAGCAGGACCCAATACCAATGTGGGTCCAGCAGTGGGGTCAGCACCCACCACCTCCCACCTCCAGCCCCATGTGGGAGCCGTGGTTTGCAGGCACAGACTGCAGTTGGAACACAGCTCCCTGCCCCTCTCCCTCTCCTGGCAGCAGAGCAGACCATTGTGGTGGGTGGAGGTTAGGTACCTGTCACTTGCCACCTGTTTGTGGTGGCACTGGACACTCGGGGTGGGCTGCCATGGGTCAGAGGTGTGGGCAGCAGCAGGGGGAGGCAATGAACCACCATAGCCCAGATCAGCCCAGACCCGTGGCCCAGAGGCATGGGTAGTCACTGGCCCTCAGCGGCCTGCCCCGAGCACCTGGCGCCAACCGCCACAAGCAGGCAGCAGGTGACAGGTGCATCACTTCCACCTGCCACAATGGTTCCCTGTGCCGAGAGGGAGGGAGAAGGACAGCTGCGCTCCTGATGCAGTCTGCCTGCAAACTGCAGTCCCCGCGTGGAGCTGGAAGTGAGAGATGGCCAGGTACTGACCCCCAACCCCTAGGGCCACCCCAGCCCAGGCCGCACTGCTGCACTGGGAGGCAGCCGTGAGTCGGGCTCCGTGATTAGCCCCAGCTCCCCTCCCCTCTGTGCTTGCAGCCAGGTCACATCCCCCCTCCCTGTGGCCAGACTCACATCGGCATCAGGCATTGCTCACTGCTCCACTGAAGGACTCAGCCCAGGTGCCGCAGTGTGGGCCCTGCTTAAGAGGATCTTCAGCATGGGACGGAGTCAGCACCATTCCCCCCTTCCCCTCAGGCTACCAGTGTCTGGCCACCATGGCCCTGGGCGCACAAGCAGAGCCTACCAGTGCCCATGCTTGCCCCCTGCAATGAGGGGATTAAACACCCATTTCCGCTCAGGCTACCTGCATCTTGCCATGCCCCTGCTCCTGCTATGGGAGCAGGGGGGGGGGGGGAAACCTGGGGATGCCTTGCAAGGGCTGCTGCTTCCCTTCCAGGCAGACTCAGCTGCACTCCAGAGCAGGGTTTTGTACTGCCACCCCCTTCTCAGCCAGCCGGAGCAGTGATAATGCTCTGGCTAGGGAGGAGAGGGGTGGAGCCAACCCTGCTTGGCTGGAACAGACAGCGCAGACCAGACCAGACGAGCACAGGGCTGCAAAGCATGCTGGGATGCTGGGGGGCTGTGAGTTAGCTTAAACCAGGAAGGGATCTGGAACAGAAGTTCTATAAACCAGTTTGAACTAAATCAGTTAAGTCTGATACTACATTCAAACAGGTTTATCTTAAACTAGTTTCAGCCATTTTGAAACTGGTTTATGTGCACTGAACTTCTGTTCTGTTACAGGTTTTAATCAGTTTCTGATCACTTAAACCGGTTTATGCATAACTTCTGTCCCTAGCCATAGAGGAGCAAGATCTTCCTTTTTTAACCTTCTCAGCCCTGCCCAGTTTGTGAGTCTAGTCATAGGAAGGTGAGCAGGGATTACTAATCTAGTACTCCCCATCATGAAGAAGATGACACCAAGGAGGCAGAGGGGGTGAGGAGTGACTCCAGCCTAAGGAACTAATCAGACTATAAGTGAAGAGTAAGTTGCTCATGAAAAGATCCTAAGAATAGGTGCGAGCAGAAAAAAAAGGAATAGTAGGTCTCCAACTCAGTTTGATATTTGGTCTGCTCCTCGGGCACTGTATCCCATTATTGTAAAATTACAAGTTAGTATGTGACATATCAGGATTTAACTGTAACTTCTGAGCACACAGCAAACTTCCAGCAATATTAGAGTAGTGTTTGTGTGTGTGCGTATGTGCACACGCGCATCTACACATGAGTCCCAGAGGGAACACAATGTGCATGTGTGCATGAAACAGAAAGAAAGCTTCCTCCATCAACTCCCCAGTTAAACAAAACAATTGAGTTTTATACTGTTCTGTTATTAGACCCAAAGAGATAACCTGATTATGACAGGATTGATAGATTATTTTTCCAAGTAATTTTATTATAACTTAACTGATTAATCAAACTACCAAACACATGTACTAGACCCATTTCATCTCTCACAGATATTATATAGAGACAGTCAAGAGTGAAACTGGTGGAAAGGCAGCTAAAGATTCATTCTGAAGGATGAGTCAAAGTTCAAGTTGTTTCTGACTAAAATCAGACTAATTTGCTGATACAGGAATGTATGTATGTTCCTCTAAATAAAAGGACTTTTTATTTGGACTTCTGTCCAAGCCATAACCTTTGCTAGACCTTTGCAATAAATGTTCTATATGAATGCCACTGAATAAAATAGGCTACATGGAAACATTGTGCACTCCGGGCCTGATTCACTACTTCATCATTTCAGTTTTAGGCTGGTAAAAAGTACACTGAAATAAACTGAATTACCTTAGCATCAAATTGGAGCTACTCAGAAGTCCCAGTCTTCAAATACAAAATACATCATTGCAGAGATTCTAGATCCACAGAAGCTCCAAACAGAAAATCAGACCGAGCCAGAATTCCTCATGGGGTATCCAGGCCACATTCACTACAACAGCACCTCTGCCATTCTGGTATGTAGTCAAAATCAGAGGGGAAGCCACAGCTCCTCAGCCCCTGTAATTCCAACCCTTGGTACCTCCATTCTCCTTTTCCCACTAGGTAGGGTGACCACCTTTTTAAAATGTAAAGGTGGGATACATGCCGGCTTTACCCTCCCCACCCCCACAGCACAGCCCAAGCACAGCCACGTGGAGCAGAGGCAGATGCAGGCTCCCCACCCTGCTGCTTTTCCCTCGGGAGCCCTGCACCAGCCTCATGCCCTTGGCCTGCCCAGCAGCACTGTGGGGCACAACTCCATGCCGCTGCAGCCCTGGCTGCTGCTGGACAGGAAGGGGGTGTGTCACCATAGCAGTGTGGGGCTCCAGGAAAGAGGGCAGCAGAGCAGGGAGCCCCAAGCCTGCAGCAGGTAGCCTGCATCCACCCCTGCCCCACACACAAATCTAGGGGGCATGAACTCCCATGC
>NW_005842276.1:189440-212741 GCF_000455745.1 Alligator sinensis
GGGGGGGGGTGCGGTATGCAGCACCAGGGAGCCACCCTCCCCCATGCCCCCCATACCCCTCTGCCTATTTCTTACACCAAATCTATTTCTTAGACCAACACAGCTACCACATACATCCCTGAAACATGGAAAATATCATATTCAGTCATTTGGAAACGTAAATTTCATTGCTAACCAAGAAAAGAAGGAATTCTCTCTTCCCTGCCTGACTTCTGGCACTTCCAGGGAAGAAGTCTGCCTAATCTGCATATCACAGAGCAATTCTCTCACAAAAGGACTCTGGGGAACCCAGGGCAAAAACTTCCACCCTCTACCTCCCCTGTGCAAAATGAAGTTTCTTTTCTACCTGGGAGAACTTCTACAATCTTTGAATTCTTCTCAACCTAGTGAAGGGTGTTTGGACCCAAAAGCTTGCAAAAAAATAACTTTTTGTGGCTGGTTATGACACTTTCATTCACAATATGGAGCTCTGCACAAGTATTATTTGTTGCCATGTTCTTGTTTAACACCTTTTGGAATGATGACTTAAAAAAATTCTGTTTTTATGTCATTTCAGAGAGAAGTTGGAACATTTCCTTTGCTTTATCCCCTTCTACAGTTTCAAAGTCAGCTCAATGGAAATGTAAATGGGACAAACTCTAAATATAACACCAGGGAAAAAAACTAGTTTTATTCCAAAAAGAATTACAGCCGGTTTACAGCAAGATGCTCTTTTCTAGATTTATGAGGTGCTAGGCACATACTCCTAATTCACTTGCTTGCTTTTGCATTGTAGTCAGAACCCTGGGAGTTTGGAACAGGTCATACATTTTCCAGCACAGGTTTGATTTTCTTTTCCTCTCAAACATTAAAATATTTTCTGAACCATGAATTATTTATAAAGGATTCTCTAAAGAAACAGGCATTTAACATTGGACCTAATGCATATTAAATACTTATAGTAGGAAGTTGCACTGCCTTGTTGTTTAGATGATTTTATGATTAAAGTTACTTATTTAGATAATAATCAGGTTATACAGAGAGACAGGTTAAGTCATTTATTGTATATTACTGGTGTCTATGGAGGTCAGTAACCTGCACTCTCAAACATACACATTTATAACAGTAATTAACATCTACCTAATGGTGAAAAAAAATCCTCAATAGTGATGCAAAAGCTGGATCTGTTCACAGTCTAAATGGTCTGCATCCACATCTACCTGCCTTGTGATGTGTGTGTCTTTTCTGCCAGGGGAACAATGCAACGTTAAAACTATTGACTTGTAAATTGAAAGGGCAAGTTTATTGTCAGTGTTATTTGTAAGGTTACTGTTTGTTGTCTATGGGTACTTGGACAATGACTAGGTATTCATAAAAACGTACTTGAATACCAGAAGCTGCAAAAAAATGTATATGGTTACAGAAGTCCATACCAGAAGTTGAAAATCATTATTCCTCCTTTGTTGCTTGTTGGGCACCTATTTGAAAACAAAACAAATGTTTCACTCAGGAAACAGAAGCAATACCGTGGATTTAAATGGCCACTCAGAACCTGCACGTATTGCAATATTCTGAAAGTGCAATATAAGCTAAAATCTGTTTGCCTAACCTAAGAACATCTGCAAATAACACATTCACAAATAATCAGAACAAGTTCATTAACTAGCTAAAAACTGCAGAATAGGCTACATTATCAGAGAATATTAGTCACAAATAGTTCCAGTACCTATAACCAAGAGCTTCAGACCCCATCATCAGCAAAAGAAGCACGAAACTATGATGCTGTGGAACATTTCACATCCTGAGTAACCACTTTGAATATCATACTGCTCTATAGGCTATTTTTAATCAACCTAGCTTCTGTCAGATAGATGGTCCTGGCTTCTCCAGAATGATGGTCACTTGCACTTCAATCAATGATAAAGCCTCCTGCAGCTCTTTTAGGTTGCTTTTATGTTGGGGTAAATGCTAATTGTACATAGGCCATTCTATTGATTTGCCCACTGGAACAAAATAACTTCCCCACAACAAAGAAATATGTAAAAGCAAAAGTATATATGGGGATCCTATATTTTAAAATGCTATTGATTACTTTCTCCAGCCAATGGGAGGGACAGAGAGAAAAACTACCAAGGCTAATGGAAATGGTGTCTGATGGAGATCCTGTATCAATGACTCTCTGATATCATATATAAAAATGGCTATGTTGCTGCAGAACCAAAAATTGCCCAAAGCCCTATTTCATCAAGGAACTTCCCTTGGGTACTGAATCCACCAAGCCACATTATGATATGTGGATCCATTTTTCTGGCACAAGATACATACAAAAACTACGGGAGGAGGTCTTTCTACTGCTCCAGCACCACAGGGTGTTCCCTCCCCCCTATTCACTGTTTTTCATTCTGAGTAAAAGCTTCGTTTGAAATCCCACTTCAGCAAATTCATGCCCAAACGCAGAGCCAGCCTGTAATTATGTTTGAAGACACAGGTAAACATATACCGGTTTCCCTGCATTCTCATCATTAAAAGCTCTTCCCTAAAAACCCATATGAATAAAACTCAGCAAATCAAATGTTCTTACAAGTCTTCTAGAATTTGTGAACAAATTTGCAAAATTTTTTTCCATCCTCTGCCCAGCTCTGCTGCAAGTGTAACTTTGCAAGGCAAACTGCAGACAGAGCAAACTTTTACAGTTTAATTGCAACCCTCTAAAGACACTGCTTCATTAATATAAACACTAATACAATCTCAATTTCTAATGGGCTAATGGAACCAAACTAATTAAATTCATCTGCACACATCCACAGAAGCCACATTGTTTTCATCTGATTCTTGGATAAAAATATTGACACTACACTTTCTAGAGCCATTAGTGACCAGAGCAGTGCGCTTTCACTTATCTCTTCCCTGCAGGCACATCATTCCCCTGTAAGGGACATGCCAAGTGATGCACATATAGACAATGCTATGAAAAAGTGGATGGATAAAATACATATGAAACAAGAATAGCCATCACCACTGGACAACTAGCAAAGCTGAAAAAAATATGGACTAGCAGCAGCAGCACAGAAAAAACAAACTCCATCTACTATATGCTGTTGTCATTTCAACAGCTCTCGACAGCTATGAGACCTGGACACTTGCTAGGGCACTGGAAAAGCAAATTGAGACCTTTGAAATGTAGTACTTTAGAAGACTTCTATGCATAACCTACACTACACACACAACAAATGAATGTGTGAAAGATCAAATCAGACAAGACATCAGCAAATAAGAACCCTTACTTGGAATCATAAGAAGAAGAAAGATGCAGTGTTTTGGACATGTAACAAGAAGACCCGATACCCTTGCCAAAACCATCCTTTAGGGTGCTATAGATGGAGAAAAAAGAAGAGGAAGACCTAGGACAAGCTGGACCACCAACATCAAAGTCTGCACAGGACTAAAACTGACTTACTGTACAAGGACTGTATAAAGGATTGTACAAAAAGACCAGGAAGAATGGAGGAAAATTACTGCTACGTCAAAGGTGCCCTATCCATCAGTGTGGTCTCGGGATTGACTTGATTTGAATGCATCTTTTCATATTGTAGCTGCTGTCATGGACAGAACATCCCTTTCATCCCAAGATGGTTTTGCATAAGTAATAAGTATATTCATTTTAATCCACAAATTAATGAAGGATTTTCTTTGATTTAAAACACACTGCCTTTTTCCCTCAGCTGTGATAAATAAACATCCTGTCCATGTGGTAGCTTCTGTCTTCTTAGTATTTGTGGAATTTAAAACCCTCATGGCAATGTGTCTTTTATATTCTGTACAATACTAAATGTCATCATTCAGAACAAAGTAAGTAGGTTATGACTGAATGACTTACAGTCTTAGCTTGGACACTAAAGAGTGCCTCCAGACAGCAGAATGATTATATTCCATTCTTCCAGGAAATACCAGAGTATAGTTGTTTTTCCGTACTGGAACATTTCTAACAGGTAGAGGAGAGATGTTGTTAGCATAAATCAGAAAACATGTAAGTCATGTAGGCTACAAACAGAAGTTACACATCAACTGGTTTAAGTCATCAGAAACTGATTCAAACCTGGACAGCTCAAATTCTTTCTTTACTAATTAAACTCTTGATTTAATAAATTCCAACTGAATTGGAATCAAAGGAAAATGATCATCAATAATGGGGAAAACAAACCTAGTGTTATAAACTTTTCAAGTAGATGACATTATTTTCAATTACTTAGCATTTAAGGATACTCACAGGCATCACATTTACCAGGCATTTAGAGGACTTAATTTGGAACCAAAAAATGGTGTGTCCGATCTAGGTTAATGCACTTCAGAGGTTCACTAATTTAGACTGAGAAGGGATTAACCCAATCAAGGAAAGAGCGAATCCAATCCTGCAAATGCCTGCACACATTTACACGCAGCCCCAGTGGTGGGAAAGTTCAGCCACTCACCCCAGTCCTGGGGCTGTGCTGTTCCCACCCCTGCCCTCCAACCCTAACTGGGCTATGTTTACCACCCTCAATTTCCCCACCCAGATCCCCCACTGCAAGCCTGCCAACCCCCCTTAGGCCCAACAGCCCCACCCCCTCTAAACCCCACCAACCCCCTTTCTGTGGAATCTGCTAGCTCCCTCTGATCCTGCCGTCCCATCCCCACACCCTAAGTTACTTACATCAGGTTGCCCACACAGCTCCTGGCATTGGTGAATAGCTGTACACAGTGGTCCTGTTCTATGTTTAGGCAGTTTAAAGTAAGCAACCTAAACATAAACTGGATGCAGTAAACATTTGTACCAACCCAAACTGAAAAAAATGTCAAAAGAAAACCTCAAAATCTTGGAGTTTGGGGGAAGAGAACAGATGATACAGTTATTAGCTTAAAGTTACCATAGTAAAATGGCACCTATGTTCCACTACAATTTAAAAGTCCCACATTGCATGACATAGAATAGTACAAACCCATAGCACCTGTGTCAATTTCATCCATATTTCAAAGGCTTCTAAAATGAGCCGGTTTCTGCATATTTCTGTTCGTACATGCAGAGAAGTATGGAGATAAAAGGGTAGATTTATGCTGCCAGAAACTTTATTCCAGCTGGAATCCTTGAAGTGATTTCACAAAGTTTGGGAACTGGATATAAAAATATCCAAGTCAATTACCAGTCTGCCACACATATACTTCTCACACGCATGATAAAAATGTGATTCTAAAAGGTGTGATGACAGTTTTGCGGCAATAATACATTAATTCATGGCTGCAATGATGCATGTCATAAATAGTTGGAGGGTTTTCTTTAGTAGTTTTAGTTACACTATGCAGGTGTCTACAACCCAAAAATCTGATAGTGGATTAAAGTAAATGATGATCTGGGGTCTGGTATGACAATTGAAGATGTACTTCAAGTAAAAGCACCAGAATTCTTGGAAACAAGAAATTTTCCCCTACTTTTCTCCCTTTTCACAATCCTTTTTGGTTGTTTATGACAAAATATTGCTTTTGATTTGCGTGTGAATATTTCCCCCAAACCTCTGCTCAATTATTGCATTATAAAATTCAAAAGTCAAAAGTTATCTTTTTCCTTTCAGCAGTCTGATTTCAGCAGTAAAAATAGGTGTTCTAGGATGCAAACTTCTGGATTCCTCTGATGCTCTAAGCATCATCCACTACAGCAAGAGCAGCAATCGAATTGCAGGCAAAGCAGTTCATGCTGGGCATGTCTGCATGAGATATTTACTGTAGAGCTGCCTAATTATCTCCATAGTAAAACATCACTGTCTACACATGTGGTGCTATTAGGATTCAGTGAACTAATTAACTGTGCCGCAGGATAGTACTTGGAAACACAAGTACTACCTTGCAGTAACAAGTACTATCCTACGGTGGAGTTCTTTTTACTCAGCATCTAGACACGTGGTGCTGCAGACTGGGCTAGGAGGGGCATGAGGGTGCTTCACTACAGGGGCTGCCTCCTGGCTAGCCCCACACTTGAGCACCACCGTGCCCAGCCAGCTCCTCCTCAGCACGTTGAGCCAGGCTGGAACAGCCCCAGGCTGGCAGGCTGACCTCCTGTGCTCCCTGCCACATGGGGCTGCTCCAACCTGGCTCAATGTGCTGCAATTTTGCTGCACGTGAAGCCATGGCACTCAAAAACAATAAACTCCAATGAGATATTCACTGGAGTTTATTGCTCCATGGTAATAGCACATGTAGATGCATCCACTATATTCTGTTTTAGACTCATACATCACCACCTCTTACTGACTTTCATTCAGCCTATTAATATGGCTGTAGCATTTTTTCCCACTAAAGTTAAAAAGAAATCTGAGCTATAAAAATCTGCATTTAAATTCTGAATCCCTTCCTACTCTCATGCACTCAAAAGTTCAGGATGTTCTGATCCGGGGGGTTAGTTTGGGCCCACGTCTAATTTAAATACATAATACTAAATAGTACATTCATTTGAGTGCCTATCTTCCAAGCATTTTACAAATATTAATTAATTCCCAAGTCCTTATTTACCTTCCTCTCCCTGTGAGTTAGGTAAGCAATTAACAGATGTGGAAAGTGAGCCAGAAATATTAAGGCATCAATCCAGGAAAGCACTTAAATTAAAATACATCATTTTAAATGAGTTGCTGCACTGGGGCTTATATAAGTTAGCCAAAGGTTTAGGAGGCTTTGCTATCAGTGCTGAGATCAAAACAGAAGATGTCTGGCACCTAGTCCTGAATTCAGGACTCTTTTTGAATGTGAGTTCAACTCATGTGAATTCAAACAGGTCTGTACTGATGGCTACCATTAAGAAGGAAAGGACCATGGATAATTTACTACATATCTTACCAACATGAGGGACCTCAGTTTAATTTAAACATATTAGAACACAGAGATATGTATGAAATAAAGAGTTGTTTCTGAATGCTGTCAAAAGCAAGACCATGAAAAGAAGGTACCACAGGCTTATGGAACAGAGTCCACAGAGCTTATAGAACCAATGGAAACTTGAAATTACATGCCTAGTCCAAACTCCAGGATATGAATGCAACAAAGTTAAAAAAAAAAAGATTTAGCCATACAAAATCTTTTGAAAGTCAGTTTACATGGGAAAATTACTACTGGATGATTTTAACCAAGATAGCCAGTACTTACGCCAGAGATGTGGATAGTGATTTGACCACTGTTCCTGCAATACGTTTATAAAATTTGCTAGAAATACTGAAACATATGTTCCTAAGTAGTAACCATAATCAGTATAATTTTCAGTTTACTTCTCTTTTTCCAATTACATTTTACTGAAAGAGATATACTGTGATTATTCAATAATTAAAAATACCTACCATGTATTCAGAATAAACCATGTTTTAATCCACCTTGCTCAGTGGATTACTCTTCTTCAGTGTAAAGCTTCAATATTTTTCCTCCACCTGTTATGAGCAATAATCAGTTTCCCTCCATTTCTATTCTTGAACATGCTAGTACAATGTCTCTGCTACGCATGTGTCACAGTGACAGGGTAAGCCAGCCATACTTTGTTAGTCTTCAACTCCTGGAAAAGGAGCAAAGTGGAACCATCCCTATTGGCTCCCTAACTGTTAGACCTGATGTCTTTTTCTTGTTTCTTCCTTTGCCCACACATGCAGGGAATTAAACTATAATAAGCTGCCCATTTTCTCTGGTTGAGTATAAGCATCTGCAGCTCTTCCCTCTGGGAATCCATGACCACAGGTACCCACTGACAAAATGGTCTTTTTTTAAAACAAGAGTCTTTTTTATTTTATAGTTGGACAAAGCAGTGGGGGGTGAAAAAGTGTAAATAACAGACAGTCTATACCAGTGGTTGGTATATGGCCTGCGGAGCTGCTGGGTCCAGTCTGCAGCTGTGCTGGGGCTGGGCAACTTCCAGCTGTGCCCTTGCCACTGTTGCTTCTCCCTCCACTCCCTAGCTGCCCCCAGCAGTGATATGGGAACAGCTTCCAGCTCTTGGGGAGCTGCACTGGGGGCAGACAACTGGAAACTCTGTCCACGCTACTGCCATTTCTCTACCTTCTCCTCCCCACACTACCCCTGTTAACATCAATTTAACTACCTTTCAAATCAGGCAATGGGAATGCACACTTACACCTAGGAGGTGGGAGTAGGTCAGACCCCAGGATCTCTGAGCTCTCATTCAGTGCTTCATTTCCTTCATTCCCCAACCCCTCGAGTTTACAGCCACAGATATACAGTCATTAATGATACACATCTATCTATCCTTTGATTAGATATATTCATATGTCTTTGTTTCATTGATGTACTTGGTAGCCATGCTGGTCTGAGACAAGAAGACATCCAAAAAACAAGAATTCTTGGTTCCAAAATGATACCTTTTATTTTCTGCAAAGCACCCTGGCATTTCAGCTTCAGAACTCATCTGATTTCTGGAGCCCCTGCCTATGAACCAAGACTCCTCGTTAGACATATCACATTCTGCTACCACTGCTCTCTTCCTTGCAAGCCTATGCAAAAGCTTTCTCCAGAGATACCCAGCAGCCATGCCCAAACCTGAACAGTCTAAACAATGGACACACAGCCCCCAAGCCTGCAGCCCTCCCCGGTGGGTGCGGAACAAGAAGAGGCGCCCCCCCCCCGCACCCACTGACAGTTCTCGTTGCAGCTGATGCCGGTCGCTCCCAGGGCCACTGTAGCAGGGGCTAGAGTGAGTGCGAATAAGCTGCACAGTGTCCCGTGCTGCCTAGGGCTCTGCTTGCTGCCACTCTCCCCAGCCCCTGCTGCAGCGGCCCTGAGAGCAGCCAACACCAGCCACCTGCACCACCGCACAGCGCAGCCCTGGAGCTGGAGTGAGTGGGAACAGGCAGAGCCCGGGGTGACAGGCAGAGCACAGTGTAGCCCAAGGAATGGCAGCCCTCCTCCTGCCCCTTCCCTAGTCCCAGCTTCATTCCCTCCCTCCCTCCCTCACTGCCTGGGGAACATATCCCTATATGTTATATTATGAAGTGGGTTTGCTTCATGCAAGGGAAACCTGTATAGCCTATGACCGAATCTCCGAATCGGCCCCAAGTCTCTCCAAATCAATTCGGAGGCTTCCAACTTGATTCAGACCTCTTAATGGGTCTCCTGATTCAATTCAGATTTGGAGATTTGGCTGCCAAATCAGGCCAAATCTCCTCCGAATTGAATCAGCTACCAAAGCTTTGTACAGCCCTACCAAATACCTTGTCACAAGGACACAAAAAATGAAATTGTTTTACAACTTATTTAAGACAACACAAATACATCTATAAACAAAACTACATCCAATACATTCAGTTATATAAATAATTACCATTAACAAGTTTAGGATATGATATAGTGTATTTGGATTGTTTAATTTTAGTGGGATGGGTGGTGACTGTGCTGGAAGTGGCAGCCATGTGGAGGCTAGGGCAAATGTTGGGATGGCCACAGCCCACCCCCCTCCCCAGCACCGCCCCTGCTGAGGCACTCTGCTCTGCTGCCTCAGCACGGGGCTCCTGGGGAAGGCAGCAGAGTGCAGTGCTATTGCAGGGGCAGTGCTGGGGGGAGAGTTGGGGGCCCACGGCCACCCCAACATTCCTTGGTGGTTGCCTGAGGGGCCCCAATGATCCCTGCTTACTGCCCACCAGAGGGGAGACAAAAACAGTGCCAAATTTAAAACAGCGGTTTTCACTTCCCTGCTGATGAGTGAATGACAAGTGGGGCCCTGATCGGCACCAAACCCTGGGTCAGCCCTGCTGCCCTGGGTGGTCATCAGCCTATAGGTGCATGGGCGGTGCACACGTGTGTGTCAGGGGGGTGGGCATGTGGGGTGTGTTGAGCAGTGGATGCAAGTGCACAGCAGTGGCTGTGCACACGTGTGTGTTGGGGGTGGGGGTGGGGTGGGTTGATCAATGGGTGCTGGTGCAGGGGGTGGCACACATGCGTGTGTCAGGGTGTGGTGGGGTCAGTTCAGCAGTGGGTGCTGGTGTACAGGACTGGTGCATATGCATGTGTCAGGGGTAGGGGTGGGGTGGGCTGAGCAGTGGATGCAGGTGCACAGGGGTAGTGCACACACGTGTGTTGGGGCATGTGTGCATGCACAGTGGGCAGCAGATACCCAACTTGGCAGGGAAGTTGCAACTGGGTGCATAGGGGGCGCTAATGGGGCTCAGCTCCCCCAAACACAGGGCAGCAGGTATGGCTGCAGAGCACCCAGCCACAGGCTGCTGAAGTGGTGGAGTGAGGCGTGCACACTGAGATACCCTCCGCAGCCAGGATCACAGCTGGACCATCTGGCAAGTTTCTTTCAATCTGCTTTGTATACTGCCTGGACTTGGGGGGGGGGAGGGTGCATATCGAGACCCCCACAGGCAGGAGCAAGTGGGGTAGAGGCAAGGGTGAATCATTCAACCCTGCCCCTGCCCCGCACCTTCCTGCACTGCGGGGATTGTCCCACTACCCAGCCCAGCCAGGGCCCCATTCACAGTGAATGGGGCTCCAGCCAGGCCGGGTCATGGGACAATCATAGCCCAGTGCCTCCTCCAGAGGCACAGCACCAGGGAGTCAAGGGTGGGGGCATGTGGCCCCCTAATATTTGCACGGGGTGAGAACAGGCTGCAGCTGTGGGCTGGGATCTGCCTGCTTCCTGCTTCCATGCCTCACTGCCACTTTTGAAAGCAGCATGGCACCACGCAGCCCCATGTGCGTCCTGCTGCTGGGCAGGCCAGGCAGCAAGGCACGTGGCATTGCACTGCTTCCAAAGGCAACAATAAGGCACGGAGACAGGGAGCAGGCAGAGCCCAGCCCAAGCTGCAACCCACCCTTGCCCGGTGTAAAGATCAGGAGGCCACGTGCCCCCTCCCTTGACGCTCCAGCACCATGCCTTTAGAGGAGCCACCAGGCTGCACTAGGCTCTTCCCGGGGATGAACTGGAGCAAAGCAGAGTGGGATGAGGCAGGCACAGGGGTGCCAAGGGCTTTGTCCCCTCTGGTCTTGTGGTGCAGATGAGGCTGTCCCCACTCCAGCCCCCGGCTCCGAGCCCCCCCCGGGCAGTGCAGGGCTGGGGCTGGGCCCGGGGGTTACTTTAGGTTAATTGATGTTAATTGATTAAAGGACAATGTCCAAAGCCTGCAGAACAGGGGAGTGATGCCAGAGAGAAGCTGGCCCAGAGGCTGGGACCGAAGCTGGAGATACGGGGGAGCCAATAGGTAGGTGGGGAGAGGGAAACTGGGACTGGGTCTGCAGGGGAACTAGAGAGGATGCAGAAGGAACTGGGACCTGGCTCAGGAAACTATGGGTACTGGAGAGGGACTGCTGGGGAGCTCAGGAAGCTATGGAGGGAAGGGCTGCTCCCCCTCACTTACACTTATCTATAGGGAATAGAGAGGGAGAAAAAAAGTCAGAAATAGTTGGGGAAGGGAAGGGAATGCATCTCTCTCTCTCTTTCCTACATATAAATATAACTGGGGGTTATGTTACAAATGCAGGCAAAGAATAGGATCATTATCATTTAAACAAAGCAGTTTTCATTTTTAAGTGGCCAGCCAGCCATTAATATTTTCAATTTTCTTTGTTTTAAATTTGCTTTCTAAGTAATGATAAATGATGAATGAATTCAACTAAACTGCATCTTTTTCATAGATCATTAGAATGCACAGCAAAACACATTGATGGTATCATAAATTGTGAGTTATTCAGACAGCTCTAGTAAAATTCTTCTCAAATTAGGTTAAGAAAACATCTAAGTTCCCCAATAAAAGCATATCTTGTTGTAACAATATTCCTATTACCTGCAATATTTATTATACCACACACATTATAAATAAATAATCCTAGTTTGTATCAATCTTAATAGTAAATTTAGTTTATAGTGTGTGTTTATATATTTTAAGATTATCAATTAGTACTTATAGAGACCACCCCTGGTAGCAGAGACTTCTTGGGAAAAGCTTAATTTACACGATCTGGTTATAGCTGGGACTGAAATTAAGGAATTTATGCCAGGATTTATCAGAAGCAGATGCTAAAAATATTATGAATAGAATAATTTAATTTATGAAGGAAGCTCCCTCTGGAAGCATACCATTATATAAGAAGAGTTTTCTTGAACCATGCCAAAGTTTGAATCTGGCCTATCTACTTTTGACTGAACTTGCAAATTATCATAAGGAAAATACCATTCCCAAGACATAAACATTCAGTCTCAAAGTCAGGACTAAACAAATGGCTTCTAATATGAAATGCAGATAGATGTAAGGCCCAATCTAGCTTTGACTAGAAATGGAATGCAAGTCAATCATGATCTGAAATGAATGGTATAGAACTCTTTATAGTAAGAACTATATTCCTTTGATTGGCCTGTGGTGATGGCCCATCACCCTAAAAAGGTGACAACCCCTGAACTAGATCATTGAAAGTTCATTCAAGTATTGTGTTAAGAGAATTGTGACATCTCAGAGTGATCACACTGTGCTAAGTCTGTAAAACCCTACATATAGCCCATGCATCTGAGCACTATATTGAGGATAGAAAACAGTGCATCAAAGTTAAGGGGTGGGAAAAGATTTCTGCTGACTTTTTTCCCCTCCTAAATCCAGCTTCTTCCTCCCATGCCCTCTGTGCAGAAACCATTTTTTTTAAATCAATTGGATCTATTATTATAATGGCAAGTACATAAAGTAAAATTCAAATTCTTTCAAGGTTTTATTTGCCAATTTTAGTATTGCTCCATAGGTTATGGGCATCAGTGTTTCAGCTGGGACCTCTGGATCTCAAAATATGAACCTCAAATTGCTTTGATCAGAATACCATGTCTACCTTGCCAGTTAGGGTCAACCTTAAAGCCAATCTCAGACTCTAACCTGTTGATCCCATATAAAGAAAACCCTTGAACTCAAACCACCAACAGCAGTCCAGCCTGACCCCTGAAGCATTCCTCAGCTTTAGGGTCTGAAGCCAAGTTTGCCTTTTACCCACCCATCCCTATAGAATCCACACTGGTGGCATACAGTCATTCATTGCACCTGGTCTTAGTGGCTGGCTTTAAAAAGTGTGACTGTATCCTGGGAGTGGGGTATGTAGCCATTTGCTGCTCCTGAGAGCCAGGCTGGGAGCCCAGTATAACTCAGGGTGGAGGGAGGGCTGGCAGTTCCATGGTAGGAACTTGGTTCATGGGGGATGGGGGGGTTGCCTGATCAGGTGGGGGCCACGGATCTAAAAATAGCCCAGTCAGGACCAGGGCAGGGGTGTGAGAGCAATGTAGTCCTGAGCCTTGGGTAAACAACTGAGCTTTTCCAGTGCTGGGGCTGCTCTGTGAACCAGTACAGGCATTCAAAAGATCAGGTCAACCCAATCTCAATCTACGTTAGTGCATCTACTCAGGTGAACTAACTCAGGTTGAATGTTCCATTTTTGAGTGATTTAAGACCTCTGCATGCCTATATGATTGGCATTTAGATTGAGCTAACCCTGGTTAGGTCGATCAAAATGTAATGCCTACACATACCCACAGACTCTGTGATCCACTAGCAGCAATCCTACAATTTCCTGTTCCTGATTTTGGGCCATTTTACACCTCACTTCTCGTCTCTACACATCAGGAGAGAGACAGAAGGAGAGAGGCTTCCTAGGAGGTCTTCCCTTGATTTACAGAAAAGTACAGCATGCATTTGGTTGCAAGATAGATATACACAGAGAAGGGTGCCTTGTGTGGCTTGGACTAGTTGAAGACAACACTTAAAGTGGTCCTAAACAGCGATGTAAACAGATGTAAAGACATAACAGTTAGTTTAAAGGTTATAGTCTAGTTAGAGCTATAGCCAGGCATTTTGGCACCCAGTGCAGGTCATATGCCAAGTCCCTCCCCCTTCCTTACCCCAACATACTCCACCACCACCACACACACACTACTACATAACAAAAGAAAAAGTTGAAAGACACTTGTATGATATCATATAAGAATGCCTCAAGTACATAAAAACATGTATGTAGCACAAAACCCTTTACGGGTGTCAGTGGATGAGAGTGTATCTGTCCTGGTGTTGAGTGTTAATAGGTAGCTATTTTCTGAAGATACTGAGGGGGAGTGTGTAGCTCTGTTGGAACATATGCATCTGAGTTGGAACCAGTGTGCGTATTATAGTGTGTTTGTGCACACATGGGACAGCACAGACAAATGCCCTGACTAAAGTGGAAGGCTGGTCCAGGGGTTAGAGCCCATGCCTGGCACTATATACCTGGTTTCAATTCTGTCTCTGCCCCAGCTTCATTGGGAAAACTTCTATGTGTATGGTGGGAAGTACAAGCACTGCCCTTTCTCCCAGGGATAGTGAGAGAGAATATGTGGCTTCCAGCCAAGGAAGTATGCTAGTAATAGGACCTGACAAGTACCTGCATTTTAGAGATTTGGGTTCAGGAACACCTAGGTGCATCTGCATTTGGGAATGGCTGAAGAGTGTAGGTGTTCCCCATACAAATATTGTGTGGGAGGGAAGTAGTATGTAAAACATAAATGTACTATGTTAGCATAGGCCAAAAGTTTTGGCAGGTGTGCTACAAGTTACCCCACACCATCCCTGACTGCCACTCTGATCCCCTTCCTCTGCCCAATCTGCTACTCTGCTTTCTACTCCCTGTCCTATCTGCCACTGTGCTGCCTGCTCCCTCCATGGTCTGCCACCTGCTACACATAGGGGCTGCCTGTGCCACTTTTTGCACACACATGGCAGGTTGGCCACCCCTGTATTATGTAATGATCTCGGTATGAATTGTGCTGAGTGGATATTTATATATGTACTGCAGTGTTCATCGCATGCCACATGCATATTGCGTGCTGTGCTTAATACACAGAGGCTGAGTCTGCTGTGTGCTATGTGAATGGGAGGAACTAGGCGGTACTGGAGATCAGCATCTGTCTTTGCACTGTGCATGTGTGCATGCACTGAGTGCCACTGTCTGTGTTTTGAGCCTCTCTCCTGCGTGGGCACAGGTGGCTGTGTGAATAGAGCCACATTTAATTTGGGTCTCCGTGAGCAAGGGTACCCAGTGCCAGCATGCCACTGGCTCCACCCTTGCTCCAGTATTGGTTGTCATGCTCATAAGCCTCTTTATGGGGCAGCCTCTCAACTATTATACTCCATAGTTACAGTTTTGACTCTTAAATTTAACCAGGAAGACACTGAAGAGTTATTTATTTTCATTGCAAAATGTTACTCTTGAAAAACAGTGGAATAAAGTCTAACTGGAGAACTATCTAGAGATTACTTGTCTGTGAAATGTGTAATAATAAGTAAACTGTGGGGTGAATGGGGTTCTTTCCTCTTTACAAAAGTATAAATACGTATATTTTACATAAAGTATTTCATACCACTTAATATGTAAATAAAACAGCCAGGTTTCCAATAATACAATGCAACAGTCAAGCTAGTTCCAAGTTTAAAGCATTGTATGCAACATTTATTTTTGGAACAGCCAACAAACGTACTTTGTCAGTGTTCTGGCTTGGGAAGCAAAGCTATCCAATTAAATATATATGCTTTTCAAACAACAAATAAAAATGACAGTGATATTTCAGCAAGGGGAAGAAAACAGAAGATAGCAGTTGCCTGCATCTCTTTTTAGTCAGCATTTGTTTTCTACTTACATAATGCTGCTTTGTAGCCACAAGCAAAACAACATATTTGTGTATTTTATAATTATGCAGTCACATTCATGTGACATACTTCTTATGTCTAATGTAGCTCATGCTACAATAGAATTTGAGTGCCTCAAAATATTTATCCTCACCAAAACTCTATGAGGTAGGCATTAATGGTATCACTCAAAGACAGGGAACTGGAGCATAGAGAAGGGGTCTAGATCCCCGAATGCCTTTTTCAGCAAAGGCTTTGACTGAATTAAAGACCTGACTTAGCTTTTCTGAACCCTGTATCCAGCACTCTAACCTCTAAATGATTCTTCATCTCTACATGGTGCTAGATGCAAATACAAAAGTCTCATAAAATTGAACAATGGCAAAACAAGAGAAATGACCAGAAGATTAATCAACTTCTTCCCCCCTGTATCTCCTTGAGTTTTTTTTAATCACTGATAATCCATCCCCTGCAATCTATAAATCCAGACTGAATGAGATAGAATTAATTGTGGTCCAACTTGCATCTATCTCAGCAGAATGACATTGGAGATCAGTTTGACCCAATGTGTCTACCCAATCCTCCCAAATGTCACCAAACTTGCGTTGAGAATCTAGTTTCTAATTTTAAAAAATGCAGCTTGTAAGTAGGAGGCAAAAGGACAGAATACAAATAAGAAAAAGAACATGCAGGCCAACATAGTATGTTGGTGAAAGAACAAAAAAAACAAGCCAGTTAGAAGAGGTGTATCTTCCTCATGTCATGCCTGACTCATACAATGATTGCGCAAGTGACTTGCTCACCCAGAGTTGGACGATGTTTACTCCAACAACCATTCCAAACCTCTGGAAATTTATTGAATTGAAAACACATATATTTTGAGGTAGGTAAAAACTAAAAGCTAATATTTGAAATGCTTAGCTAGTGTTACTGGGAGCCAGATCCAAGTTTGCAACTGGGTCCATTATAGAAATAGATTTGAATTCCAGCTCCAATTTAAATCAGAAAAGACTTTCAAACATTTTACATTGCTGAGCACCAATAATGTGTTATGCACAACAAAGCACAGAATAAAATCAGGATCCCTACATGAAATCTAAGACCTAACTTCACTCACTGGCCTTGATCCAAGTAGTTATAATCTAGTTCATACAGCTCATCAACTCTAAGGAAACAAGAATGTTATGTTAAATTCTTCTTCTTTTATGTGTACTGTTATTTTCTACTGAATTTTTCCCTTTATTTCAGCACAACACTGAAGACTGAAAGTGTTAATAGAATTATTGGTTAACAATGATATACCATCAATAAAATAAAAACTAACTGACATAAATGAAAATGTTTATGGATAAAAGGGCCAATGCATGGGCACACTAATCTCATAAATTCATAAATGTGCTAAAGTATGACCATTACTAATTATTCAGTCATATGAATAATTAAAGCAACTTTTCTGACAACTAGTAAATGAATCAATTCATTATTTTTTTATCTGGAAGCTATAACGTAAGTGTGTAGTGATATAAAAAAAATGGCTGTCAAAACCCAATCTTAGATAGTCTCAAACTTTCCCCTACCCTTATGGGAAACACCTTTGATAAACAAATCTTGCCTACTGACCCCAGCTTCATCTGTACCTGAGCATGATAACCACCCATGCTGAAGCCTGGCAATTGGACATACACAATTCAGAGTGGACAGGTTTTCTTTCACTCTTTCTGATCAAGGGAAAGGGCCTGGGCAGGAATGGGTGCATTGTGCAGATCAATACCTGGCTGCACAGGTACTGTCGCCAGCAGGGCTTTGGCTTCTTTGACCATGGGATGCTGTTCCAAGAAGGACTCTTGGAAGATATCAGATCCACCTGATGAAGTGACAGAAGAGCATCTTTGCAAACAGGCTCACTAACCTAGTGAGGAGAGCTTTAAAGTAGGTTCACCGAGGGATGGAGACCAAAGCCCTGAGGTAAGTGGGAGACCGGGAGGAGGAGCAAGCAGAGGGGGAAACAAAGGAGGTGTGGTCATACTTCCTGAGAAATCAGGACAATTAACAAATTACCTTAGGTGCCTGTACATGAATGCACAGAGCATGGGAAACAAGCAGGAAGAATTGGAAGTCCTCACACAGTCACAGAACTATGACATAATTGGAATAACAGAGACTTGGTGAGATAGCTCACATGACTGGAGAACTGTCATGGATGGGTAAAAACTTTACAAAGGACAGGCAGGGGAAAAGAGGAGGAGGAGTTGCACTTTATGTAAAAGAGCCATATGATTGCTCAGGGTTCCATTTTGAAACTGGAAATATGCCTGTTGAAAGTCTCTGAGTTAAGGTTAGACGGGAGAGCAACAAGGGTGATGTTCTGGTGGGTGTCTGCTATAGACCACCAGACCAGAAGGATGAAGTGAATGAGGCTTTCTTCTGTAACCCGGGCAGTACTCCAATTGAAGGGATCAGAGCAGGTGCACAAGCACTGTGGGAAGTGTAGGGACTCTCCTCGCCTATAGAGCAGAGCCAGACCACAAATGGGGACTTAACCACATACCTTTTAATGAGAGAACAATACTGGGAACATAATCAGTATAAACCAGGGGGTATAGGGGACACTACAATGCCCCGAGGGGGCAGGATTCAACAAAGGTTAGACACTTACAATCATAGACATATTCATCCAGTTGACATAAGACAGGGTTAACCAAAATGTAAAACACAAACAGCAGAACAAACCATACTGGTTGGTGAAATATAAAAGAGGCCAGGCAGCTCCATGTGAGGCCGGGGCCCCGGGAAGGTCAAGACCCCTAGCAGCCTGGAGCAGTGCCAGCACTGGTGGCTGTGTGGTAGAGTTTCTGCCTAGATGTGGGAGATCTGAGTTTAAGTCCCAGGTGGAGTGACTTGGGGTGAGTGAGCTAACAGGGAGAAATTCTTCTTGCAGTGGAAAGGGGTCATTGTGTTTTCCCCCTTTCTCCCAAGCACCTGCATTCATTCTCATTCACCCAGGAACCAATTTACATCGGAGGGGTAGGTATGAGTCAGTTGCAACACAATTACAATAGGGTGTGCCCAGGCAGGGGACACAAAATAGAGACTTGACATTACAAGATGGAGGCTCAACATTACTTTGGTTAACTTACAGGAACAGGCCTAAATCATACAATATCAATATAAAACAGTAAAATTCAATACAAACATAATAGGAATACAAAATAAAACACTAAAAATCAATACAAAATAACAGAACACGGAAGATTATGCTTAGGGGCAATCAACAGGCTTCATTAGAGGCAGGTCCTGTCAGACCAACCTGGTGGCCTTCTACAACCAGGTCACAAAATCCTTGGACACAGGTGTCGTTGTGGACGTAGTCTTTCTGAACTTTAGGAAGGCCTTCGACACTGTCTCTCACCCCATTCTTATTAAAAAATTAGGCAACTGTGGTGTCAACGCCTACACAGTCAGATGGGTTGCAAATTGGCTGGAGGGCCGCACCCAGAGAGTGGTAGTGGATGTGTCATTTTCAACCTAGAAGGATGTGGGCAGTGGGGTTCCCCAGGGCTCGGTCCTTGGGCCCGCACTGTTCAACGTTTTGATCAGCGACTTGGACAAGGGGATGAAAAGCACCTTGTTCAAATTTGCAAATAACACCAAGATTTGGGGAGAAGGGGGCACACTAGAAGAGAAGAGAGGGACAGGCTACAACTAGATCGGGACAGGTTACAGGGGTGGGTGGTGGAGAATAGGATAGATTTCAATACTGACAAGTGCAAGGTACTGCACCTGGGGAGGAAGAACCAGCAGCACACCTACAGGCTGGGGAACTCCCTTCTCATCAGCACAGAGACAAAAAAGGATCTTGGGAGTCACTATTGATTCCAAGATGAACATGGACTGCCAATGTGAGGACATGGTCAGGAAGGCTAACCACACCTTGTCATGCATCCATAGATGCATCACGAGCAGGTCCAAGGAGGTGATCCTCCCCCTGTATGTGACATTGGTCAGGCCACAGATGGAGTACTGTGTCCAGTTCTGGGTGCCGCACTTCAGGAGGGATGTGGACAGCTTTGAGAGGGTCCAGAGGAGGGCCACTCGCATGATCAGGGGGAAGCAGGGTAGGCCGTACAAAGAGAGGCTATGGGACCTGAACCTGTTCAGCCTCCACAAGAGAAGGCTGAGAGGGGATCTGGTGGCCATCTATAAACTGGCCAAGGGGGACCAGCAGGCAATGGGAGAGTTCCTGTTCCCCCAAGCACTACCAGGAGTAACAAGGAATAACAGCCATAAGTTGACTGAGAGTAAACTCAGGCTAGACATCAGGAGACACTACTTCACAGTCAAGGTGGCTAGGATCTGGAACCAACTTCTAAGGGAAGTGGTGCTTGCTCCTACCCTGGGGGTCATCAAAAGGAGGCTAGATAATCATTTGACCCCAGCATTCTTTCCTGCCCATGGCAGGGGGTCGGACTTGATGATCTGCTGAGGTCCCTTCCAACCCTACCAACTATGAAACACTATTTACAATATAAAAAGGGGCTTGTTACAATAATGACATACAAGAATATCACTTAGCTTACCTGTGACTACCTATAACTACTTATAAGGAATCAAGGGGGCAGAGAAAGAGTCAGAAATGGTTGGGAAAGGGGAGGGAATGTATTTTTAAGTAAAAATAAATAAAAGAAAAACCTGGGGATTTTGCTACAATGGTGCCCATATTTAAGAAAGGGAAAAAGGAGGATCCAGGAAACTACAGACAAGTCAGCCTCACCTCAGTCCCTGGAAAACTCATGGAGCAGGCCCTCAGGGAATCCATTTCTAAGAACTTGGAGAAGAAGAAGGTGATTAGGAATAGTCAACATGGATTCACCAGGGGCAAGTCAGGAACAAACCTGATTGCCTTCCGTGATGAGAGGACTGGCTCTGTGGATGCAGGGAGACCAGTGGATATAGTATACCTTGATTTTAGCAAGGCTTTTAATACAGTCTCCCACAACATTCTCGCAGGCAAGCTAAGGAAGTATGGGCCAAATGAATGGACTGTAAGATGGATAGAAAATTGGCTGGATCATTGGGCTCTGAGGGTAATAATCAATGGCTTGATGTCTAGTTGGCAGGCAGTATCAAGTAGAGTGCTCCAGGGGACAGTCCTGGGGCCAGTTTTGTTCAATGTCTTCATCAATGACCTGAAAGATGGCACAGAGTACACCCTCAGCAAGTTTGCAGATGACACCAAACTGGGGAGAGTAGTAGATATGATGGAGGGAAGGGCTAGGATTCAGAGTGACCTAGATGAACTGGGGGATTCGGCCAAAAGAAATCTCATGAGGTTCGACAAGGACATCTCATAAGGTTCAAATCTCATGAGGTTCGACTTAGGACGGAACAATCCCATGCAGCAGTACAGGCTGGGGCCTGACTAGCTGGGCAACAGCTCTGCAGAAAAGGACCTGGGGGGATATAGTGATACAAGATGCAATTTAGAAGACACTCCCTTACAAAGCTACTCAAGTTTGTAATTGGGAGACCATCCCTCAGTTAATTACAGAGATATAAATAAGGTGTCTTCAGAGGTTTCCTACTGCTCCATAATTTAATTTTTTGGTTAGTTCTTCTCATTCGTGTGTGCCTGTGCTTACTGAGCCCAGTGATCACTACATGGTTTCAGGACTCGTGAGAAAGAACTTGAAAAAAATTGAGGTTCAAATGGAAAAAAGTTGAAACCTGAGAGCAAGTGGAGCAACATAGCCACACAGAAGGACATGGGCAACAGTAAGTGATCTTCCTGAATAGTTATAGTCTAAGTACAGGGACAGGTAGTCATGGACATTCTGAAACCTCCACCCGCCCTTCTGCTGTAGGCCAAGATATCAGGTAACTGAAGTCATTCAGACAAAGGCTTGAGTGGTACCTAGCTGCCACAGGGGCAAAAGAGAAAAAATATGAAGTCAGGACCTCAGTCTTCTTGCATATTGTGTGTGTTGGGGGGGACGACACTTTCTAACACTTTTACCTACAGAAAAAGTTTAAGTCAAACCATGAAATTAGTAAAATGTTGCCCAAATTTGAGTAGTACTGCATGCCAAAAAAAAGAACAAGTCTCTTGAAAGAGACAGATTTTTTTATGTGCAAACAAAAAGTATAGATCAGTATGTTATTGAACTAAAGAGCTTGATAAGAACTGTGATTTGGGGAATTTGACCAAATCTCTGATTAGAAATAGTATTATTTGTGACACTGCAAATATTACATTACCAAAAAAAAGCTATGGACTGAAAGAGACCTGTCCCTAGAAAAGACTATTCAAATGTGAATGAAGGGGAGCAAAAACTGCAACGGTGAAGACTGCAGAGGTGGCAGATAACAGAACAAGGAGCAATATTCTCAAGTTGCAGCAAGGGTGGTTTAGGTTAGATATTAGGAAGAAATTTCTCACTAGGAGGGTATTAAAACACTGGAACAGGTTACCCAGAGAGGTTGTGGAATCTCCATCCTTGGAGGTTTTGAAGACGTGGGGAGACCAAGCTTTGGCAGGAATGATCTAGTTGGGGCTGGTCCTGCTTTCAGCAGAGGCGTTGGACTAGATGATCTCCCTGAAGTCCCTTCCAACACTCATTTTCTATGATACTTAGTCTGGAAAAGGGAAGATTGAGGGCAGATTTAATAGCAGCCTTCAATTCCCTAAAGGGGGGTTCCAAAGAGGATGGAGCTAGACTACACAGTGGTGGCAGATGAAAAAACAAGGAGCAATGGGCTCAAGTTGCAGCAAGGGAACTTGAGGTTAGGTATGAGGAAAAACTCTCTCACTAGGAAGGTAGTAAAGCACTAGAACAGTCGGAGGTTTCTAAGGCACGGCTCGACAAATTCCTGGCTGGAATGATATACTGGGGGATGGTCCTGCTTTGAGCAGGGGGTTGGATTAAATGACCTCCTGAGGTCCCTTCCTACCCTAATTTTCTATGATTCTATGAATATAGAAAATTAGAACCAAAACCAAAAGTGAGTGCAATAAGCAACAAAATAACTGGCTATTCAGAAACAAATATACCAGTGAAAAAGAGTTGTATTGTTAGCATCTAATATAAAAATAAAGGATACAAACCCCCATCCATTGTGGTACCTAAGGAAGTGACACCAATTTTAGGTTTGACAGCTTGCGAGAAACCGAATCTAGTTAAGTATGTGCTTGCAAAAAAACCCCATACCATTCATGCCTCTTAAATGACATTGTGGGCCAAATCAGGAAAATCTTCTTAGGAAGAAACCAGTTGTTCCAGAACACAAAGCAATCTTGTCCTTAAGGACCCAAATGCAAACACTACTACACAAAAAAGGAAATGTGCCTCAGTAGTCTGTAGCTAATGAACTCTGTACTATATGCACAGCTGCCAAAAGTGGAAATTGACTGGACAGGAGTACAAGGGCCCAAGTCCATCAAGATTTGGAGGAAAGGCTCCCCATCAAAACCAAATCAGAAACTGGATCTGATACTTCATTAGTCTAAGAAAACAGTGAAACCTCCTGATAAACTCAGGATCTTGTCAAAAAAGATGCAGAAAAAGAAGAATAGGAAATGGAGTGGTAAAGATTCACTCCAGAGTGATATGCTAGTAACCTCTTTGTTATAGGTGGGTGTTAATAGAATTTTGTGTTAAATTTATTTTGAAAGTATTGTTAAAAGGAA
>NW_005842276.1:212751-216654 GCF_000455745.1 Alligator sinensis
ATAAATCATTTAGAGATACTGCCTGACATAGAAGACTATAGAAGTTAGGAATTGGGAGCTGGTGACTTAGTTAAGCTAGCTAACTAGAGAGAAATAAACAGAGTCTGCAGAGTTTGTCTACTGCTTCAGAATTAAAGATTGTGGTTAGTTCTTCACATTCATGTATGCCTATGAAAAGAACTCCAAGTCGTTTGCTTCACCCATGCCTCTTTCCCTTCCCTTCCATCTTTCTAACAAAAGCAGCTGATATTACCAAAATTGACAAAAAGAAACTGATTAATAGGACATGCCCACTTCCTTTAATGTACCCAGACCCAAAACCAGATTGACCAGACTCAAGGAAATTTGAGGCTTCTAAATACTACCTGGATTGTCTCATGGAAATGATGGGATTACAGGATGTTCGCCTGAAGCAAAGACTACCTGCATAGCAAAGGTACAACATAAATATTTTACAGTTGTTGGTCAGACTCAAAACAAGACCTCACTGTTGCCCTTCATCAATTTCCTTTTCCCATTTTATCTGTTAGAAACTGTCCTATGTGGTTTGCACAGTGATGTATAAAGTCAAAACATAGGAAGAAGGTATTTGGGACCAGATTTTGCTACCTTTATGCCTGCTGAGTGCTGGCCCACTAAAAGGCCCATTGATTTATAGTGGTTGTCAAAGACAAAAAAAGAACTATAGTTCCCTAAGGGGTCATTGACAGAGTGGTCAGTTGAGCAGTACAATGTATTTCTCTTTCAACAGTATGCACACAACATAATGTAGATTGATGTTTTGACACTTGGCTAAACTTTCCTAAATGAAAAACTAACTCTTTTCTTCTAATTAATGAAATTCTAGAACCTCATAGGTAGTTATTTTTAAGATATGTTGAGAATAATTATAAACAAAGGCATTAAGCAAAGATGAAGGCTAATGAAATCTAACAGCAATGACATATTTCAACTTGAAAATTACCAGGTAAATTAGACAAGCTGTGAAGAAAAGAGGATCTGGGGCAAACTCTTAATTATCAGAAAGGCTTATGCTTCACAGAATAAGTTAATCTCTACGGCCTGGTCCAGACAAGTGTATACATGTAGTATGTGGCACCACAGACCCATCTGGGTACCACATACCACACAGGCAGGTGTTCCACATGCTGCTACCTTACAGCACAGGGGATGCTTTAGACTCCAGGAGATCCTGAAGTCAGAAAAACCCACACTGAAAAAAAGTGGGGCAGTGCACATGGCAGTAGCCTGACTAGCCAGAGCCACACACTGGCTGCCGGCCAGGCTCCCAGCTGCAGGAGTACCATGGCTGCAGCTCCCTTAGGTCCCCAGAACCCAAGGAAAGGCTGCTGGGACCAGAACGGCTGCTGGCCCCAGCCTCCCCTACCCCACACAGGGTAACCTGCCACATGACAGAGGGCGCATGTCATGAGTGTTCCATAGGGACAACTAGCAGTGGCACAAGGTGTGCCACTTCTACTTGTCTATGGCAAAACAAACATCCACACTCATGTGGACATGGCTAAAGGTGCCACCCTGGCCCACCTGCCTGACTTTAGATTAACATGACTATTTTCAGACCATGATCCACACTTCTGTTTTATGCCCCTATAACTGGGCACCTATTAAGGCCTGGTGACAATTAGGAAAAGCCTCCCCCAACACTTGCCGGGGAGACATTGGCAATGCATAAGAGTTGCACGTGGGCAGGAGGTGCACTGAGAATGGCCATGCACCCCCTGGAAGCACCAGATGTGAAACCAGAAGTGCCAGCAGAAGTACACTCTGGTTTCACCAGTTTCACTGCTGGTGGTTTCAGGCTCAGTGATCGACCGCTCCAGGGAACCCCCACCTCCCTGGTCAATGATCAGCTGCTGGGGGACCCACCCCCCCCAGTTGGTGATCTGGTGCCCCCTCAGACTTGGGAGGCACCAGTCACCCATGCAAAGAGAGGTAATACTTACTTGTATTCAGTGATAGAATTAAAGGAATAAGACAGCACATGCCACTAGGAGACCAGGTAGTGTTAATTGCTCCCTGTCCTGACTGTGGTACGGAGGCATGTGAGGACAGGACTGGCTCCCACTAGTGCCAGATGGGAACCCAGAAAAGCTGAGTGGTTCCGGAGAGTCAATTGCCCCAGAGAAGAGATGCATGTAAGAGCTTCAGCTCATGCGCACCACACAGAGGTGCGGTAACTCACTCAGCCCATGGGCTGCAAGACTGTCAGATCCAACCACGGGGAGGAGAGGGAGAAACACTTACCTTGATGAAGATACAATCCAGGAGTTCCAAGCTCAGGTAAGGACAGCAATCAAGGGAGTGGGAATTCATTGTTTAACTCACCTAGAGGAGGAAGGGAGAGGATAAGTTAATTGTTGGAGTGTGCCACCTCAGCATGGGCTGCTCTTAAGTTGTACAGAGAAACCAGATCTATGGGACTTAACTGAGAAGAGCAGGAGGGCACAGATGTGGCACCCTGCCAGCTAATGAGCACTGAACCCTGAGATTCTGATGAGGATGGTGGTTTATGGATTATTGCTAGGAAACGAGGAATATTGAGCAAATTATTGATGTTGAAGATGGGCAGCAAAAACAGGTAATAGATCCTGGAGTGGGATCAGACTGTGGTTTGTGAAAGATAAGTCTCCACGTATAAGTAAAATGGGCTTGAATTCCTGGAGACTAAGCTGAAGCAGTAATGTGGAGCCTAGATTAATGATCTGGTAAATGTTAAAACTTTAGTGGGTCTGCTTCCCTATGTTTAACACAGTATCTGGAGATTAAGAACAAAAAGTATGTACTCAGAACATTCTAGGTGTGGTAAAGGCAGGGTGTAAGGGATGGAGGAGCCTCGTAAAGAGGCCCAAGGCTGCTCCCCTATTATTGGTTAAGCAGAAGATCTCACCCCCCAAATGTTTATTTCTCTATTAATTTGTCTTAACATCAAAGGCATGGCAGGAAAGTACAGAAGGGAAATATACAGAGAAGTCAGGTAGAGAGAAGTTCAGCATCAGCTCAGGAGAACTTCTCTAGGGCTTAACAGCCCCCAACAGAAAAAGTCAAATGAGATGGGCCTACCTTGTCTCTAGGTAGACTATAAAGTCTGTTCTCCAAAAAAGAGGTTACCTCAGTCCCACAAATTTGGAACAGTTATTCAACTTTGAAATGGGGAAACTTTGCCATAATAACATGTTGTTATAATGTGGGATTATGTGGTAATGTTTATGTGAGAATCAGTGTTCCACCTCAAAACAACTCTGAAGTAGATACAGAGAAATAAAAACTATGGAATCCAGATTGCCATTGTGCCCACATTCATCTGCAGCACGCTGTTGTCCCAAGTGTGCGGGCCAGGAGTGCCCTGAGCCCTTTTTCACGCTGCACGCGGGCTGTGGCCAGCAGCCCGGGCATGTGGGGGCGGAGAGGGGAGGCTTTCGCTCTGGAATTAGGCACGGACGCGTATCGGTAGTTTAAAAGATTGTTTACTTACACCGAGATGGCAGTGGTGTAGGCTGGAAAGCTTGCTTCAGTTGCAGTTACAGAGAAGAAAAAGGAAAGAGGTGGACAAGAGTTCTAGACTCGTGAACTCTAGCCCAATCCGGCTGAAGGCTCTGAACACGCGAGCCCGTCGCGTCAGCCGAAGAAAGTACTCGTCCGGAAGAGCTCTGAACCAACTCACACAAAGTTTGTTAGGCTCCGTGGGTCCAGTTCTTTTGCGCACGGGTGGGGTACGTCTAGGAATTCTATCGGCGATGGGGAGAGTCTAGAGATTGATCATATCTCCGTAGCCTGCTTCAAATGCACTGGGTCCGTGAGGATCCGCAGTGCTTAGAGATCTTCACACAGCGTGAAGTCTCCTCCTCCCTTGTTCGTGGAGTCCTCCAACTTGGGCGGAAACCA
>NW_005842276.1:219405-220695 GCF_000455745.1 Alligator sinensis
CACACGAAGTTTGCTAGGCTCCGTGGGTTCGGTTCGTAGCGCGCGGGAGGGGTACGTCTAGGAATTCTATCGGCGACGGGGAGAGGCTAGAGATTGATCAGATCTCCGTAGCCTGCTTCAAATGCACTGGGTCCATGAGGATCCGCAGCGCTTAGAGATCTTCACACAGTGTGAAGTCTCTTCCTCCCTTGTTCGTGGAGTCCTCCAACTTGGGCGGAAACCACTCAAGCCTCTTATACGGCCAGCAAGCCAATCACTAGCCGCCACGTGTGAGTAATTTAGAACTGGCCAATAATGGGACCCAAATCTACATACAAATGGCGGGAACTCTTTGCAACGAGCATTTCTGTGCTGCAACAAAGAAATGCACCCTGCAAAGAAAGCTTCAAATCGGCGGGAAATTCTCCCTTGCACCCGGATTCTCTTTTGCAGCAGAAAACTCCACCGTGCAAGGAAGCTTGCAATTTAGCGGGGACAATTTAGCAGTGCCGAAGCGCACACAAATAAAAATCACACCTTTTGGGTTGTGACACCAAGAAGCTGGTTTGTGCAGCAAGGAGATCACCAGTATACTCCTAGGTGATAAGGAACTCTTCTCCAAACCTCAGGAGATGAAGAGATCAGACAACTGCTCAAAGCAGCACAACACCTCAGGTTATAGCATACACCCTACATGGGATAGTTTAAGGAATTGCTGAAGTAGAAGGTTCACTGGTTCTGAGTGGAAAAGCTCTTGCCTCAATCTGCCCAGTATGAAGCAGGGATTCCGTGGCTCTTTGATGCACAGCATGCAAGGAATCTACCCCTCCTGTACATATCACTAGAATCCCATAAGCACTTTACACATAGGAAATGCTCTGTTTTTCTAGCCTTGGTATGCTCAGTTACTTGGGGAAAGAAACCAGAAGGATAGTATCTGCAACAGCAATCACACATTGCAAAGTGTCGATGCCACTTTTCCATACCCATATTCTGTACCAAGATACAAGTTGTGTTCTAGAAGGGCTGCCAAGACTTTAATGAAATAATCTGAATTTAGCAATCATTTCTAAGGTTAACTCCTTAGGACTTCACTATTTTGCTAGTTCTGAACAAGCAAGTTTAAAAAATATTACCGTGTTTACTCAAATCATCATGGGGGGAAAAAATCCCTCATCTCAGATTCACATACAAAGAGGGGAGGGGCAGGTAGCTGCTAAAGCTCTGACTCTGGCCCTGAGCCCGTCAGACTCACAACAAACTCCTGTCCCGCTCTGCTTACCTCTGAAGCTTCTGCCCGCCCGCCCCCCC
>NW_005842276.1:220726-240171 GCF_000455745.1 Alligator sinensis
ATGCCCAATGCAGTTCAGCATGGAGCACTCTGTCCCCTGCCATGCCAATCAGCAGCACCAAATCTGCTGTGTGGCACAACAAGAGCTGCGCTTCCATGTGCTGTGCTCCAAGGAAGGAACAGAGTCCAAACAGCATCTGTCAGTAAAGGGGCAGCAGAGAAGAGATAAAAAATGGAGGAGTGGAGGAGGGAGTGTACAAGAATCTGAGGAGTGGGGAGGTGGAAAAGACAGAAATTGCAGAGTGGCAGGAAAGAAGCAGAGACTAGGGAGTGGGGAAGGGCAAGAGGCAGAGACTGGGGGGGCAACAGGTAGAGTCTGGGGGTGGCAAGAGATTGGGAATCAGGATGAAGAGGCAGAAACTGTGGGGAGATGGGGCTGGGGGGAGGTGGCAGGGGGGTAGGAAGGCTGTAGCAGGAAAGAAGTGGGGAACAGAGGGCAAGGGGTCTGCCTGAACTCCACCAGATTACCAGCCACTCCCCCACTTCCCTGCTATAGCAGCAGGCAGGATGAATTCAAGACAACCCTCCAATAATTAGAGTTGGGTGGATCATCTTACATTCAGTCATCTTAGATTTGAGTAAATATGGTAGTTCAAGGTACAAAATTAAGTCCAAAAGGAACAGTTAGTCTAACCTCTTACATTACACAGATCAAAAGTCTAACCTTACTTCCTATCTTTAAATTACAAAGTTGATTAAATCAAATGTAATGAAATAAAACAAGTTAGCATTGAGTAAACAAGTAGCTGCCAGAAAAGGTCTTTGTAAGCTCATAGGGGACCTTTCCTGTCAGATGATAATCACTGATGAAAGGATTTTATTATAAATGCTGAAAGAACTTTATACAGAGTGATGTTAGCTGGCACCATTGCTATACAACAACACATTGATCAAGTCTGTATGTCATCTGTCTAATGAAAAGGAAGTAATTACAGGCATCTGTAGGTGACTCAATTAGATCTCTACAATGTTGTATCTGTTATGACGGATAAAGGCTTAGTTATATGTATCCTGACATCTGAACCAATGATGAAAAAATGTTAAATATATCTAAATTAGAAGATTAGTATGTTGTGTTTGCCATTGAAAAGACCCACATCTGAACAGTGGAGAGGAGAGATTAAAACCATCTAGGACTTAAACTGGTTCTTATAGCTAGGCAGCACAGAGTGCAAAAGCAGCCTGTAGGTTTCCTGCTGTCCCATGCATGAGGAGGCAGCAAAAAAAAGTGATAACTCACTGAGCAGCAGGAAACCACTGACTGCTGTACCTGCATTGCCACTTCTCTGCTCTCCCCACTGTCAGAGCCTGAGCTGGAGCAGCTGCAAGAAAGATGTAGGATGCAGGGGGTGAGGGAGGGATGAGGGATAGTTTCATTCCAGCACCCCTCTCTTTAAGCAGAGACCAAGGTTCATGCGCCAAATGGACACCATAAAACAGTTTTCACATGATGTATTTATCTGCATTAAATCTAGTGATTATATGGCTAATTTTAAGAGAACTGGTCAGCCCAGGCTGCAAGAGTAAAAGGTTTTCCAAAGATGGCTCCACTCTTGCATAATAGACTCCCTAAAATTAAACCAACAGCTATACTACTTGCAAAACCTATAAGCTGGGGAACTCCCTTTTCAAAAGCACGGGGGCAGAAAGAGATCTTGGAGTCATTATTGACTCCAAAATGAACGTGGGCCGACAATGCGAGAACACAGTCAGTAGGGCTAACCGTACCTTGTTGTGCGTCCGCAGGTGCATCACAAGCAGGGCCAAGAAGGTGATCCTCCCCCTCTGTGTGACACTGGTCAGGCTGCAGTTGGAGTACTGTGTCCAGTTCTGGGCGCCACACTTCAGGAGGGCTGTGGACAGCATTGAGAGGGTCCAAAGGAGGGCCACTCACATGATCTGAGGACAGCAGGGCAGACCCTATGAGGAGAGGCTACAGGACCTGAACCTGTTCAGCCTTTCAAGAGAAGGCTGAGGGGGGACCTGGTGGCCATCTATAAACTTACTAGGGGAGACCAGCAGGGTTTGGGAGAGACCTTGTTCCCCCGAGCACCTCCCAGAGTAACAAGGAATAACGGCCATAAGTTGCTAGAGAGTAGGTTTAGACTAGACATCCTAAGGCACTACTTCACAGTCAGGGCAGCTAGGATCTGGAACCAACTTCCAAGGGAAGTGGTGATGGCTCCTACCCTGGGGGTCTTTAAGAGGAGGCTCGACGTTTACCTGGCTGGGGTCATTTGACCCTACTTTTCTCTCCTGCCCATGGCAGGGGGGGTCGCACTAGAAGATCTACAAGGTCTCTTCTGACCCTACATCTATGAATCTATGAAAAACAGTTTAAAATGTTCCATCTTATTTTTACTTAGGTCACATTCAGCCTCCTATCAAAATACAAGAGTCCACTTGTGAAAGGCAGCTGATAAATGAGGAAATCTTCATTCAAGAAGTAATGTAAAGAACATTTCTGCAAGATATAAGAGCTGCATCTAGTAGTTCCAAACAAGATCTGGGCCTACTTATGCTCAGCATTGTAAAAACACATAATAAGCGAATCTCCTCAAAGCTCTATGCATAAAAATGAAGTTACTTACTGGAGATTACAAAAAGCCTCTTTGGGGAGAGGCAGGAATAGAATTAGATCTAACCTTTTTTTTCAGTTTTGGTCAACCAAAAATTACTTGTTAACTCACATGGAATTTGGCAAATAGTTTCATTAATTTATGAGGAGGAAATATACTCATTTAGTTTTTTAGAAGTTTTTATTTTTATTAATATCAACTATATACATACATATACACATTATCTATGTATGTATGTACACATACACACACACATATACACACACACACACTATATTACATTGTATACTATACTATATATTATATATAACTTTCCCAGCACATATAATACATCTTATTCATAACTAGGGACTTGTCGACCTGAGGAAGTTAGTGTGCAGTAAGACAGGGTGTGAAATAGCTGATCTTTACCTATGTGCATTAACTTCCCATGTAGACACTCTGAAAAGGTAATTCTAGACTTTTTCAGAAGGGTGCCAGGCAGTGTCATACATACTACCTCCCCAACCAGAAGTTGTGTCACTGTGTCAGTGCAGACCAACATGCTCTTCTACACCTTTGAGACACATAAGAAAAATACAACTTTAATTTGATTTTAAAGATGCAAAACACACATTTTCATCAAGCCACCAAAAAATCCATGTGAAGCCATGGACCATAACTGAGGTTTTCCAAATAGATTAGTGATTTTATACCTCGCTGGGGGAATATCAACTGGATACAATATGGAGAAAGAAACAAAAAAATTGCATTCAGGCTTAAATGTTTGCATAGTATGGATATATGAACCTTCATTTTTAATTTCTGATTAAAATAAATGTGTTTATTTGCTGGAGAAAACTGGTAGTTGGTTCAATTTTTGCAAGGTTATTTCAGTCATGCAAACAACTGTCCATCATTTAAATAAGGAGGTGGAATTTCTTACTGTAGCTTCATTTTCACAACGTTTTCTTATTGTTTATGCTTATACCATTAATTATATGAAAAACAAACCCCAGGGATTTCATCTAATTCTCTTATTAATCATTATGCTAGTAAATTCCCACTGAGCATCATTAATACATGATTTCTGAAGGCCCAAACCCATAAAAGAGTTGTGCATGTGAGTAATATTACCCCATGAGTAATCCCAGGAAATTATAGGGACTATTCACTTGCATAAGTATTTTTTGGTCTGGGCTCGTGAAGCCTCTTTCCTCTAGCTCTGGCAATCCCAACTGAACTTCTATTATCTCACCTCATAATGTAAGATTTCCAATAATTTTCATTTTCTTGCTGACAGTGGCTTTGTCTCCCTTGGAAGCAGAGACATTAAGTTTCCAAACCTCAGATATACGCATTTAAAATTGAAGTCTCTTTCATTTCACATTCCTGAATTAATTCCAAAACAGAAGCTAAATGAATAGCCTCTTCTAAACTATTAGGTTTGGCTCAGTGCAATAGGGAAGTCCCCACATCAAGCCTGTGGTGAACAAATTATCGTAATTTGGATTTAGGACAAACACCAGACAAGCCTTCTTTTATGTGATGCTCATTCATATTGAGCCTCTAGCAGTTGGAGTTAAATAATTGCTCAGTTATTAGCTATGATATCAATTAGCTTTGATATCAATATCAAAGTATTACAAAGGTAATCCCAACCACAGTCCTTTAGACAAGCATCATAAGACAAAGATGAACAAAGGCCATTACAATAAGAAAAGGGTATCCAATGGACAGAGATAGGTCATGAAATCTAGTTGGTACACTTTATGAGTGATGCAGTTTCTGCCTGAAGCCTATTTTTCATTTAACCTCAGAATTTCATACATTGCAGCATAGCTACAGCATTTATTTGCTTTTTCTGGCAGGAGGGAGAGACACTAACTAAGATTAAAAAAGGTGAACAGAATATTAAAAACAAACTGCTGAAGGGTACAGCACAAAGTACTTATTGGCTAAAGAGAGAACTAGAAAGTTGGCAGGGGTTCCACTTGGCTATAGTTATTTTATAGCCCTGCTCCTCTTCCACAGCCCCCTCCACATTGCAAATTCTTGTTTTTCTTTACCCTACCAGATAGAAGTGAAATTAAAATTTAAAATAATTGTTCACACATACTTTGTTGCTCTCGAGTAAAACAGCTTTTCCCCTGAGATTGTTTAAGTACTTTTTAACATTAATTGACACTTTCTAAATTCTCTTTTTTAAAATTCCTATTAAAGTAATATAAGAGGCGCTATTATATCCTCAGGACCAGAACAGTTTATCTGCTGTTTCCTTACACACAGGATGCAGTGTTCTTACATGAGGTCTGAATAACAAAAAGTAAAGAGCCAGCTTGCATCCATTCCCTCAAGTAGTTTGTCCCCTCTTCATTTTGTAGAAAGACTGGACACAGATGTACTCACACAATTACCAAGGACCAATATACAGTTGAAAATATTTGGTATACAGCCTGCTCCAACCACTCCCTTCCCAATGGCTATGAAGGAGGATTATATTGCCAGTGTCCACAACAGAAGAAATTCCAAATGACCACTCAGACCAGATGGCACCATTACAACACAAAAATGCCAAGCCCAACTCTTACTGAGTTGGTTGGTTTAATTTTCTATAACATTGTATATGATTTATAAGGTTTTTTTCAGTGCCAAAAAATGCAGAGATCACTGAGGCATGTAAGAGAGCACATTTAGTGGAATTTTGAAATATACATAAGCTTAAGAAATGAGCTCGGAAAAAACTAATAAAAAAAATCTGTCCAGCACAAAAGTTATACTCAACTTTATATTTCACTTAATCATTATAGGTAACATTTTGAAATGAGATTTGGAGCATAAGTTTCTTTGAACGTCAATGGGACTTAGACTCCCAAGTGATTATGCCACTTGAAAATGGAACTTTGAAAATGAAGAAAAGGTTCCTGGGCCATTTAGGTGCTTTTGAAATTTTTACCCTAATTAGCATCTGATATGCAAATGATGAACTTTTACACTAGGCATTTTTCTTATACCCTTGAAGCTTGTGAAAAAAGTAGTACTCAGTCATGTCTATTTTGATACCTTCAGCTATAGTTAACATCAGAAGGATGGCATGTTTTTGATGAAACCTCCAAAGGATTACCTCCCAGTAAGAGTTCTTCTTAGAAAGAACTCAAATTGTGGGCGTCAATGAAAATGAAAGATATATGTTACCACTCATTCTGTGTTATGCAATATTTTCTCAGTTCTAATTTATGCTACTTGCAAAGTTATATTTACCACACACGGTGACTTATACAACCTACACTCAGCTCTTCAGACTCAATTCATTACATATACTACATGGAGCAAATTAGTATCATTTTATTATTATGATGAATGGTGTGAAATCTGGTTTGCAGCAGGAAGGAAGGTCATTTCAGGGATGAGAGAGTTGGGCTAGGAAAAAAGGAGGAATCAGTGGCCTTGTCTACATGAGACACTGACTGTGCAGTAGCCTGTGACTACTGCACAGTAGTGTCACATCATGCTTTCTGCCTTGTGATGCTACTGTGCAGTCAGCATCATGAAAAAGCCATTCTGCAATCCTACCATGCAATAAATCTGGTTACTGCTCAATCTTTTAGTACTTGTTTATACAAGTGTCCCCTGGTATTCATTCTTTATATCAAAACACAGCATTGTTTTTTTGAGACAAACCCAGTAACCCTCCAATGAAGGTCAGAATCAGTACTTTCCAATGACTTGACACAGAACAGTTCTGCAGCCACACTATCATCTTATTTATCTCAGCTTCTTGCAGACTGCAGTCACAGTTGGGAAGCCTGTGAATGCCAAGAAGTACTTGTAGAACTACGTAGCAAGGGAAAGATTGTCAATTCTCTGATTTTTCTACAGTCCATTTTTGTCACATCCCAAACCCCTCTCCAAATCTGACCACTGAGGTACTGCAGACCACAACTTATGTCTAGCTCTGGTTCATATGACTTTCTTACAAGCTTGATGAGCTCCCTATGCTAGACACTCGATAGTCCGCAAATCTTTGTCCCAGGTGCTCTTGGCTAGTTGGAACTAAACAGAGTTTAGACACTGTCTCCCTGGCTATATGCATGCATTTTTAGTGCTCACCCTATACCCAACAGCCTTCTTACCCAGACTCCAAAACTAGTGCCAGCTCTCTAAAGTCCCCCAGCTGTTTTCTCACCAGAACTGCACCAGAGTGGCCTAAGCATGATCTTCAAGTGGCACTGCTAAACAGCACTGACAAAGCACTATAGACATCCCCACAAAATCCTCCTCTTTCATTCATTCTCCTTCCCAGTGTAGTCTCTATCTCCCTTAAATCAACAAGCTTGCATAGATCCAATGATTAAAAGATTCCCCTTTCCCCTCACACACGTGTACATACAGAGAATATGACCTTTTTTCATAGCAGCTCTTCCTCCTCTTCTCTTTTTTTCCCCTGGTGATCTTTCATTACTCCAGTCGTACCTTGTTTAGACTATCTGGAAGGGCTTCCTTTAGCTTGAATCTACCCATTGTTCTACCACAAGAGACTCATTCAATATTACTGGCTTTAGTTGCCCTGTAGAATCTTCCAGGCCAGTGGTTTTCAACTTGTGATCTGCAGACTGAATACCCTCACTTACAATTCGAAGGGGTCCACACCTCCATTCAAATTTTTTTAGGGGTCCACAAATGAAAAAAAGTTGAAAACCACTGTCCAGACAATCTGTGAGATGCTTTGTTAACGCATGACTGATATGACGTGCACCAAGTGTGAGAATTATGGCCGTAAAATCAGTCAGAATTCATGTGTCTATGCAAAAGAAATCTCCTAAACTGTCCCAAGCTCTAATTCAGCAGCTCCCCAGTCAAGGAAACAACAGTCATTCTGATTTTTATAGAATTCCATGCCAGCAGAAAAGTGGATTATGGGGCAGTTCCTGGGTGTTATAAAGTTAGAGAACGTTATAGCTATTCTAGAAATCATAGAATCACAGAAAATTAGGGTTGGAAGGAACCACAGGAGATCATCTAGTCCAACCCCCTGCTCAAAGCAGAACCATTTCCAACCAGATCACCCCAGCAAAGGCTTTGTCTACCAAGTCTAAAAACCTCCAAGGATGGAGAGTCCACAACCTCTCTGGGTAACCTGTGTTTTACTGTGATCCTATTGAGAAAAATTTTCCTAAAATATCCAACCTGAACTTCCCTTTTTGCTCTTTGTTCTGTCATCTGCCACCGATGAGAATTGTCTAGCTCCATCCTCTTTCAAACCCTGCTTCAGGTAATTGAAGACTGCTATTAAATCCCCTCTCAGTCTCCTCTTCTCTAGACTAAATAAGCCCAATTCCCTCAGCTTCTCCTCATAAGTCATGTGCCCCAGCCCCTAACCATTTTCATTGCCCTCTGCTGGACTCTCCAAATTTGTCCACATCCTTTCTATAGTGCGAGGCCCAAACCTGAACACAGTACTCCAGATGTGGCCTTGCCAGTGCTAAATAGAGGGGAATAATCACTTCCCTTGACCTGCTGGCAACACTCCTAGCAATACAGCCCAGTATGCCGTTAGCCTTCTTGGCAACAAGGGCACACTGTTGGATCATTCAGTTTACTGTCCACTGTGACCCCCAGGTCCTTTTCTGAAGAGCTGCTGCCTAGCCAGCTAGCCCCAGCCTGTACCAGTGCGTGGGATTGTTCCATCCTAAGTGCAGGATGTTGCACGTGTCCTTGCTGAACCTCATGAGCTTTCTTTTGGCCCAATCCTCCAATTTGTCTCAGGTGCTCTGAATCCTAGCTCTACCCGCCATCATATCTATTACTCCCCACAGCTTGGTGTCATCTGCAGACTTGCTGAGGGTGCACTCTATGCCAGCTTCCCAGCCATTGATGAAGATATTGATCAAAACCAGACCCAGGACCAACCCCTGGGGCACTCTACTTGATACTAGTTTCCAGCTAGACACCAAGCCATTGATTACTACCCTCCAAGTCCAATGCTCCAGCCATTTTTCTATTCACCTTACTGTCTGTTCATCCAGCACATACTTCCTTAGCTTGCCTGCAATAATGTTGTGGGAGACTATATCAAAAGCCTTGCTAAAATCAAGGTATACCATATCCACTGGTCTCCCTGCATCCACAGAGCCAATCATCTCATCACAGAAAGCAATTAGTTTGGTCAGGCCTGACTTCCCCTTGGTGAATCCATGCTGACTGTTCTCAAATCACCTTCTCCTCCAAGTGCTTAGAAATGGATTCCTTGAGGATCTGCTCCATGATTTGCCCTGATCTATGTTTGCCCTTTTACAATCATGAAATGATACTTTTGATGCTCAGAGCAATGCTGACAATCCTGAGTCACAAAATAAAACAATCCTTGTAAACATATAAATACTATTGGGGTGGGGGAGGGGGGTCAAAGTGCAGTGCAGAATAATCACTTACCAACAAACATACCTGAGAATGAAATGTGCCCTGTGCTGGGGGGTACCTGCCAGAAGTTCATCTGTCTGGCTGCCCCATTTTTTTAAATTATGTTTTACTTATCTCCCTTTATTTATTCTTTGTTATTATCATTTGTATTGCTGTGGTGCCTGTAGGTGCCCACTAGGATCAGGGACTTGTTACATAAGGGACTGTGAATGTGGCTCTACAGTTAAAGGTCCCAGTCCTGTGATCTGATAAATACACACTTGTATGCATTCCTGAAGCTTCCTATTACTGAAGGTTATTGGCCTCCATTCACTCAGGCTGATTTATACCCAAATTACTTTTAAATGAATTCGCACCCATAACATTAAGAGGACTGTTGTTCAGACCCGTAGGTGAGGGACAGAAATTACACATAAACCAGTGTAAGTGATCAGAAACTAGTTCAAATCTGTAACACAACAGAAGTTCAGCACACATAAACTTCTTTCAAAATGGACAAAACTAGTTTAAGATAGACCTGGATAGAGGGAGATAGGGGAAAAGGATGACCCACCCCTGTCACTTACCTTAGATGAGGCAGAGAATACCAGCAGGAAGCAGGGCCCCATGCAGCACTTCTGGAGTTGCTGCTTCATCTGGATTGGCAGCCAGTGAGCCCAGCAAGGTACTTCCAGCTCTGGAGAGAGGCCATTAGGGAGAGTCCAGAGCGCCAAAGAAGAGGAGTCACTGGAGAGACTCTCCTCCTGGGAGATGCATTCAGCTGGTGACAGCAGAGTGGAGCTGACTGCATGTGCCAAAGATCGGAAGGATCGCTGAGTGAAGCAGACGTCAAGCACCAGAATGCCACGGTGACCTTTGTGAGCCCCAGGACAGATACCTGCAAAAGGGAAAATAAGATCAAACGTGGCTGGGGCAAGTGTAGAGCACAGGAAGGGTTACCTAGTGTGAGAACTAGCCCAGAGGGATTCCCTTCCTCCTAAAGGCTGATATGAGAGCATTCAAAGTTGACACTTGAGGGGTCGGTCTCTCTCATTGAGACTTACATGTGAACTGGACTAGGAGCAGCCCAGACAGGGCTTGCCTTTCCCTAAGGGACTTTGATTCAGTCTGTGTTAGCAGCATCCAAGAGGGCTTCACCTGCCCTTTGGGTGTTTGGGGATGGATTGAACATAGAACTGGCCTACAGAAGCCTTCCTTGCTTGCAAGAGAGGAAGTTAAGACCTGGAGGGCTACTCCAGGCATTGGCCATTTGGTTTTTTTGGAAGTTTGGACTGCTCATTTCTTTTGCCTTTGCAGGACTGAATTAGAATGGGTCCCAAGTCTGAGGGCCAATTACACCCAGCCTGCCTGACAGGCCTTAGGGCTGTCAGTAGGGACCAGTGTAAATAAGGAAAGCCATTACTGGTTTTGGCCCAGAGACATGAGAGAAGCAAGGAAAAGGGCAAACCTTGCATACTCCCTCCTACCAGACCTAGAATACCATCCAACATCAAAGAGCAGGTTACAGTGGGGTGTAGGGGAAGCAGAGCCCCACAAAGAGACTGGTGTCACAGGCCTAGAGTGTCATTCAAAGGGGAACTGGATCCAAAAAACAAAAAAAAAAGGAAAATGAAAGTCCTGGCAGGTTAGAGGGAAACTCACCAGAACACGTGAGTGACACCTTCCAGGTCCCCACCCTGTCATTGCTCAGTAGAAGGGTGTCTGTCCAGAAGGGACGTAGGACATATAACACCTACCAGCAACAATGTAGTATCAGACTTAACTGATTTAGGTGAAATTGGTTTATTGAACTTCTGTCCCAGATCCCCTCCAGATTCAAGTTAACTTACAGTTCCCCAGCATCCCAGGATGCTTTGCACCTCCCCGCAAACCTCCCCTCACAGGGTGGGTAAGCCAGCCTTGACCCAAGGTGATCACTCCAGCCAAGCAGGGAGGTGTGCTCTAGCAGCCCATGGCTTCTGACCTGAGTCACTGAAGGTATGCAGCTGCATTCCTGGAATCAAAAGTGAATGTCTGTTACCTTGCTTAGCACTTCAATCTACACAGTTTAGACTATCCTGCAAATATTGAATAGATTCAGTTTCAAGCTTTTTTACTGTCTGTACTTAGCTTTTGTGTTTTCCTTGTAAGAAAAGATAAGCTACTATGGGAATAACAGCAGTAGCCACTACTCAGCAATATTATACAAGGTGTATTTGAGGCCAAACAATCATTACATTGTTAAAAAGAAATCCAAGGAAGTGACTTCCAAGAGATAACAGTAAATTATAGTTAATGGGGTAGGAGAAACAAAACACTGCATTTCCCCATTCATGTTCGTGGTTCGGCGCTGATGGGAGTGGCAGATTCCAACAGAGCTTCCAATTTAATTTTTCATTCCTTGTCCCCTGCATTCCAGGTGCTGTGCAGTTACTGAGACGGCTGAGCAGCTGTAAATCAAATCTGGTAATCCCATCTTTTGCATGTGTAGACACGTTTTCAGTAACAGAGTGGAGAATCAGTGTGAATGAATCCATTGATCCTTTTCACAATTCATCCAGAAACTGGTTCAGAAGAAGATTTACGTGATGTCAAGTGTAGCAGTCATCACTTGGGCAGCAATATAATTAAGGATGTTTTAAGTGGGGGGGAGGAATGAGATCATAGAGTTTCTATTAACAAGGATAAAAAGTCACCACTGGAGCAATAAAGTTTTATTGTCTGCATCATTCCTAGTGACCCTATTTTAGCCATAAATGGTCTTTAAGGTCTACCACAACAATAAGAATAATCATTACTCTGATGGGCTGTGTTATCACTAAATATGCAGATAGAATATCCTGCCATTAAAACTGGCTCTTTATGTAGGCCTCATACATGCAGGCCAACATGCAATCGAAAACATGTCATAAAACAGAAAGTGAATAATAATAGTTCTGATGTAGTTTAAAAAGAGAAGTTACAGCTCTGAAAACAACCACTGGAAAAGGGGATTTTTCATTTATAGGTTTACTAAACGAGACACAATGGGTTAACTTCTGAGCTGTGTTGTGCAAAGCATGGGGGCTGGAGAAAGAGTATCAAAGAGATGCTTCTTCTCAGCTTGTGTTCACAGTGTGGAAACAGCTTGTGCATAGAGGTACATCATCTGGTGGCATGTTCCACCTTCTTATGGGAATGTAGGGTATAAACAGATGTGATTGGAGCAGGATCAGCTGTTCTGGGATGTATTCGAGCACAGAGGTTCTACTTCACTGGAATCTACAGATGTTGCTGGAGATGTTGTCCCATAAGGTAAGGCCCCTACCACACCAGGGCTTGAGGGGCCCAATCCTGAAGGACAACACCCACGGTTTCTGTACCTCAACTTGGGAAATGGCTGCTTAAAACACACGCCACAGAAACTTCCCTGAAGGGGAGTCCTAGGGTGCGCAGGTTTGGGACCCTTAAACATCAGGAGCACCTGGCAAGGGCCGGTGGAGAGTGCAAGCATCCCTGGGCTGCCTATACTCTCCCACCACAGGTGAAGAGTTGTTGGCCATGAAAAGGCTAGGGATCATTACACTGACAAATTTGGAAATTTGTAGCACAATAAAACTTTAAGATGTCTGTTCACTCAGGTTTTGTGCTGCCATAAAAATTTTTATGACGACACAAAAGTGATATCGGTTTACAGCTGCAGTGACACAAAAGGAATTGACAGGTATTTGAAAGGAAAGATATTTGGGAGGAAAATGAAATTTCAAAAGCATCTGGAAAGATTGGAAAACTGAGTACTAAACAATAAAATGGAATTCAACACAGACAAAATTAAAGTGCTATATCTATGGGTAAATGCACAAATGCAGAATGGGAGATAACTTGCCCAGCAGTAGCATTGTGGAGAAGAATCTGGGGGTTTTGGTCTTAATGAACCAGCAACTTGAGGTAGTTGGCAAAAAAAGCAAATGCAATGTTGGGCTGTATTAAGAGGATTATAAACAGCTACAACTTTGTGTGCAAGTTTGGGCTTTTTAATTTAAGAATAACGTGGAAAAACTAGAAAATCCAAGAGTAAGCAACGAAGGTGATAAAAGGGTTGGATTGTAAGCTGCACAAGAAAAGTTTGAGAAAACTAGGTATGTATAGTTTACTGAAAGAGAGATTAAGGAGGGTGGGCATGATATGAAATTAACATATGCCCTTTACCTTTGGCCATCTATTACCATTCATTTCCAAACAACTTTAAATTGACAGTTAGAATGTTTATATATAAATGTGTGTTCATTAAATTGATGAAAAATGATCCCTAATATGTTGTATTCTCAGTAAAATGTTGGTTATTAAAACAGTAAGTTTCACAACCAACCCAAAGGACTAAGTTTTTAGTATTTGGACAGATTAGTCTGGGTCCCATTAGGTCTTTGAACAATAAATATTATTTTTCAGTGGTTTAGGTATTCATAATCCTACCCAATTTTACAATCAACTTTCTGTACTCCTCAGGAATGGCTAGCTTACTTGTATGCCTGCTGAATTTAAACATCTATGGATCCAGGAAACTCAGCTGTGTTAGTACTATTCCAATCTCATTTCCTATTCAGCACTTCTCAGGTTGCTGCCTGATCTGGATTTTCAGTATCATCTTATTATGAAAAGGTAACTGGAAGAGTTTAAAAAATGTACTGTATTCCCTTTTAGCAAGCCTCTTCTTTCACTTTTCGGAAGTATTGTATGATCTTAAGAGGTAAATTTCAGAATAAAATTTCCAGCAATACAAATGGCTAAAAGCAAGCTTTTAAAATCTTTCTTATGATATTTCTGCCAAATCTGCTTTTTTATAGTTCTTTTTCTTTTGTATACGGTTGTGTTACTTTGTTTTCAATACAGTTAAAAAAACCTCTTATTTGAAAAATGAGAGGTTCTCTTTTTATGTAGTCAACTATAGAAATGCCCTAGCCTTTTTGTGGGGAAAAGGATGCAATAAACAAAACACGTTAAGTTTTACCAGTTGTGTGTGACAGAGTATGATAAACTGTGATTCAATTAGACTAAACCAAGTTTTAAAAACTTACTCTTCATTTAAATCAGGAAAGAAGGCAGTCCTAAAAAAGGATGGAAGATTCACCCCTACATTCTGCTATTTCTTTTCTTTGGCCAGATGTATTTTTCTATTTGCATAATCAAAAGGTTTACTAAATATGTCATCTGGGAAATCTGAACATATTGGTCTGTACTGGGGGAACACTGCCAGGCTACAGGCCCATGCCTCTCTTTCCACATCAGCAAACCAGAATATTGTAATTATTAAATAAAATAAGTTGTGGCAGAAATGTGATTGTTGTGTTTTTTTCTTTAAATGGATGCTCATAAGAGTATTGACTGTATTTCTCTCTGGGAAAATATAAGCCTGAACTGTTCCACTTTCTGAGTTAGTTTGGTTATTGTAACCTGTAACTTTCTTATTTTAGTTATGAAATGCTTCAATTGATTAACCTACATTCAGGTGTAAATGATTCTCATAACAAATGTATAAGCTTTAAAAATGCTCTCTAAATAACACATCTATAGAAGCAATTATTTTTGCATGGTTTGTTGGGTAGATGCAGTTCAGCATAGATCAGCAAATACTAATCTTGTTTTGAAGAGAACCTTAACAGTTACTTCCTAAAATTTCTTCTGTGCAGCAGAAAGAAAGGAGCAGAAGCAGGGAATTTTCCCAAGGAGCCGTAATAGTTCCCAGATTTTCAAGATGAATGTGCTCTACTTTGTGCCTTACAGCTGGTTATAGTAACCTCAGTGCTGGTCTAACTTCCATCAGTTGACAACAATCCCTCAAAGGCTTTACACACGCTTAGCAGAGCTGAAGCATACTGCGTTCCAGCTCTGCCCTGTTACATGCACTGTGCCAGGACATTGAACTGAGCAAAACAATGGGTGATAGAGGGCTTGACTGCAATGGTTCTGCACAGTTGAGAATTTCTCCAGAGAATTCTCAAATAAGCATGGTGCAGCGTAGGTTGATTAAAGTTGTTTCTCCAAGGCATCCTACCTCTTGGGAGAATCCCCCATGGGAAGAAGGAAATCTCACCAGGGTAGATCTAACTACTTACTTTCTAGTCAGCATCATTATAGTGATAAAAGAGGTTGTCATGCAACAAGGTATCTGGTAGGGCTGTGTGAAACAGCACCATTTCATTTCAATTTCCGTTTCACCATTTCAAAGGGACAGTGTTTTGTTTCGTCATTTTGAAGCACTGTTCCATTTCTTTTTAATCTAAACTGTTTCACTGTTTTGATGCATTTCAACATTTCACCCATAGGCTATAATGGGGAATCATGAAAATGCCTAAAACTTTGTCATTTCTTGCCTGATTTGGATGAAAATTGCAGGGATGGTAGCCCTTCTAAGGGCATGAAGCCTGCCATGTTTCAAGGAGATAGGTGCAGAGGTTTCTAGGAAACTGCACCTCAAACTGTTCAATGAAAAACTCCTGACATTTGCCGGCAGTGGCAGCCTCCTCTCATCTGGCATGCAGATCTGGGTGCCCACACCCCCGGGAGGCCTGCAGGGCTGTGCCAGACTCCTCCCGGGGGTGCGGGCCCCGGATCTGCATGCCAGATGAGAGGAGGCTGCTGCTGCTGCCTCCTGGGACTTGAGTAAATAAGAAAGGTCTATGAACGTACAAAGCACCTATCATGACTTCACAATCGAAAGTTTACCTAAAACAAAGCAAAACAAAAAACCCTGCTTAACTAAATGTATGCAATTCCACTATCACACGTGCCAATGTAATACCTAATTACTTCTACAGTTTTACAGAATGTTCTTTTTTCCTATATCTTGTGTTCAACTTACAGTTGTCAGTTAAAAAAAATGCAGTTATCCCATCAATGTTATGCATGTATGTGTATATTGTGAACTGGAGATCTTTTTCAAAAAGGAATTTACAATCCATTACAGATCTTTTTAACTACTAATAATATGGTCATCTTTAAATTACTTTATTAAAGTTCATGATCCCTCCAAAGATATGTTTATGGTCCAAGAGCCTTTCAGACATAATCACAAATCCATAGATTGTTCATTAGAATGCCTGGCATTAAAATTAAATCTCTATAAATGAAAGATGCCTAAATTCTCATGTAGGAAAAACAGTTCCCTATAGGTTACATGTTCAAGTGGCCATGAGGACATGAATTAATTCACTTACTTACATTGACTGAAATTTACCCATGTGGATTTGCATTTCTGGGTGAAGTTTGGAATACCAGAAGAAAATATTGCAACTTTATACACACACAGAAAATATGTTTCTCTCATGAATCTAGAGTATGCTTCTGAGATATATGGTGAAAATCTGAGCAGCTTCTCTAACATAAGACAGCCCTTTCTTCTTCTAAATGAAGCATTGCCCATTCAAGAGTAAGATCACAAAAATCAATTCTGTGTTTTTTCACAACATGTCAAAAAGAAACGAACAGGGAGAAGGGATTCCACACAGAATTATGCTCAGGTAATGCTGTACAAAGTTATGATAGGTAAGCATGCATAACTCTTCTTAGTATTTCACATATAAGCTAATTCATGCCACTATTACAAGCAGCCTTTATTAATCTATCATCTTTAATCTTTTGTGCTGCTGCTGCTCAAGCCTCCAAATGACTCGGTGAAGCATTTCACAAGCAATAGTTTTGCAGATCAAATTTCTGCTTTTCCTATTCTCTCCCTGTTTCCCAGAAATCATTTTAAAAATTTAAATACTGCAGTGGTTCACATGATGTGATTTGTCTAGACCTCAGAGTATTATATACTGACTGGGTGCATCTACACGAGACACCACTGCACGATAGCTCATTGCTAATGCACAGTAGCATTGCCGGGCACTAACCATGGCATGATACTGCACAGTAGTAACGAGCTAGTGTGCACTAGGTCATTACTACTGCACAGTTGCATCAGAAAAAAAAGTGAGGATGGTACTGCACAGTAATGCCAGTTACTGCACAGTCATTTAGTACAGCAAGTACTAAACAACTACCCAGTAACAACTGCACAATCCACCGCTCATGTAGACATAGCCAGTGAGTATTTTTGACCTGCCTTTCTCAGGGACGAAGGCCCAGATCTTAAAAAAGTATTTAACCACCTAATGCCCATGTAATCAATGAGAACTAGGTACCAAAGACATCCAACGTTGTGAATCTGGGCCTAAACTCTCTTTTATGTCTAGAAGTCATTCCACAGTGAATCATACTCTACTAGTCCACTGTCTATCCATTTTAAGTCTCCCTATGAATATGTGCTTAAGGAATTAATTCAGTGGGAATTAGGTACATGATCTAGAAATAATTTTTTCCTCAGTGACCAAATTTTGGCCTCAGTGGATGCATCTACACAAGATGCTTTACTGTGCATTAGACTAATCTGCTGCTCAGTAAAGCTTTACCATCTACATGTGCACAGCAATTACTGAACAGTAGATTAGTCTAATGCACCATTTTCTAGTACCTGTACACTAAACTAATGCACCAAAGTGCACATGTAGATGTTGACTGGGAGCAAATTGCTCCTGGTCTGCCTAGGCAGCAGGAGGCCACAGATGGCAGGCTGAGTTGTCTGGGATCTTCAGGATGCTGTCTGCCAGTTATGTGGAGATTGGGACCCACCTCAATCTCCACATGGCTGGGAGGCAGTTGCCCAACAGCCAGAATAGCTCTCCCCTGCCCTGTGGCAATCAGGACCAGACCCCATGCCTCCTGCCAGCCCAGGGCTGGCACCTGAGGGAGCCTAGAGTTCCCCCTGGCTGCTGCAGCAGGGCAGAGCAGCACAGGAGCAGCCCTAGACTGAACTTCTCCCATCTGGAGCAAGTTTGCTCCCAACAGGCACATGTTCAGATGCCTGTGGGGGAGTAATTTAACGCATCTGAATTTTCTGACAGAAAATTCAGGCACATTAATTAAATATGTAGACATGCCCAGTAATACTTTGACTGACACCTATGTAAATGAGAGCAGAATTTGGTAGCTGGTGTTTTAACAACTGGGTTAAAAATTGTCTTTGATAATGGATATCTGTGATGATATTGCTTTGATAAAAAGATATATTGTTAAATCCATGAGGCACCTTGTTTTTATTGGACTTGAATTATTTATTGAGGCATTATGCTATCCTAGATTAATAATCATGTGCCTTTGTTGATTTAGCTGTCAACCTGTTTATAATCTTGCTTCTCAACACATAATAGCCTTTGCAGAGAACATGTGTTGTCTTCAGTCTTAATGCCATTCTGTGTCTTCTAGAATCGGAGTGCTTTGTTAATGCTGCTGTCAGAACATCCACTTGCTCATTGTATCTGATTATTCCTAGAGTCTGCCATACAGACACATTATCTTCTGTTTGAAAATAAAGCAATCAAAGAAAGAATTCTTACCATCATTTAGAGCAAGTTAGCAATAGATTCTAGAATAATTTGTTATAATGGTTAGAAGTATTTAATAGGTAGGTATTAAAATGTGTGTGTGATTTCTGGAAGTAACTGCTAAAATACTACAAAGATCCTAGCAGGTACAGAAAAAATATATAGTTTGTGTATTAGAATTCTATAAGAACTCAACACAAAGAGGAGACTGTTCAAGTTCATTCTAATAAATACAAAAATCATATTCCAAGTTTCCATGAGAGTTCAAACATTGCGTTATGGCAAGTCATCTCTGCAGAGTTTACAAAAATCTGGCATATCAGTTAACCAACCCACCTGCAAGTGTCGCCACTGCTGAACTGCACCTGACCAGGTAGCATCATCCATACTAGAGCTGCATTAAGTTATATTAACAGGGATCTCTAGAGTACTTTCCAAGGGTGGTTCTTAGCCACTCTTAGAATTATTTTGCAATGTTATAGGATGGTTTGCCCTCCGCAAGCCTCTCTCTAGCAACATCTGCCAACACAGCAAATTAGAGTACTTCTCACTTTGAATGCTCCTTACTTCTAGCCATTTCAGCCACTTTCAGACACAGATCCAGTGCAACCCAATTAGCTGCTACATGCTTTGGTCTATACCATTTCAAATCTGGAGTCTCTTTTTACTCCTCTTCTCCCTTTATTGTTTGGGTCTCACCCATTTCATGCCCGTCCCCAATCTAAACCCAAATCCTCAAAAGTTCATTAAACAATACCAACAGTATTATATTGCTGTGATGCTGAAGTGTCCAGTTAAACTTGTAGTAGGAGCAGCTGCATAAGTACCCTACTTGGCCCAGCCCCCCAGGGAGAAAGAGAGGTAGGGGGGGTACTCACCTGTCCCCCTCCAGTAGGGCAGGGTCCCCCAAATCCCGGGCAGGGCCCCCTTTTGCCCAAGAGCAGCTTCCTCGACGGCAGGCCCACTGTGCATGCGCACAGTCTAAAAGGGCCCGCCGACAGGGAAAAAGCCCCAGTTAGACGCGGGAGCGGCGAGAGACGCGCGGGTGAAAGCCCGCTGCGCCCCCGCTCCCCCGAAGCCCCCCAGAG
>NW_005842276.1:240332-240635 GCF_000455745.1 Alligator sinensis
CCCGCCCAGGCCCCTCCTTCACCCAGCCCCCCAGGGAGCCACGCGAACAGGCTGCGCAAACAGGTGTGCTTCTCTGCCAGTGCGTGAGTTAGCGCGGGAGTTAGCGCGGGAGGGTGTATGGGAGGGCCCAGGACCCTGCCTGCGCACCCCCCAGGGTAGACAGTCCCAGCTGTAGCCAGCCTCCCAGAGGCATGCCACGGATGCTCACGCACCGCACACTGAGGGTCCCCTCGGGCTCCGTGGCCCCCCCCTCTGGCACCTCAGAGACGGCCACCCAGACAGAGCCCCTGGTTCTGGGCTCCC
>NW_005842276.1:243751-245760 GCF_000455745.1 Alligator sinensis
GCAAGGTTCTCCACCTTGGGAAAAAAACCCCGCAGCATCCTTATAGGCTCGGCAGTGCTATGTTGGCTAGCACTATGCAAGAAAGAGACTTGGAGGTCATCATTGACCACAAGATGAACATGATCCTGCAATGCGATGCTGCGGCTAGTAAAGCGGCCAAAACGCTGCCTTGCATCCATAGATGCTTCTCAAGCAAAGCCCGGGACGTCATTCTCCCCTTGTACTCAGCCTTGGTGAGGCCACAGCTGGAGTACTGCGTCCAGTTTTGGGCTCCACAATTCAAAAAGGATGTGGAGAAGTTTGAGAGAGTCCAGAGAAGAGCCACGCGCATGATCAGAGGTCAGGGAAGCAGACCCTACGATGACAGGCTGAGAGCCCTGGGGCTCTTTAGCCTGGAAAAGCGCAGGCTCAGGGGCGATCTGATGGCCACCTATAAGTTTATCAGGGGTGACCACCAGTATCTGGGGGAACGTTTGTTCACCAGAGCGCCCCAAGGGATGACAACTAGGTCGAATGGTCATAAACTACTACAAGACCGTTTCAGGCTGGACATAAGGAAGAATTTCTTTACTGTCCAAGCCCCCAAGGTCTGGAACAGCCTGCCACCGGAGGTGGTTCAAGCGCCTACACTGAACACCTTCAAGAGCAAACTGGATGCTTATCTTGCTGGGATCCTATGACCCCAGCTGACTTCCTGTCCTTTGGGCAGGGGGCTGGACTCGATGATCTTCCAAGGTCCCTTCCAGCCCTAATGTCTATGAAAGTCTATGAAATCTAAGTAGTTGCCATACTTGTTCTTGGCATCGTTCACCTGGCAGTAGAGGCTACTGGGCTGCTTAGTTATCTCCCAACACAGAATTGCTGGCCACATATTGCCACTCCTTCACCACTTTCTGGAAGATTATCACATAGAGATGGTGATTTTGGTTGCATCTCCCAAAGCATAATTATAGGACTTACAACAGAACTCTGGCTGGTTCTGTGTAGTATCTCCCTGGCCAGCCACAGCATTCTTGACCTGTTTGGTTGAATTTTCATAGATTCATAGACATTAGGGCTGGAAGGGACCTTGAAAGATCAGAGTCCAGCCCCCTGCCCCAGGGGCAGGAAGTCAGCAGGGAAAATAGGATTCCAGCAAGATAAACATCCAATTGTCTCTTGAAGGTGTTCAAAATGGGTGCTTGAACCACATCCACCGGCAGTCTATTCCATACCTTGAGGCTCAGACAGTAAAGAAGTTCTTCCTTATGTCCAGCCTGAAAGGGTCATGGAGGAGTTTGTGACCATTCTAGCTGATCATCCCTTGGGGTGCTCTGGTGAACAGACATTCCCCCAGATCCTGGTGAGCAGAGCACCCCTGATAAACTTATAGGTGGCCACCAGATCACCCCAGAGCCTGCGCTTTTCCAGACTGAAGAGTCACATGGCTCTCAAACTCTCATCATAAGGTCTGTTTTCCTGACCTCTGATCATGCGTATGCCTCTCCTCTGCACTCTCTCAAGCTTCTCCACATCCTTTTTGAATTGTGGAGCCCAAAACTGGATGCAGTACTCCAGCTGTGGCCTCACCAAGGCTGAGTGGGAGAACGACATCCTGGGACTTGCTTGAGAAGCATCTATGGATGCAAGCCATTGTAATCCTTGCTTTACTAGCTAGAGCATCACATCGAAGGCTCATGTTTATCTTGTGGTCAATCATGACCCCCAAGTCACTTTCGTCTGTAGTGCTAGCCAGCGTAGCACTGCCGAGCCTATAAGCATGCTGCGGGTTTTTCCTCCCAAGGTGGAGAACCTTGCATTTTTCGGTGTTGAACACCATCAGGTTCTCATCCACTCATTTCCTGAGTCTGTCAAGGTCTGCCTGGATCACCCTCCTGTCCTCAGGTGTGGATGCTTTACCCCAGAGTTTGGTGTCATCGGCGAACTTGGCCAGTCCGCTTCTGACACCAATGTCTACATCATTAATGAAAATGTTAAATAGTATAGGCCCTAGGACAGAGCTTTGAGGG
>NW_005842276.1:252211-256649 GCF_000455745.1 Alligator sinensis
CCTCCCTTGAACCTGTATGGAAAATCCTCAAAAAATTGCAACCCATATTAGAAAGAGACCCTATTCTTAAAAAGATCTTCCCAGAGCCACCCATCCTAGCCTTCAGACAAGCACCGAACCTCGCCAACCTCATCACCAGAAGCAAACTTCCTCAAGCCCAGAACACACCAAAAGGATCCAGACCGTGCCATGACAAGAAATGCAAAACCTGCCCCCACATCTCCACCACCCCCACTATTACTTCACCCCACAACAGAGCCATCAGCATCCCAGGATCTTACAGCTGCACCTCCAAGAATGTAGTATACCTCATCCAGTGCACCAAATGCCCTGATGGAAGATATGTAGGAGAGACCAGACAACAACTGCGCACCAGAATGAATGCACACCGGAAATCCATCAAAGACAGAAACACCCAATTACCGGTGGGGCATATTTCTCACAGGAGGGCCACTCTCTCTCCAATCTCTCAGTCCTGATCCTCAAGGGAAATTTACACAACACATCCCAGAGACGAGCCTATGAGCTCCATTTCATCAACCTGCTGGATACTAGAGATCATGGACTAAACACAGACATTGGATTTTTGATACATTATAATCTGCCTGGCAACTGACTCCCCAGCCCAGCCCAGCCCCTGGCTTCTTTACTTTTCATCCCATCCAGGAAGAGCACACACCAACTGCTGCAGCTTCCTGAGCCTGACGAAGGGTTTTTGAACCCGAAAGCTTGCTTAATAACTATTCTCCAGCCATTTGGGTTGGTCTAATAAAAGATATCAAATTCACCCAAGGAACCTTGTCTGCCTATATCCTTAGACCAACACGGCTACAACCTAAACCCCTGCAACAGAGCTAGAGTGTACACACTTGCTCTCTAACACTTGAAATGGGCTCGATAGCTTTAAAAAGAGATGAATACTGTAATGGGTAATGACACAGGCCCTGATATGTAAATAAGTCAAGATAGACACATGGATTCATGAACACAGATCTAAGGGCAGGGTCAAAGCCATAGAGATTGCTTCCATTTATTTAAGCGACAGTTTTCCTTGGAGGCTTTCACAGTCTCAAAATGTAAAATGTTCATCAATTTTATTCTGAGACAGCTTCGTCTTTCAGCCCATACTTTTCATAAGCATAGCTAAGTTTAGTCATGTTAAATTTATGTGTCACGTGTGATATTTTTTAATTTGTGACACCTAGGAGTCCTCACCTGGCACTTTCAATTAACTATTTTCAAAACTTTTTGGCACTAGAGTATAATCCCTAGATGGAAAGCTGGTGAAAATGCACACAAAAATGTTATTTATCAATATGTTCATGTTAATAGCAAACCCACTATTGACTTGAAAAAAGAACACGTTTGAACTCAGGACCTACCAAGTCAAAAATACTTTTTTTTCTATGTATTTCTTCCTCCATCATTTTCTGTCTTAGGTAACAGTAATCACATACACTAGGTTTATGCATTGAATTAGACTAGTGGATTAAGTTTAAAATCCTATGAAGGAAATATACTCTTTAATGTGTTTTATAGAGCAATATGACCTAAGGCAATTGCCTAGTAGTTCTGAGGAATAAATCATCCAGATTTTCAGTGTGGAATCTAAAATAGAATTAGCAGAAGTAGATATATATGCAAAACAATGGCAATCACAGAGGAAGTAAAAGTCCACCTTGATCTGGACTTTTGCCAACTTAAATTGCAACAAGATTTTCATTATAACCTGCAGTTGTCACACACATCTTTGCATATTTTTATCTGTTTGAATAGCATTTTTTCCATACCTGAAGGAGAAATTTTCATTTGGTCTAAAATATTTGAGTAAAATTGTATCAGGTAAGTGCAAAAACAATATTTTTTGAAATGTCATAACAATTTTAACCACACTTTTTTGAATAGGAGGATGCATAAATGTCTGAAGTGTGAAATTTGACATAAACCTAATTGAGAACTAAAGCTATTGACTGTTTCAGAAAGTGAACGGTTTTTAACTTAACAGTGAGTCACTATGATAAGTGCATGCTATTTAGTCATTAGTTTTCGAATGTGGAAAAATCAGGCAGCTATTCTGATAAGGGCATCTGCAGCAAGGGGGAGGAGCAATTCAGAAGCATGAGAGTAAGAATCTTCCTGGCAATGGAGAGGAGGGCAATGCCTCGGTAGTTCCTGCACACTGACTTGTCCCCTTTCTTGAAGATGGTCACAATGTTGGCATTCTTTAAGTCAGGTGGAGCTTCCTCATTAACCCATATTTTGATGAGAAGTTGGTGAAGTTTTTGCGCCAGCTTTGAAGACCTCTGTGGAGATGCCACCTAGTCCTGGCACCTTATTGTTCTTGGTCAGAGTGATGGCACACCAGACTTCCTAGAAGCATGGGGCATCAGCAAGAGATTCTATTACTTAGGGGTGCACTGATAGAGAATTTTGGGGCTGATACCGATAGCTGATTTTTAAGGAGGCATATCGGCTAATACCAATCCAATTTCCAATACAGCTGTGTGCAGCTGTAAGTCTGTTGTGATGGAAGGGGAGGGAAGGGGTGTGTTGGGGTTTGGACAGATCAATACCCCCCACAATGAGGGAAGAGGCTGGGGCAGGGGCAGGGGCAGGCATTACCCAGCCGGGGCGGGAAGGGGCGCAGATCTCGAAAATCCTGAATTCTTGAAAATCCAGCACTATTCTTTTGTTCTAAACATCCCTAAGCATAATTTAAGCATTTTCCTCCACAGCTGTATCAAAGTTGCATAACTGAACTAATTGAAAACAAAATCTGGAAAGGGCTGACTGGTCTGAAGTGCTTCTGAATGTGTTGGGCCCCAGCTCAAGTCTGGGATCGTGCCCTTTATGCAAAAGCCAATAAAGATAGCAGGGGTGAAAGTATAAAGATTTATTGCTAGCAATACAAGGTGCAAGCGGAATAATTTCACGTAACAAGCACACAGAGTCTTAATTATGAGCATCTTTTATACAGGAGTATTGGACCTTCATAAGCATTCTTGTTTGCTAATTGGTTATAAGGGAGTGACGCAAGGAGTTCTTTACTGAGCATGTCTCTATACCTGTGTTTTAGCTATGTATCTCATTTACATACATGTATGTTTCATTAGCACACTTTCTCCCCACCTAGGGGTGTGATTTTTAAATCAGCTCTTTGCCCTACTCCACTAATTCTGTTTTTGTTTTCAAGCCTCCTTTATCTTAGACTGTCTTCTCCTTATCATTGCAATTGAGCATTAGTTACAGAACAGAGACTTTTGCTTGGGCTATGTGTAGTGGTTTCTAGGTCAAACCTAACAGGCTGACTTGAACGTACCCAGCCTCTCAAGGTGTTCCTTCACGAGGTCAGTATTGATTGAGGGTAAAGAATCTCCCTCACCCAGGCCTCCTGGGCCTCCCTGTCCCATAGTGGGCAGGGGCATCCTATGGGACTGGTGAAAAACTGACGCAAAGTACCCATTTAGCAAGTTTGCTTTTTCCTGGGTGTTGGTTGTCAGTTGTCCCATCTGGTTTTGCAGGGGTCCAACGTTGCCCTTGCTTTTCCTCCGGCTCCCCACATATCTAAAAAAAGGACTTTTTATTGTCCTTGATATGTGTAGCTAGTCAGAGTTCCATTGCAGCCTTTTACAGGACTTGAGATGGTTGCATGGAGCAAATGGTTTAAGATTCAGGGGTGGGCAATTATTTCGGATAAAGGGCTGCTTACTGAGTTTAGGCAAGCTATCAAGGGCTGCATCAGTTGCTCTGCCCCTTGACAGGATCCCTGTCCCCTGGTCACCATCTTGTTTTTGGAAGTTCCGCTCCCTAGCCCCTGACCTTTGCCACCCGAAGTCCCTCCCCTTGCCCCCAGGAATATTCCTTTCAGCAAGGATTTTTGCCATCTTAGAACCTGAAGAATACCAAATTATATTCTAAAAAGTGAACATCTACAACATTTGTTAATTTGATTTCAAAAAATATTATTTTCCTGATTTACATGCGTTTGTGTAGTGTACACAGAGGTGATTGCACAATAACTTAAAATGAAGTCTTACTCATATATTGTGGGAGGTCAGGCGCATGGAGGGGTGGGTATAGGTTTGTGGGAGGCTGATGGTGTGTGAGTATGTGGGGGAGGGTGTGGGTGAGGAAGCATGTGGGTGAGTATGTGGGGATATGTGGGGTGTGGGGAAAAGGGTGGCTGGGGAATGTGAGAGGGTGTGGGGGGGCTGCATGTATGGCAGTGCAAGAGACTGTGGGTGCATTTGTATGGTTAGGTGTGCTTGTTGTACTCACCCTAGGAACACACTCTCTCTCTCTCTCCCTCCCTCCCTCCCTCATTGCTCTCTCTCTTTCTCTCTCTCTCCCCCTCCCTCATTGCAGGGATGCACTGGTATGTGCGCACGTGCGCGCACACACACACACACACACACACACACACACACACACACACACA
>NW_005842276.1:256717-264749 GCF_000455745.1 Alligator sinensis
CAGGCTGCACAGAACCAGTGAAAGCTGCAGCAGGCAGAGGCTTCCAGTTGGGAGGAGCAGGGGTGGGAGGGGCTGGGGGTAGGGGGGGGCAGGCTGGCCTTGCTACTGAGTCCTGCCAGCTTCCCCAGGGTCATACTGCCCCTGCCTCCTGTCATCTTTGACAGGCAGCCAGAAGCAGATAAACATACATTTTCTAACATTTTTAGGGGCCCCACGGGACAAATAGAATGTCCTGGCAGGCCGGATCTGGCCCGCAGGCCATATTTTACCCATCCCTGGTTTAAGTGCTAATTAGGTATATGTACTGGTAGACAGCCTGTGGTGTATAAAAAAAGGGAGGGAAGGAATGGAAAACTGTCCCTGGGAAGACACTGAAAGACTTCCCAGCTCAAGCTCCATTACTCTGGCTTCATATGCATACTCACTTGCAAAAGTGAGTTAAATTATCATGTAAAGCAAAACCTGGGATGTACCATATGCCCCCCTCAGGCAAGTAAACCTGGTTCCAAAGCACATATAAACTGATATAAGGTTAGTCTGGAGTAGAAACCTTATACTCTCAGGATAAGATCCTGAATGAAGTCAGTAGTGAATGTATAATCTTAGCCACACTCTCATTGTTCATCTTTCAATTTATAGAAATTTATACCACTCTAATAGAACAGGGGGCAGTAGATCTAAGGAAGCCTAATTTAATTAAATATAGTTCATTGCAATGATATTTTTTGATGCTATCTTATGCATACATCATTCCTTACTCTTAGTTTCATGATTCTCAGCATTTCCCTGATCTTAAGAATAAGTAAAAAGAGTCATCTGGCTTCAACCGTACTATTTCTGTCCCACATACATTGCATGACCAAGCATTAGTTAACAGGGCACTAGAAAAGTTATGGCATAAGGATAAACACCATCAGTGTAATAATCAGCTTGTACTTTTTGTGAACTCAGCCATTAAGATAAAAGCATTTCTGCTTTGATCTGAGTAGCACAGAAAATCACATTATTTTGAAGAAAACTCTACATTAAGCTTTTTTGGAAAAAAAATATAAATATGAAGAGTTATTTCTCTAATAAGAACTTAACGTGTGTGTGCATGCACACATGTGGAGTATTGCAATACTAAAACTGGTTTGACATCTACCTTCCATACCCTTTAACCAGCTGCCTTTATAGTTTTATATAAAAAGCTGTAAAGCCACAAGATAGTTAGACTTGTACCCTCTGTGGGGCATTAGTATGTGCATTATGAAACACCCACAACCAGTTTCAGAGCTGAAGCAGGGAGAAAAGGGATGGACCCATCTTAGTTAGAACTGTTTTGAGATTTTAAGTGGCTATTATAAGAAAGAATAGGCAGGCTGAATCAACCATGACAAGTATTACTACTGATGAAAAGGTGCAGTAGAGAGTAACATCTACAATGCAGCACTGCCAATTAAACAAATCTGATCAAGTCAATTGGCACAGCCTGGATCTTTTGAACCTACCCCCCCAGTAAATCACATTTTGAAAGCGATGAATAATGTTTACCCACTGTTCTTTGATCTGTTATTTACATTAGCAGATACTCAATCACTCCTGCAGAACTTCTGCTCCTACCACTCCTACTTCTGCCCCACGTGGCAGCAGTAGCTTTAGAAGCACAGTGTACAGATATTCTTCACTACCCAACACAAACTATTGTAAATTATTCTTGGAAAATGTTTACTGCTAAAGTACCCATTGTTGGTGGAGGTCATTTCCACATGGATGCTAAAGATATTACCAGCACAAATTAAAACTATCCGTAGCAAAATAACGATCCTCTCAGGATTCTTGATTTTTTATTTTAAATCAGGGCTGTCCAACTAGCAGACTGCAAGGGGTTAACATGTAGCCCATCAGGCTCCCACCCAGTTGCTGCCAGCTTTATCCACTGGGCTTTCTCCAGCAGCCTCTGGGGGCCTAGGCAGCTTCGTCCCTTCTCTGGGTTGTTCTGTATTCCTCTGACCCAGAGAGATGGAGCAATGAAGCAAGGCACAGCACAGCCCAGTGTGTCAGGAAACCAGGGAGCCCAGAGTGCTGTGCAGCGTGGCACAGCGGGGGAGCCCACAGCCCAGCCACTGGTGGTGAGGTGAACGCTGCACACAGTACAGCAGTGGGGGACACCTGCCCACACACAGAGCACAGCAGAGGGTGTGAAAGCACCCATGTATGCAGCGTGCAGCCTGGGAAGGCTGTGACCTGCACTGGCACTACCCCTGCAGTATGTAGCCCTTGGTGGTGTGGCCTGTGGGACATGGGGCCCCCAGCTTTAGAAGCAAGACAGCTCTGTTTTAAAATACCAAGCAGGCATTTATGTAGCCAAAGCATGAATTTACCTGGATCTGCACAAGTGGAACAGAGTCAGCACTGTCTATTGCTAACTCCAAGTCAAGTTATCCAGCAGCAGGATCCCTTAGAAGGCTGTTAGTTCCTATCCTACAGTCTAAATACAGTAGAGAGAAATGTTAAAAAAAAAAAAAAAAACCCTCATGTAAGTTTTGGATACTAACATTACTACTAGAGTTCATCGGGAATTTTTCAGTGATATGATTTTTTGTTACTGTTGTTGGAAAATACTTGTGTGTTGAAACATGAGTGGATCCAGTATTTTGTGAAAGAGAGGTATGGGGGCTACACTCTCTGCTCCATGCTCCTCCCAAGCAGGCACTCCATGTTATGGGGATCAGGGACAGGAACTTTTTTTTAAGTCCCCAAATCAGTTAAGAATCCCATCTCCCATCCCACCATCCCTGCTCTAAGCATCTCCTCTGTCCCTCTCAGTCCTCAGCACCACATCCCCTCCACGACCCACTGTTGCAACTGTCCAGGGCTGGTAAGGGAGTGGTGGGTGCTCCAGAGCCACTCTTACCTGTTCCAGTCAGGTTTAACAGGAGTGTTGGGTTTTCCTTCTCTACCCAGTCCTCCTGGGTGTTCCCTGCTGAGCTTGGCTGCAGAGGCTCTGGAGCCCTCTACCAACAACCCTCCAAAACCACAGCTCTCCCAATTCATTTCATAGAGGGGAGAAGCTCTAGAGCTGCTGCAGTGGGCTCAACAGAGGATGGCAGCAGCCCTTTGTTTGGTTCCAGAGTAGCAGGAAACACCAGGGGATTGGCGAAGAGGAGGAATGAGCCTGCTGCTCCACAGCTGCTGCTGCTGTTCACAGCTGCAGCAGGGAGTAATGGAGTAAAGTAGTGGTTCTAGAGCTCTCCCCTTTCCCTTCAGCCAGGGACAAAGGGGTCAGCAGCAGGTGCCCTTGCAGCCCTATGGTGCAATGTTTTGTGGGACACACTTTGTTTCTATACAAATTTTACTGGAAACATTTCTGAGGTTTAGGATGGATTTTTAGATCAGCATGAGAGCAAGCATTCCATTACAGAGCAAGCCTGTAGTTAAGCCATTCACCTTGAGCATATCTACATGTGCAAATAAAATCTGGGAGTAGTTTACTCTAAAGCAAATTACTCAAGAGTAAACTCTCCCAGGCACATGTCTACACGTGCAGAGATGCAGGAGTAGATTTGCTGCTCATGGCAGCAATCTGCTTCTGCCCCTGCCGGTCCTGCACTGGCTCCCTCCTAAAGCCAAGGGGAGCTCTAGGCTCCCCCTCGGTGCTAACCCAGAAGCTGAAAGGGAGCACAGGGCCAGGAGACAGCCCCTGGGAGCTGCCTGCTGCTGGGGCGGGTTCTGCCACTGGAGCCCAGGCAAGGACAATGTCCTTCTGCAGCATAGAGGATGGGAGATTCTCATCTCCCAGCCCAAGCTCTGAAGTTGTGGGCCTGGTGCTGCAAGATCTTGGTCTCCCAGGCCTCACTCCACATTCACAGGGCCAGGGCTAGGAAATCCTTTTCTCCCAGCACCAGCTCCATGGTCACGGGGCTGGTGTTGGGAGAAAAGAATATCCCAGCCCCACAACTGCAGAGCCAGCACCGAGAGCAGGACCGACCCTGGAAGGGGCCAATCGGAGCGACTGCCCTGGCCCCGTGCTTGGGGGGCCCTGCAGAGCCAGGCCACCATTGCATCCAGACACTTGCCCCTCCCCACCTCACCCCCCCGCCACTGCTACATCCAGGCCCTGCACAGGCTGATTTGCCCCAGACCCCACACCACATCTCTGGCTCTCCCAGCCCCACTGAGCAGGGCCTGGGAGCTCCCTGCTGCCAGGGCAGGGGGACCTTGTCTCTACTTGGGCTCTGGTGGCAGAACCTGCCCCAGTAGTGGGCAGCTCCCAGAGGTAGGGAGCAATCTCCTGCCCCCTGCTGCCCAGCAGCAAGTATGCTCCCAGTCAGGCATCTACATGTATACAGAGGCTATGTACACTACTGTGCAGTAAGTAATCAAGACAATTTGCTACCTGCATTTGCAGGTAGCAACTTTACTTGTGATTATAGCCAATTACTACACAGTAAGCATCTGCACATGTACACCATGACACTTACTGAGCAGTAATTAGCTCTAATCTCAAGTAAAGCATCATGTAGATCCACACACAAGGAACACAGGACCCAGGTCCTAAAATAATTGATAAAGCAGGGACTGGAACCTGGGATTCCCACAACCCAAGTGAGTGCCCCCAACTACTAAGCTAACACTACTAAGCTATACTACTTGTTCTAACATGGCTTGTTCTTTCAGATTATTTTCTTAAACTCCAAATATATCCTGGCCTTAATTTCTAAGAATCTTGTTGTCCAACTTCAGATATTTTAAAGCTGCTTCTTCTGTGTTCAGTACTTTCTGAAAATCTATCTTCTAACATTTTTCTCAAGTTGCAGCACTTTAAAATTGCAGCATTCTTGAAATCATTGTTCAGTTTTGAAAATTCAGTCCATTAACTGTATAATCAACTTGGACAATGCAATCTTTTCTATAAAAAAAAAACCCTGATAAAAAGAAAGAGCTGGGTAAAAGCAGCCCATTAGTAACCACTAGTAGCTTCTTGTCAAACCTAAGTACTGTATCTTAAGAAAAAAAATCTCACAAGCAATTAGGTTGTAGGCTGAGCTAATCACTTGCATAATTTGATACAATAATGTGACTCCATTTATATGAATATATATAGCATTAGGCAAAATTATTCTTTGATGTTGTTTCATAGATTTTGGAGTCTAGAAAATACTTCAGGGCCATCTAGTCTGACCTCATATACATATTTATATAATATGTAATTCATTATGATTCAACTGTTTTAAGAAATAGCTTCACAGTTCAACTTTTGTTTAACAAAAAATACTGCTCTTAATTCATTGAGAAAAATTATAAAATTATTTAAATAGTATTTTATTGTTAATCCTGACAAACATTGTTTGTGGCAGCACTAGTGAGTATCTATAAGTAAACGTCTGGAGAATAGTGCATGTATAATTAGGTATGCAGCTTCCATTTGTTAATAGGAATTGCGTGCCTCCTTTATCCATACGCTGAACTGAAAGTGTACCTAGCAGTGTTTGTACATAGAGACAAGCTGCCAAGTTCAGCATCAGCTCCCTGAGTCATAACATCTGCTGAGTTTCTGAGTCATGCATCTAACCCTGAAGATAGTAATAATAGATACATTCAAATATTTCACTAAGCCACCATTATTTCTGTTGAATCATACAGCATGTGCAATGCAGGACAAATGTTTCATGAGGAGAATTCATCTTACCTTTTGGTCCTAGGGACCCTGAGCTAGAGTTGTGAGGTGGTACTTTTCCTCCAGCAGTGGTTTGAACTATTTCATCAGCTAGAAGGACAGACTTAATGATCCCATGGGTTCATAGCGAGTGCTGAGTGTACTAGTACTTTCTGCCCCACACTCAGTACACAGTGGGTCCATCTACACGTGAAATTAAAGTGAAGCAATAAACTCTGGAGCTGTTTAAGCCAGAGTAAACTGCTCCTGGGTGCAACATCTACACATGTGCCCAGCAGTTTGAGCCAGGGCAGAGCAGGCCTTAGCTGGCAGGGAGCACAGGGTAGTGGGGGCTCAACCCCAGGCCCTGAGTTGCAATGTTTGGTAGCAGAGAGGCTGGCTTGGGCATGAGGGTGCTGAACCTGCAGAACTGTGTGGCTAGGCAGCAGCCAGGAGTCTAGCCCCTGCCTGGTCACCATCTACACATGCATTTCAGTGCATGTAATTACTCTGCAGTAGGATAGTACTGTCCCTGATGGCAGAATTAAATTAGTTTATTGCACCTCAGTACCAGCATTCATGTAGACAATGATGCTTTACTGCAGAGCTAATTAGTCTACTCTGCAGTAAAGCACACATGTAGATGCACCCAGTTTTAATTCAAATTGGTCATGCCTGCATGTGCATTAATGTGCTGTTGTTGCTGAGCATTAAGTTTAGTGTGACTAAAAGACCATGTGCTGGTGCTACTCCGCAGTAGCGCTGGTTATTGTGCATTGAGTTAGCACCTGTCATTACAGGTACTAATGTGCAGTAGACTGATTCTACTGTACATAAGTGCATTAGCACAGCTTTTGCTGTGACATGCTAATACGCAGTAGAATTAGTCTACTAAGCATTTAGTGTCTTGTGTAAATGTGCCCATTGGATCCATGTTCAGTATGTTTATCCCCCTGCACTGCTATATTTGAAAGGGGGGATTTCAATCACTTGTTCAGCCTATTTAATTTACTCTTACCTTTCTAAGTTTAGCACATTCATTTTTAAAGTTCCCTGAACATATCTCTCTTTGTGAATTCCTTATTACCAGGTGTCGTGGCGCACCTCGGTGCTCCTGCTCCTAGAGAGGAGAAACTACCAGGGAGAGAGCCCTGGCAGAACATAATGAGCACAGCTGCGAGTTGCCGGGGCAACTAATAAGAATCAGCTGGCCAGAAGGGGGCAGGGCCTGGCCCTCATAAAGCCCAGGGCTGAGGCTAGGCTAGCAGTTGCCTGCCAGCAGCCGGAGAGGCAGGAGCTCCCTCAGTTGAGTTATGGGTAGAAGCCTGATTGCAAGTATAGCTCATGATAGCTCTGGAGGCTTGAGCCATGATGCTAAGTTATAGCCAGGCAGCTTATAGTTATGTTATAGCCTAGAGGCTTGTGTTTTGCGTTGGCGTTGTTGCTATTACACCGGTGGTTTGAGTGAGGCTATAGGGGTTGGAGGAGGCCTCGTTGGGGACTCACAACAGAGGGTGAGGACCCCAGCACCCAAGTGGGCGCAGCATACTCATAGGGACCCACAGTGGTGTGGGAGCCCTAGCACCAAGGGGGTGCATTATCCTCAAAGGGACCCACAGTGGTGTGGGGGCCCTAGTGCCAGGGAGGGTGCAGTACTTATAGGGGGGCTCACAGAGCGTGAGGACCCCAATGCCAGTAAGGGCACAACTTGCGGGGTGTGTAGACCCCAGCCCAAAGAGGGGCATTTAAAGAGCCCAGTGTGGGCACTACAAGTCCCAAGAGAGGGGCGATTTTATTAGGAAGCCCAGGCTGGGCATAGAGAGCCCCAAACAGGGGGCAGTATTATTAAGGAGCCCAGCAGGGCCCAGAAGGTCCCAGAGAAGGGGGACCATTGCGAGGCCCAAGACGGGCAATGAGTGAGAAGCCCAGGACAGGAGTAGCGAGCCCGGTAACAGGCTAGCACTACGAAAAACCCAGGACAGGGGCAGGGTGCTGCGGTGGACCCAGACAGAAAGGGTTAGCAGTATAGCGCCCCAGGAAAAGGGCGGTGCTGCGGTGGTCCCCAGAAAAGGGGATAGCAGCACAGTGTGCCCATACCAAAAAGGGTAGCAGTGCGGTGGGCCTAAAGGACCGGAGACTCACTAGGAGGTCCCGTAGCGGGCTGGGTTATTTTAGAGAAGGCCCAGTGGGGGCTCGACGAGAGGCCCAGTGAGGGGCTGTATATTGGAGAGAGCCCGGGGAAGCGGGTGTGTTGACAGACCAACGTCTAGTACATCAGCGAGGCTTGGGGCGTGGTATTAGGGGTGGTAGGAACCACGTGTAGCCCATAAGGCTAGGGTCCCCCAAGGCACCCATAGGTGCAGGATAAGACCCACGAGGGGTCCAGGAGTTTAC
>NW_005842276.1:264778-271946 GCF_000455745.1 Alligator sinensis
GCAAAGACGTGGCGGGCGAGAATCGAGGGTGCCCTTGGGCCGAATTGGCACGGAGAGAGGGCCTTAAGGAGATCACGGCCCTCCTGCAGGATCCTGCCGTGACACCAGGCATTAAAGACAAACCTTCCAAAATCATTATCAACATACACAAAAGCTTCTTAAAACAAAAGCAAGATGCATGCAAACTACAGCTAGCCAAGAACTGAGGCAGGATACAACACATGCAGGGAAACTGTGCTTCCACCCTGCTGAGAGAACCCGTTAGCAGTCAGATACCTCTTGCATATCTGCAGGCCAGCAAGTATGACTAGGACTGTTATGATCAGAGTTCTCATTGTGTCCCGGAGCAAAACCCCAATATTTTGTCTGATGCATCAGACGTGAATGGGAAAATTTTAGATAAAACACAGAACATGATCATCCTTATTGTTTACTATTAGCCTTTAGAATGATTGCCATTAAACATATTGTTATCTGTAACAAGTATAAGGGGAAGCCTCAGGGTACTCAGTTTACACTCCAGCTGGCTTCCTGAGGCATACCAAAATTGAACATGTAAATTATTTTATTCATGGGGAAATCGTGTTACTTTGTTTTGAAGGTTGCTGTTTGCAGTTTGATATGATAGAAAATGACTAGTACACTCAAGAATAGCTACATATTCAATCATACTTAAAAATATTATTACGTACTTGTATTACCATAGCACTTAACAATCCTAAGAGGACATTTATAGTGTCTCAGACAGTGCTTAGAGAGCATTACTCTGAAAAAAGCCTCACTGAAAAAAAAAGGTCACTGTCCACTCTCTCCCACTCCATGCATGTTGCATGCCAGCATCATTCGACTGCCGTGAAACCGCTGGGCATGCTCTCATGAGCCAGCACAAGACATAGGATAAATTTTGCGTGGATCAGAAACAGCTACATGCTGCTTTTTCAGCAGGTAGCATATGTGGAGAAGAAGCAGGTGGGCTGGCTATGTTTTCATGACTGATCCCTAGTGCTGTCTAATGCTGTAAGGTTATGCCCTTAGGTTCCTTTCTCTTGAAACATTTGACCTCTGCTACTCCACATAATACTGTTTTCAGGTACAACTAGTGCTGGTCACATTAGTGGCTTAACTGTACAATATTAACACTGAGACCAAGGCATATTCATCTTCTTTTTCTTTATATTTTCTTTAAGCTCCAAGTCTCCATGGGGACATTAGCTTTCTATGTCCTATCCACATAACTAATTGCTATCCAGAAGAAAGATGATCTCCTGAATAAGGCCTCAGTAAGACAGCAAGTGCCTACTCCAAACTCATGAATAGATTCAATGGTCTCACATGTATTTAAACCTTTCTGCTTCAGGGACATTAGGAGTACAGTTTAAGAAGCTTATATAGTCAGCTCATGACTTTCAGGCCACTAGGTTGAATTCCAATGTGAACTATGTATTTCACAGAGATGTCACTGCAGGAAAATATGAGTGAAAGAAAACCATAAAAACAAGACAGACAAAATGCTCTCAACTAATCTAATTTACTAATATTCCTGTTTTACAGACTTACTTCTTAATTCTTTCACACAAATGAAAATTCATGATTAACCATCTCCAAAATGTGTTTTGTTTAAATTTTTTCAAAGGATTTTCTCCCTTTGTGTGCTATGACTAATTCTTGTGTTCGGAGACATTGCAACTGTTCATACAGAATCTGATTTCTAAATGGCTTTGCCAGGAATTTTTTTCTTGACAAGCAAACTGTAAAAATATAGGCTTTGCACTGATTCCATCTGAAAAAAGAAGGGGTTTGCCTGCCAGACACAATTTTTTAAAATGTGGAAAATGCACTTAATTCTCCAACTAATCTGTGATGGACTTCAGTTATGCTTTAGATACTCTTTGAGGCCACTGTGACACTTTGAGACTAGAGGCTGGAAATGTACTTGAGCTCTTAGGATTTTGTCTCCAAGGCAGAATCCTTTTCACTTGGAAATAAAGACTGAAGGTATGAGGCTTTGCAATAGACATTTTGTTTCAAATATGGTATTTTAAACTAATGACAACTATAGAAATAATGGAAGTGTAAAGGATCATGTGTAAGACTAGCTATGGAGGACTTCTGGTCTCACTAACTTCTCTTACATTGTCTTGAATCCATAATCAACTGGAACCTCCCTCCTCACCATCAGATTATATAAGGAGACTTCCCCGCCCTGTCCTCCCCCCCCCCCACACACACACACACACTTAAGGCACCAGGCTCCAAGGGACCCCTCTGGACTGGGGAGGTGGGAAAGACAACAGCATCCCAGAAAGAGATATGAAAGTAGAGAGACATCCCAAAGAAGGTGGCAGCAGCTACTCAGGATGAACAAAACGAAGATGTCCAAAAAGCAGTTTAGATCCACTAGCTACCTCCCTCCTGGACCTCAAGCACAAAGTCGCTAGGCACCAAGCAGCCCTCAGTCCACATCTCCTTTGCTTGAGTGTAGTGTGTTATTTCCAGTGTGGCAATTGGTAGGCTGTTCCATCTATACCTAGGCAGACAAGGTTCTTTGATGTACACCCCAACATATACCTACCATTCTCCCTCTCAGTTTGTCTATACTCCTAATTTCTTCTCTCTCTGTTTTTACTTTGTTTTCTGGTTCCCCATTTGCCTTCCGTTCAATGTCTTGCAAACAACTAGAAAGTAATCATGAATCACAAATACTTCACAGAGCAAAGTGGAAGATGATATTTGCCACCTATCCTGCTCCCACTCTGTTCACACATTGCATACCATTTCTTCCTTGCTTTCTTTTGTCTATGTGCACTGTACATGCCTCAGGGTAGGAATGTTTCTTTCGATAAATTCATGATTTCTAACCCAACAGTATCTCCATTTCAGATTGTAAAAACTGAGTACTATGGACATACAACAGTTAATATTAACAACAAATACCTGTAATACAGGAGGATTATTTTTGTGTTTATCTATTGAAATGACATTTGTACCTCAGACTTTTAAAAATAAAAAAATATATTTTCTATGTACTAACTAATCTACAATTGTCTTTCCTGAAGCCAGATAGCCACAGTAGCTCTAATCAGAAGACTATGCCCTGTCACTTTTCAAGTCAGAACCAAGCGTTTTAAACAAGTCCTCCTTTACCCACAGAGTGTATGTAGTAAGTCATTTAAATGATGCAGTCTCACAAAACCATCTGTCGCCAGGTCAGGAAAGAAGCTCCAACAAAATTGTGCTAACAATGCGCTAACCAGATGTCTGTTTTACTTGTTCCTTTTAGCCAACAGGCCAAGACCTCCTCATTTTACTCACATGAGCAGTTCTATTCTAGTGAATGGGATTATTTGCCTGAGTAAAGCCTGAAATATTTTCCCTTGACATTTTATGCAGTGTGCCAGGTAACTGAAATGAAACATTATCTTAGTTAAGAACAGTCTAATGGCTACATCTTATTAGCATGCTCTCTGAGTACAAGAAGAAAATTAAAAAATGATCTCAACTGCTAATTCATTTAACAGGAGACCTACTGAGATTTTGTCTTTTTAGTCACTTGCTACACAGATAAACAGCAAGTTTTTTACTACCCAAGCGGTATCCAGAAAATAGTTTATGTTACAGAAGTTGATCGTGTTTTGTGTAATCTGTTCCTAGCTTTACGCATTTATTTTCTGAGAAATTCAATGAAAAAAAAAAATGTTTTGCTACCTAAAAGCAAATATGGTGCCTTGCAAACAAGGAAGAAAAGCACATCCTTGAATCCTGCTGCTTCTTTTATTTCTTAGATCAGGGCTTTTGAATTCCATAAATGTCATAGACAGAGATTGCACTGTAACAATAATGAATGTACTATCTAGGGACATAACTAGGATCAAAGCTGCTCAAATGGATAGCAAACTATGAAATGCATTGAAATATTTAACATATTGACCATGCAGAAACATAGAAGCCACCCACCCACTCAACCATTCAAAAAAAGCTTGGCAACAGTGCATGTTATTATACATGGCCCTGCTAGTACACAACATTAAGTGAATAATCATTTCTGCCCAAATTTATGTAATGGGGTTTTCTGTAAAGCATGCTAATTGGAAATAGCCAGAGGGGGTCCTCACTGATACAGTTATGTTAAGGATGATGGTTACATTTTTTTTGTTTAGAATTCAGTCACAGGTGTGGTGACTCATTCCAAGAAGACAGACAGTATGCTTATGTAGGAGATGTCTAGAAACTTAGAGAACTTCACTTTCAGGCGTGGCTTGATGAAAAGAGAGAGTTTAGATGAGGAAGAAGTCTGTACCTTTACACTAATTTGTTTACTCATTCTATTCTTGTTCGCAAACACTGAAGAACAAGGTGCTGGAGACCCTAGTTGCTGGCCCAGGATATAATTTCACATCACCTCTATGTAAATCCTATGGGAAAATACTAATTAGAAGAGAGAGCCCATGTTGAGCAATCCTCTCTGTGTTTCCTTACAGAATGAAGGAGCAGCTGTAACCATATTCTTTGAAATTAATGAGATGTCTATGAATGGAGTAGAGATCTTACAAAATCAGATCCTAAGATCTTATACCTTATAAATTAGCAAAATAACATATGAACAATATAATAGAACTGTACCTCTAAAATATGTTTTTATGGAATTGTACGTGGGGAGGGGATTAGATAGAATTTTGATTCACTGAATTTTAGCCCTGGAGACATTCTGCCAAACAAAATCAGAGACAATGAGGGGAAATAAGTATTTCCTATACACTGTTCTAATATACACAGGCTTTTTAAAAAAAATCCAAAACACATGTCTATTAATGACTAACTTATTATTCATACAGTTTTACACTGTAGTAAGAGAGGGAGTTCTGTTATCATTACATATGCAGAGTACTTCACTGCACACAATGCTTCAGGATGGGGAATGCTTGATTTCAAGTTCATTTCACAGCACTTCTGGTGTTAATTAGTAATGTCTGAGCCCTAAAATAATGATCTATCCTGCCAGACACTTGCATCTGTTTGTAAACATAAATTACTAGAATATATTTATGTATTTCATTATCATATACAGCCTGAAAAGAGCTTCAGAGGGGGGAAGAAAACCCTGTAAGAGGGAGAGGAGGCTGAAAACACTACTGCTTAAAGATGTGTGAATCTGTTGAGAAAAATCACCATAGAGACAGACTGTCAATAGAGTAAGACCAATCACACCAAACATAACCTGAAATCTGTAATTCCTGAATTTAGTATCTGTCTCTATAGCAATATAAAAGATGTAAAAATAATATACTTTTATTCTGCTGAGCATTTTTAACTCTTAATAAGGCTGAATCTGTCTTTCTTTAGTTATGGTATCTACTGAAACTTCTCTTGCTATTCCAATCCCCACTTCAGCTCTTACTGTTCTACTCAGACAGCATTGCTGAAAGCATCTTTATCTGCCTTTGGCCCATGTCTGAGCCCTTTTCAAATCCTTCTACTGGAGTCTTCACACCCTGTGCAAAAATAAATAAATAAAAAAATCAAGTTTCTTATCCTTAGCTTCCAATTCTCTATATACTTCTGCCCCTGCCTAATCTCTGTTTTTGTTTCTCACTGCTGCCATGTAACACAGTGGAACACACAAATGGCTTTTCTCTGAGTCACCCACGCTCAGTTACCAAAAATGCCACAAAAATTCAGGGCAATTACTATCAAGTCAAGCTGGCAGGTGGGCTCATGTACAAGCTGAACAACGGTGATTGCTAAGCCAGGAACTATGTTACCACATAGTCTGCTTTTTTGAAGACCTAAAAATCTTTACAACTGTTGAATGCAGAATGTAAAGAGAAATTATCAATCATAAACCATAAAGGCATTCTTGATGCATGAAAATAAACAGCAATTAGGTCTATAACCAGTAACACCAAAATTCCCTTTCTGAAACCTGTTGAAATCCATTTTACTGACAAATGCTAAGCATGTCATGAAAAAAGAGCACATTACAAGCATCATCTAAGTAACTGTTCAGCTGAGACTGTCAGTTTAAAATTACTCTAAAATAATTTTAGATATTGCTTTTACCTGAGTCTTTTCAATAAATGAAAAAATTAATAAAAAGTGTTCATTTCTTAAAGGATTTTTAACACCTTTTGCTTCAGATAATTCTATTAATTCCTAAAGATATTCTCTAGCCCCTATTTCTGAAGGTGGGTAAAAATATTATATGAAGGTAGAATGATTCTGTTCAAGCCAGCAACCCAATTCCATGTAGTCTGTAAAAGCAGGCCACATATATCAAGGTAAGCTGTATATTATAGACAGAGTCAAACTGATGTTCTAGCCATGACAGTCCATAAATTATACAAGGGACAATGATTTCTTAGAGTGATATCTTGTATTGGAGCAATTATACAATTGGAGTAGAGTTAGATAAGCTTTGGAATGCAAGGTATTCTTCCTGAGGTGAATGTCTTGCATTCAAAAGCTTGTCTAACTCTACTCCAATTACATAGTTGGTCCAATACAAGATATCACCCTAAACAATCCTTGCCTCTCGCATGTAATAGACAGACAAATAAAGGCCTTTCTTTACATATTTCTCTATTACCAGGTTGGGTTTTTTTAATCATTTTTTGTGCAGTACCTAGGAAGACTATTAGCTGATACATATAAGTTTGACATCATGCTTAAAGGCAGCTTTTTAGTTTAGAACAGGGCTGTCCAACTTCCCCATGGCCAGGGATACCAGCCATATGGTGCAGGGGGTAGGCCACTGAGATTCTTCCTCTCCGTCCCTCCCCCACCACCACCGCACAGGCAGCACCAGTAGCCCACAGCCCCCTCCCACCATGAGGCTATGGAGGAAGTGGCTGAACAGGGAACTCCGGGAGAGTCTGGGGGCAAAGAAAGATGTATAGGCAATGGAAGCAGGGAGCAGCCACCAAGGAGGAATCTCTCTCCCTGGAGTGCTATTGCAGGGAATTAGTTAGACAGGCCAAGGCAGGGCTTGAGCTCAGGCTGGCTTCAACAATCAAGGACAATAAAAAGTCCTTCTTCAGGTATATAGCGGGCAAAAGGAAAGCTCAGAGCAACATAGGGCCCCTGCAGGACAAATCAGGACAGTTGGTGGTTGATGCGGGGCAAAAAGCAGAGCTCTTCAATGAGTTCTTCGTTTCAGTATTTCTAAGTACCG
>NW_005842276.1:272477-302971 GCF_000455745.1 Alligator sinensis
CTTCTTGGCCTGGAGGGAGGTGGGCAGTGGGGTCCCGCAGGGTTCGGTCCTCGGACCGATATTATTTAATATCTTCATCAGCGATTTGGATGAGGGCATGGAGAGCACCCTCTCCAAGTTCGCTGATGATACCAAGTTATGGGGCAAAGTTAATACACCAGAGGGCAGGGAGCAGATTCAGGCTGACCTGGACAGGTTGGATCAATGGGCAGAGAGAAATAGGATGCAATTTAATAAAGAAAAATGTAAGGTACTCCACCTGGGAAGGAGGAATCCCCAGCACACCTATAGGTTGGGGAGTGTCCTTCTCAGCAGCATGGAGGCAGAGAGGGATCTTGGAGTCATAATTGACTCCAAGATGAACATGAGCCGGCAGTGTAACGAGGCCATCAACAAGGCCAGTCACACCTTGTCGTGCATTAGCAGGTGCATGACTAATATATCAAAGGAGGTGATGCTCCCCCTCTATGCAGCACTGGTCAAGCCGCAGTTGGAGTACTGTATCCAGTTTTGGGTGCCACACTTCAAGAGGGACGCAGAGAATCTGGAGAGGGTCCAGAGGAGGGCCACTCCCATGATTAGTGGCCTTCGTGATAGACTCTATAGGGGGAGGTTGAGAGAGCTGAATCTCTTCAGCCTTCACGAGACGGCTGAGGGGAGATTTTGTGACCACCTATAAATTTATTAGGGAGGTCAATGGGGAATAGGTGAAGCGCTGTTTACTAAAGGTGCCCCAGGGAGTGACTAGGAATAATGGGTGTAAACTAGTTGAGAGTGGATTTAGGTTAGATATGAGGAAGAAATTTTTCACAGTAAGAGTGGCCAGGATCTGGAATGGGCTTCCAAGAAAGGTGGTGCTATCACCTAGCTTGGATGTCTTCAATAGGAGGCTAGGTAGTCACCTGGCTGGGGTCATCTGACCTCGGTCCTCTTTCCTGCCAGGGGCAGGGGGTCAGACACGATGATCCATTGTGGTCCCTTCCATGAAAAAGTGGCTGCAGAGGCTCCTCCTTTGCTCCCTCACCTACCACTGCCACTTGTCCCCACTGTCCTTGGGGCAAGGTGAGCTCCAAAGCTGCTTCTACCAGCTCTAGCAGACGTGTGAGGGATGGGCTCAGCCCAAGTCAGTGGTGGTGGTGGGGGGAGAGATGTCCCTCCCAGTGCATGCCCCTGGGCTGACAGAGAACACCAGGGTGAGCTAGGTAGGGAGGTGGAACCCACCTGCCTCCATTGCTGTGCCAGGCTGGGTTCAGCCCCCACATGCCACCATTTGGACAGCCCTGGTTTACAATAATCAAGTACCAACCCTAATTTTACATATACAAGTCATGTTTACTCACACAACTGAAGTAAGTAAGGCACTTGAGATTTGATTTCAGAAACATATTTCCTCACCAGAAAGAAATGCTTTTGGATAAATACTTGTCTAGCTTTGTAGTTTAATGTTATGATTAGGAAAACAACAGAAATAAATCAGAAAATGATACTAAGAGCCTCATTCCCCTAAGAAAAGCTTTAGTAGTGCATTTCTAAAAGACAAAGAGGAGCCAAAAATCAGATTATGGGGTGGGCTTTTATTGTTGTTTATATGGTGCTTTTTTCCAAGAGTAAACTCAAATGATGATAGCAAATGCAGCTAACTGCTATTGAAAGGGGTTAGTCACCATCTGTAAGAACACCGAAATCTCCATTTGCCAAGCCAGTGATTTGGAGCAAACAAAACAGCATGTTACGAAAAAGACAAAATGCAAAAGCGTGTAATACCATTTCCCACTAGTACTGAATATGTTCACTGTCAACTTAGATTGCACCATCTTGCTTTATGTGAGCTGTTCAAAATGAGAAATTGTGCTCAATGAGAGATTGCCTTCTCTGATGAGATGACTGACTCTGTGGATGTGATATAACTTGACTTTAGCAAGGCTTTTGATACAGTCTCCCACAACCGTCTTGCAAGCAAGTTAAGGAACTACAGGTTGGATGAATGGACTGTAAGGTGGATAAAAATCTGGCTGGATCGTTGGGCTCAAAGGATAGTAACCAATGGCTCAATATCTAGGTGAAAGCCGGTAGCAAGTGGACGGCTCTGTAGGTCTTTATTTGGGCTGGTTTTGTTGAATATCTTCATCAACAATCTGCAATTGACAATCTGAAAGATGCTGTGTGCACCCTCAGCAAGTTTGCAGATGACACCAAGCAGTGGGGAGTAGTAGATATGCTGGACGGTAGTGCTAGAATTCAGAGAGACCTAAAGAAATTGGTGGATTAGACCAAAAAGAAATTTCATGAGTTTCGATAAGAACTGCAAAGTCCTGCACTTAGGATGGAACAATCCCATGCACCACTACAGGCTGGGGGCTGACTGACTAAGCAGCAGCTCTGTGGAAAAGGACCTGGGGTTACAGCGGACAATAGCTGAATACAAGCCAAAAATGTGCCCTTGTTGCAAAGTAGGCTAACAGCATACTGGGCTGCATTAGTAGGAAGGTTATCAGGAGATCAAGGGAAGTGATTATTCCTCTCTATTAAGCACTGGTGAGGCCACATCTGGAGTACTATGTCCCATTTTGGGCCCCCACTACAGAAAGGATGTGGACACATTAGAGAGAGTCCAGCAACGGGCAAGGAAAATGGTTAGGGGGCTGGGGAATATGATTTATGAGGGAAGCCTAAGGGAATTGGACTTATTTAGTTTGAAGAAGAGAAGACTGAGAAGAGATTTAACAGCAGCCTTCAACTACTGGAAGGGTGCTTCCAAAGAGGATGGAGCTAGACTGTTCTCAGTGGTGACAGATGGCAGAACAAGGAGCAGTGGTCCCAAGTTGCAGCAAGAGAAGTTAAGGTTAGAATTAGGAAAAACTCTTTCATGAGGAGGGTAGTAAAGCACTGGAACCGGTTACCCAGAGGGGCTGTGGAATCTCCATCCTTGGAGCTTTTCATGAGCCACATAAATGAAGCCTTGGCTGGGATGATATAGTTGGGGGTGGCCCCGCTTTCAGCAGGGGGTTGGACTAGATGACCTCCTAAGATCCCTTCCAATCCTAATGTTCTATGTTTTTATGATTCTAGGTCTCTGAGCACAGAGGGGAAGGGAGAGGGGAAACTTTTACCTGCTTGGGGGCTTAAAAAAAGTCCCCAGCGGCTGCTCCTGTGGTGGTGTCAGAAAGAAGGGTACAGCCATGCCACTACACCCCCATCTATACCTTGAGGGGAATGAGAAATCTAAAAGCTGGAGGAGCAGAGTGAATGGTTACAGGAGACTTGCAAAGCTCTTTGTGTTGCTAAGTTCGCTGGAGCTCAAGACTATTCTGTGTGCAGTGCTACAGACCGTCAAAGTTTCTTAAAATTGCATTTGCACACCAGGAGACCTGAAATCTACAGATCAGGAGTAGATGCCCGTCTAAGAGATCTGCTTTAATTCAGCTATAAGTTATTTGGCTTGAGATAGGAATTAATGGAACACCTCTGTGAAATACTACAGCTTGTGTTAGCCAAGAGATCAGACTAGACAATCACAGTGGTCCCACCTGGCTTTAAAATCAATGAATCTATGAGACTGCAGCTTCCAGGGTCTGTTCAATTCTCTCTGTACATATAAAAGGTTCATCATTTAAATGCACTATGATTTTGATATGGGAATGTACCTGTGGAGCAGTGAGAAGTACTTGGCACCCCGAACAGTTTCTTTTCTATTATTAAAAAGACACCTTTCATAGGAAAAATCATATACAGACCATCTTACAATGTTGCCTGTATTCTATTCAATACATACAGCATGCAGTCCTCTCATATTTTTGAGAGTCCTTTCACCTGTTGTGCTAGCTCTGTCTCGTGTCTCCTCAGCGTGAGGCTATAAGAGAAGTTTCAGCCTTATGTCTCCAAGTAAAAAACAAAAGGAAATCTTAAAAAGAAAACTGGTTTTCTCTCCCTGTGCTTTAGTATAATAACATTCTATGGTCCAAATAAGCCAATAAAGATCCTTAACTGAAGAAAAGAGCTAGGGTAGTTGGGGGGAAAAATAAAAAAAGAAATAGATTCCTGTAGATCAAAACTGTTATGCTTCCATTTAGCTATGCTTACATTTTCCTCCAGTCATGAGCTGGATAGAGAAACTTGCATCATTCTATTTCTATTTTCCAAATAGTGAACAGAGAATAAGGACAGGCCGTGTAAAGAATGTTTATACTTAGTTCCCGTTAACATCAATGGAAATGTATAGCAAGCATATACCCAGTTAACAGAATGCATGTGCCAGTGCATAGCTGCATGATCTATAAACAGCGCATTGCACTTCCCAGGGAACCAAAAAGAAGTTTCCTCCTGGGCAAGCAGATGGGACTCGCTCACATATATAATGAAAAGAAATGATGTGCCTGGGTTTTTATTTGTGCTGGGTATCCTCAGCTCCCACTGAAGTCACATGCTTTTGCCTCAAAATATGCAGGAAGTAAACTAAAGGTTATTATGCAGTATGCTTCCTAGTTCAGTCGCTACATACCGAGTACTCATACACTGCTTGTTATCTCCAGAGCAATTTATAAACCTCAATAATTACTCTTCACAACACCTTAATTAGGTAGGTGTTCCAGCCCACATAGTCCCCAACTACAGGTTTTACTGTGATATTTCTGAGTTAGCTGTATTTGTGTTGTTATATTGTGTGACAGTTTACTTCTCTGGCCTGTGCACAGAGAATGAAGGATTAAGTTCCTGGGTTGGCTACTTACAGGATAAGAACCCTTAGTGTCAACACAGTCTTGAAAGAATGGCTTTGTTGATATACCAGTGAAGATGAGAGTGATCACACCAGCTCTGCTTCCAGAGCAGAGCCAGGAGCAGAGCCAGGGTGAGCAGCAGTGGGGAGGTGGACACCACCCCCACTTCCCCACCACTGGCTTGCTCTGCTCCTAGAGCAGGGCTGGGAGCAGAGCTGGTGTGAGCAGCAACAGGGAGACAATGACCCCTGCTCAGACTGCCCTGCTAGAGCTGGGAGCAGAGCCAGTTTGAGTGGCAGCAGGAGGCACCACAGCTGCCAGTCACTAGGGCTGCAGCATTTGCTCTGCCAGGCAGGAGCAATGAGACTGTCCTTTCCCTAGTAACTGTTCCTAGTCCTGCTCCTGCTCACCAAGCCTCTAGGTAATGGACAGGCATTACACATAAGCCAGTTTAAGTGATCAGAAACTAGTTTAAACCTGTAACAGAACAGAAGTTCAGTGTGCATAAACCAGTTGCAAAATGGCCAAAACTGGTTTCAGATAAACCTGGTTGAATGTAGTATCAGACTTAACTGATTTGGGTCAAACCAGTTTATGCAATGTCTGTCCCAGACCCCTTCCTGATTTAAGTTAAATCAGAGTCCCCCAGCATCCCAGATGCTTTAAAGCCCTGGGCTGTACTGTCTGCTCCAGAGAACAGGGCTGGTTCCACCCCTCTCCTCCCTAGCCAGAGCTGCCTTGCTTTCCCTTGCCCACCCCTCACTGCTCAAACAGGGATTCCCCACTCCCTCCCTCCAATCTCCCACAGCACAGACCCCAGGCATATAGTATACTAGCTAATGCTGAAAGGTCTCTATGTGGCTGTGGCTCTACAATGTCACTGGGCCAGGCAAACAAAACAGTGTCTTCTTAGGGCTTTTGGGAGATAAATCAACAGGTCAGCTGGTAAACATCCCTCCATTCCTTCCTTGGAAAAAGCTGTTTAAAGAAGAGCTTGAACTAATGAGAGAGGCTTTTGTTTTGCTGATGGGTTGATTAAAAAAAATTGTTATCAGGCCTCTGCTGGTTCCCTTGCCTCTCAGATTTGGAGACAGTATGAAGAAGCAGGGAGAGGGAGATTGAGAAGCTCAGTATCATCAAGAGATGCATGCACTGCACAGACACACACACACACACCCCCCATACACCCCCCCCCCACACACACACACACACACACCCCTCCCCTTTGCCTCAGAGTGCTAGACCAGGGCTGGGGTCTGGCAAAACTCCTGCCCTTTGAGCAGTGAGTGGGGAAAAGCCTGGGATGGTGCAGGCAGGGTGGGGGTTTACACCTCACCTTAAATCAGAGCCTCCTGCTGGGGCCTGCCCATGCCCCCCCTCAGATCAGCACTATAAAAGGGGAGGGAGGGCTGCTCTAGTGCCCCCAGCTTCTAGCCTGAACCACTGCAGCCATGTGCTGGCATTTCCTCAGTTTGGTGGGAATGCCTGGGCAGTTGCAAACTGGTTCACCCTAGGCAGGTTAGACTAACCTGCAAAGATTCAATCAATTCAGGCTCAGGTTTTTTGAATGTCTTCACATAGCCCTAGTGGCAAGTCACAGCTGTGCAAGTGAGAGCAGGTTTTTTTGCCTTACAACTGCTCCACAAAACAGCATTAAGCTGATTACCATTTGCTCGGCTTATAGCATAAGGTCTGGCAAGTGAGAGAGCAGGCTGGAAACTGGCAGGTCCCAGGGAGAAAAGTCTGGGGCAGATGTAAATATATGAGCTCTGGGGAGCTGCAGAGACTGGGAAGGGAACAATTAAGTATCTTCTCAGAGCTGTGCAGACTGGATTGGGGATGGAGGGGTCTGTTTGGAGCTGACTGGCTGGCCTTTGCCCCAGTAAATGCTTTTACTGAAGACTTTCTCCTGTGCTACTTGGATCTATGGGTGGCAAGGGGTTGCCCCTTGAGGAGATGAAGTCCCTCTCTCAGAAGCAGTACTAGATGCTAGATTCTTGAGTCAGGACCACAAAGAACCAGAAATGGTGAGGGACCAAAAGGCTGGGGTCTCAGAGCAGGAAGGAAATCAAGGTCCCCTCTTGCTCTAGAAGCCAAGCCTGCTCTGGCTTCAATGTTACTATCAGAAGTAGATATAGATATCTATATCGCACAAGCTTTCATAAGCTGAAGTTCACTTCACCAGATACCATGAAAGGATGCACAGAAAGCAGAACAGAGTATATAGCAACTCATGAAATCTAGAAAGAGGAGAGAGAGAAAGATTGTGTACACATATACTGGTTAGCCTATAAGGTGCAAATCTATCCTGCCTTCTACTTGAATTCAGACTAAAACAGCTAACTACATCTCTCAGTTCAAGGCCACAGCAGTCCTGAGCAGACACCCCACTATGACAGTAGGTATCATCTCCTTCTTTGTAGACACAGAAAATGAGGCAAGCAAAGATAAGTGACCTATACAAGGTATCAGCAGGAGTCAGTATCAGAGCTTGAGGTTTTCTGAATGTCAGTGTTCTGTTCAGCCCACAACTTTCATAACCACAGGAAACTAAAAGAAGAAAAACTTCTATTTCACACTTTACTTCAGTAATAAAGCTATACACACACACACACACACACACACACACATATATATAAATATATACACACACACACACACACACATTATATATATGAGTGAAGTACCATACAACTCTAAAGAAGGTCTAGAGCACAGGTTGCCTAAGCTAAAGATAAAATACATGGCCTATAAGTCAGGATAACCAAAAGTTAGATTGCATAAATTGGCAAGCTGAGGGAGCTGAGCAATGGGGTTAGAGAAGGAATAGCATTCAGTAGAGAGATGAGAAGGTAGGACGTCTTTCTTTTCCAGGTACAAAGCATCCACATGACTTTCATGAGTTCCAGTCATTCATACCTACCAACTTCAACATGTGTGTTACACCATCTTATATATCACCTTTCAATTTGCCAAATATGTCTGGCCCATAGCCTGCTATGTTTCACACAGTGCTAGCTCTGCCATGCTGAAAAAGAGGAGGGTCTCCCCAGTGTCACATGGTGGTGGACGAAGAGGGGAGGCATAGAGAAGGGCTCTCTTGTCATACCAGCTGCACTGAAGTAGTGATTGTCCCTAGCATGGGGTACACAAGGGCTGGACTTCCAAAACAAGTGTTTCAGTCCTTCTAGTGTTGAGTGGTTATTTCCAATATCAGCTTAACTTCATAAAATAGCATCCCACCCCACCCACATAAGCAACCTGCCCTATGATTTGTAAGCAAAACTGTCTTTAACAAGTGTGAATACTGAAAAAAAAAAAAAATGTTCTGAACATATTTGCCAGTGAAGTCAAAAGGATGTACATTCTCAGGCTAGATCATTTGCTCCTCCTCCCCGATTTGTGTCTAAAATACAAGAGAACACAACAGATGCACATTGCATTGAATAAGTAACATACACATTTAAACGACATTTCTTTGTATGATGCAGCAGGGGATAATGTTCTTTTCTCATTTGTAATTAGAGGGCGAGACAGATGGAGACGCTTACTGTAGTTTGGCGAGGTCCATTAAAGTAACCCAGGCTGCCAAGTGATTCTTCATGACAACAAGCTTATTAAGGTGCATTGAAAAGGAAAAAAAGATCATAAAATATTCCCTCGTTCAGGAGTTTCCTGCTAAGAAGAATAACTTTTATTATTAGTTACCGATTTTCCTTCAGGTCACAACGAAGCCCAGATCTATAGCACTAGGTGCTGCTATAGAAACACAGAGGTAGACTCTATCCCTACCTCCTGCAACATATAATTGAAGAACAATGGAAGTATCATCATTCAGATACAAAGGATGGAAACTTTACAAAGGATGGAAAATAAGATTTGTGCACAAATTTGTACATATAAATCTCTGTGCAGTGAGGTAAACTATGCCCTGTGGACATTCAGCAGAAATATACATTACTTTCTCTGTGTACCATCTAGACACAGGACTCTCAGATATTTTTCACAGATCAAGAACCTGGTGTAGCCTAAAAATAATTCTATAGGGTGTTTGTGCACACAAACAGGTCTTTCACATGCACTAAAAATATGTACCAGAAATCAAACACAGAAACTGCTGCAAACGAGAAAAAAAAAAAAACTGGGCAACTATGGAAACTGTGCCTTTTTGAAGTGGCAGATCAGCAAAGCTCACACTCTCAAAAATGGCTTCTCTCAAGGATCTGTGCCTGCTCCTTCTTACCAGATTCAATTTTGTTAAATTAATTTATACCAATAACATAGCTCTTGTAATAAAAGCAGGGACCCTACCATCATCCATGATATCTTTCCTGCTGTTCTTAAAAAAATAAAATTAAAAAAAATGGAGAAATGCCTTCAGTACTGGAAGCTCTGCTTTAGTGGTTTCTAAAATTTTCACCTAAGCAGAAAAGCCACTAAGCAAACACTCAAATGTCACATTTTGAGATCAGCAGGTTTGAAATAATCCTAATCTTTAAGATTCAGATCTACCATTGGATAGACTCTTAACTTTTAAAGACACAAGAATAGATAAAAGCAAGGATTAGCATCATCTGAAGGCATAAAATGGATACCAATATATACACATTCCAAATAGCAACTCTGCTGGTTGATATTGCTCACCATCTGGGAAAGCAGCATAAATATCAACTCTTTTGGAGACACAACTTAAGGAGGCAATGACAATCATTGCTAGAACATCAGAATTAACCATCCATTCAGAAGCTGCCTGCCATGGCATATATGCACCATCCAAGATCTATAGGGACCCAACTTGAAGCTTTTACGTACAAACAAACCACAGTCCACCTGAACTTACCTATTTGTGAGAATCTCCAGAGCTTTCTAAGACACACCTCGAACTCTGCAAGCCATTGTAAGATCAATCTACAACTCTTAACATGTCTTCATTCAATCCTAAAATCCACTGAGACTTCTGAGATAATAGTAATGCTCTAAAAACACACACTTGATAGACCTCAGACAAGATGATCTTCTGTAGAATTGGCTGTCCTGGAAACAAAGTGCTACACTGAAAAGTTTCTGAACGTTGCATGGCACAGAGCTTTGGAAGACAAGAGATAATATACCAGTAACAAAACTATGGACCACATGGCAAATCAGTGCCTGCTTTGATATTTTTGCCAGCAGCATGTAAGACTTACACCACCCATTCAAATTACCTACTGGGTCACTAATCTGAATTTAGTTATCTGATTGTTGCTGATTTCCTCTCTTGCTACATGAAACAAAATAATTAGGTCAGTTCTTCTTATTGGCTACTACATTTGTAGCAAATACTTGTACACAGTCTTGGGTAATGTGGGGGGTTTCCCACAGTATTTTTACCACAAGCAGATCTTCCCTCTCAATTGTTTGTTACTCCAAATGCTTTTTAGTATATCATTTTTAAAACTGTTATACCACTTGCTTGTTGAAAATTTCTATTTTCTTGTCGTATTATATCACATTTTCTTTCTGAGGGTCTTTGGCAGATAACACAGAGAGCACAAAGAGACATGAAATGAATGGTGGTTACTGCCTGCCATGTTTCTTGCTTGGGATAAATAAGAATTCATGTCAGGAGGTGAAAAATAATCATTTCCCTCAGTATGTGAGTCACCCAATTTACTGTACCATGTATACTTCTATCCTCAATAAAAAGGGGTTTTAAATGAAGGATTTTCAATATTTCTGGGTAGGCTGCCATATAAGTGCACAATGTTTCTCAGAGGTGATGGAAAGTAGAGACCAGCATTAATCTCTGCCCCTTTAATCCAATCATCATAGAACTCTGCTCATAACTTTTCCCATAATATAAGAGAAAAAGCATTTCTTCCTTCACTTTAAGTATAAAATAAAATAAAAACCCATCACTTTCATGTACAGCATTCCTTCAGGCTGATGCCCATTTCACTTTCCTTTAGTGAACTTTGTTCAAAGGGATACAAGTTCTGTGTTCACAAGTTCTAACCTAGTGAGGAGGGCTGGAGATCAAAGCCCTGAGGTAAGTGGGGAAGCAGGTAACCTGGAGGAAGCACAAGAAGGGGGACAACAGGGAAGGCCTACTCATTCTTCCTAAGAAAGCAGGGCAATCGGCTGCAGGTGTCTGTACACAAATGCACAAAGCCTGGGAAACAAGCAGGAAAAATTGGAAGCCCTTACACATTTATGGAACTATGATGCAACAGGAATAACATATTCAAGAAGGAGAGCCTGGGGAGAAGAGGAGGAGTTGCACTTTATGTAGATGAACTCTATGATTGCTCAGAACCTGAAACCGGAGCTAGGCCTGTTGAAAGTGTCTGGGATATGGTCAGAGGAGAAAGCAACAAGGGTGATGTCATGGCAGATGTCTGCTACAGACCACCAGACCAGGAGAATGATGTGGATAAGGCTTTCTTCAAACAGCTAGCAGAAGTTTCCTGATCACAGGCCCTGGTTCTCATGGGAGACTTCAATCACCCTGGCATCTGCTGGGAGGGCAGTGCACAGGCAATCCAGAAAGTTTTTAGAGAGAGCTGGGGACAACTTCCTTGTGCAAATTTTGGAGAGACCAACTGGAGGCCATGCTCTTCTTGGCCTGCTGCTCACAAACATGGAAGAATTGATGGGGAGTATAGAAGCAGATGGGTAGCAGCAACCACAAGATGATTGAGTTCAGGATCCTGAGGAAAGGAAAGAAGGAGAGCAGCAGAGTAAGAAAACTGGACTTCAGAAAAGCAGATTTTGACTCACTCAGGGAACTGATGGGCAGGATCCACTGGAAGGCCAGTCTAAAGGGGAAAGGTATGAAGGAGAACTGGTTGTATTTTAAAGAAACCTTACAGAGGGCACAGGAAGACTAGCAAGTATGGCGAAAGACCAGCTTGGCTTGACAGGGAACTCTTCAATGAGCTAAAACACAAGAAGTGGAAATTTGGACAAACCACTAGAAAAAAGTATAAGAGTATGGCTTGGGCATGCAGAGATGAAATCAAGAAGGCCAAAGTGCAATCGGAGTTGCAGCTAGCAAGGGGCATGAAGGGTAACAAGAAGAATTTCTACAAGTATGTCAGCAAGACAAGGAAGATCAGAGAAAAAGTGTGGGTCCCTTACTGAATGGGGGAGGCAACCTAGTGAATCTTGATATGGAAAAGACTGAAGTAACTGAATGCCTCAGTCTTCACAGGCAACATCAGCTCCCAGACTACTGTACTTGGCAGCACAGTTCGGGAAGGTGATGAGAAACTGACAGTGGCAAAAGAACATGATAAGGACTATTTAGAAAAGCTGGATATGTACAAGTCCAGGCTGGATGTAATGCACCTGAGGGTGCTGAGGGAGTTGGCCAACATAATTGCAGAGCCACTAGCTATTACCTTTGAAAACTCTTGGTGGTTGGTGGAGGTCCCAGACAATTGGAAAAAAAGACAAATATAGTGCCCATCTTGAACATAGGGAAGAAGGATGATCTGGGGAACTACAGACCAGTCAATCTTACCTCAGTCCCTGGAAAAAACATGGAGCAGATGCTTAAGGAATCCAACTCAGAGCACTTGAAGAAGACAGTTAGGTTAGGAACAGTCAGCATAGATTCACTAAAGGCAAGTCATGCCTGACCAGCCTGATTGCTTTTCAGGATGATACTAGCAAATTGCCCACCAAGAATGACAGGGACCAGCCCCCCATGCTGCTGCTGCCTCCAAGGACTAGCCTTGTTCCCCCACTCCATCCCCTCCATCCCTACCATCACAGCGGTGCTCAGCTGCCTCCAGAAGCCGAGTCAGCTGCTGGCCTCATCCCACTCCACTCTGTCCCTGCTGTCATGGCAGCGCTTCACCATCTCTGCCTCCTGTCCATAACACTCTTGGGGCACTCTGATTGGTTGTTTCAATAACCAGAGTGTTCCAAGATCATCATGGGCAGACAGACAGATGGAGGGAGGAAGCCCTTTATTATATTAGAATGACTGGCTCTGTGGATACAGGGAAAGCAGTGAATGTAATATACCTTGACTTTAGCAAGGCTTTTGATACAGTCTCTCGCTACATTCTTGCAAGCAAGCTAAGGAAGCACAGGTTGGCTGAATGAACTGTAAGGTGGATAGAAACCTGACTGGATCATCAGGCTCAGAGGGTAGTAATCAATGGATTGATATCTAGTTGGCAGCCAGCATCAAATGGAGTGCCTCAGGGGTTGGTCCTGGCACCAGTTTTGTTCAATACCTCCATCAATGACCTGGAAAATGAGATGGAGTGGACATTCATAAAGTTTACAGATGACACCGAGCTGGGTAGCATAGTAGATACACTGAAGGGTAGGGTTAGGATTGAGAAAGACATAGACAAATTAGAGGACTGGGCCAAAAGAAATCTCATGAGGTTCAATAAGAAGTGCATCCTACATTTAGGATGGAACAATCCCACACACTGGTCAATGCTGATGACTGATTGGCTAGGGTTGTACGAAACAGCAGCATTTAGTTTTGACTTCTGTTTCACCATTTTGAAGGGACAGTGTTTTATTTGTTTTGTTTTGTTTAGTTTTGAAGCACTGTTCCATTTAGTTTCATTAAAACTGTTTTGCTGTTTCAACATTTAGCCCATAGGCTATAATAGGAATCATGAAAATGCCTATAACTTTGTCATTTCTTGCCTGATTCAGATGAAGATTGCAGAAATGGTAGCCCCTTCTGGGGGCATGAATCCTGCCAAGTTTTAAGGAGATAGGTGCAGGGGTTTCTGGGAAACCTAAAAAATGTTCAAAGCAAAACTTGTATCACTTGCTGGCAGCAGCAGCCTGCTGTCATCCCAGACACAAATCTGGGGCCCGCACCCCCCAGGAGGGTGTTGTGTCATACTCTTCCTGGGGGGGGCGGTGCAGGCCCCCAGATCTGCACACGGGATGACAGCAGGTGGAGCCAGCAGCACCACAAGGCACCCAGCGCTGGTCCCAGACAACAGCAGCAGCCTGCTGTCATCCCTCATCATCCAGGGTTCCACACCCCCGAGATGAGCTGGCAGAAGTGATCAGGGAGCTGGGGAATCCAACCAGAAACTAGGGGAATGTTCAGGGACATTCCCAGTTCTATTCCCAAGCTCTCCGATCGCTTCACCCAGGTCTTCCCATGGGGTGCGGGCTCCCAGATCTGCAAACTGGGTTTCAGTTGCAGCCTTGGTTTTTCTAGTTCACTCCCTGCAAGTGCAGGCCAGTGCAGTATACCCCTCCTTAGCAGTGTTTCCTGTCCTCCATCCACTATACACCTCTCTTTTTAGATGTAGGAGGTCCACGAGTTCCCTGTTGAGCCAAGGGAGTTAAGCCCCTTTACCACCTTTCCTACGGGTGGGGATGGACTCCCCTTGTGCTTCTAGGATCACTTCCTTAAGGAGCAACCACTCATCATGAACTCCCCTCCCTATGAAATCCTGGCCTCTCAGGGCCTCAAGAACAAGCCTCCTGAGCTTATAAAAGTCAGCTTTCCTAAAGTCAAGGACCACTGCATTGCTGGCTGACTTGCCAGCTTTGTGATGGATAGTGAATATGATCACCTTATGGTCACTGTCACCCAGCTTCCCTTCAATTCTTAGGTTGCTGATTAGATCACCCCCTTTGGCCAGTACCAGGTCCAGCAGAGCCTTGCCTCTTGTCAGCCCATAAACTTTGTGGGACAGGTAGAGCTCATCAACGCACATAAGGAAGTTTTGTGACTGATCGGATTTGTCTGAGTGCTCATCCCATGAGATGTCTGAGTAGTTGAAGTTTCCCATGATGACCATGCACCGAGAGTGTGCAGCCTCAGCTGATGAATTCATGGTCAAGCACTTGTTCCTGATTTGGAGGTCTGTAGTAGACTCCTACCATCGTATCCCCTTCGCTATGTTCCCCTCGTATTATAACCCAAAGGGTCTCCAGTCATCTTCCTTGGGTGCCAATCGCAGCTTGTAGGGACATGTAGCTCTCCTTCACATAGAGAGCTACACCCCAGCCTCTTTTTCAGCATGATCTCTCCTGTACAGGGCATAGCCATTTACACCAGTTGTCCAGTTATAGGAGGAGTTCCATCAGGTCTCCATGATCCCTATGAGATCAAAGTCATTTCCGCTTAGCAGAAGGACCAGCTTCTCCTGTTTATTCCCCAAACTCCTAGCATTAGTATACAGACATGTAAATGTGCCATTGGCGGCCTTAGGCTTCCTTGTACTCATGGAGAAGCTCCGTTCCCGGGTTGGGGTAGGAGTGGGCTCCCCTTAGCATCCTAACCTGCTGGTTTTGCGGTTGATGCTTGATGAGCTTACTCCAGTGGTTGTCCGCCCATCCCCCAGTGAGCTTAGTTTAAAGCCTGGTAGAGCAAGTCAGCCATTCTGAATGAAAAGAGCTCCTTGCCCAGTGGAGTGAGGTAGCAGCCATCTCTTCCCAACGGACCACTGCCTCTCTCTCCAAAGATCAGGCTGTGGTCTTGGAAGCCAAAGCCTTGATGGTGGCACCAGCACCGCAGTTTTCTGTTTACTGCCTCAATTAGTTTCTCCCTCCCCTGCCTGTGTCCTGTAACTGAAGGGATCGAGGAAGAAAACAACCTGCATCCCCAACCCCCTGAGCCCCACTCCCAGAGCCCTGTAGCCACTCAAGACCCAGCTGGGATTGCTCCAAGCTGTGTCATTTGTGCCCACATGGATAAGGAGCACAGGGGAGTGGTCAGGGGGCCAGATAAGTTTTGGGATCCTCTCAGCCACATCCCAGATACAAGCTCCCAGGAGGCAGCAGACCTCCTGGGCTAAGGGGGCGGAGCAACAGATCACTCCCTCAGTCCTGCTAGGGAGGGAGTCACCCACAATGACCACTCTGCATTTCATCTTGGGGATGATAGCTGGGTGTGTTCCTTGATCACTTGCAGTAGCTGTCAGCTCTACAGATTCTGCTGGTGCTGCAAGAGGTTCATACCTGTTGCGAAGATCCAGAGGAATGGTGACCCTGGTACAGTGAGCCTTGGGGCCAGAGACAACCTTTGTCTAGCCCCCTGGCTGGACAGTATGGGAGTGCCTATTGGCCTCCCTGGTCCTGGCAGGGGACCTAGGTCACTCTTCTGTGCTGGAATGAAGGGCCTGGCAGTAGGAGTCAATCTCCTGTTTGCAATCCCTGATGGCTTGCAGCCTCTGCACCATGGTCTGGAGCTCCATTATCTGGGATTCCAGAGACTCCAATATGGAGCAAACCTCACAAGGCGGGGGGTTGCAATGCTCCTGATCCCATATTCCTGGAGTCATGCCAGGCAGCCCCCACAACTGAGAGCCAAGTGCTCCACCTGAATGGAGGCCAGAACCATGGGTTCCAGCTGGGTAGAGGCCTCAAAAGTACCAAATCAGATGAATCCAGCCACTGGGAGGAGCCTCGGGGTGTGATGTATCCCACCCACCATCACGCTGGTAGTAGTTGAGCTAGTCCTGTGCCAACCGCCACCTTGAGGTTCTTTGGCTGGGGCCTCAGACCCCTCCTGTGTGCCCTCCTACACAAACGCCTGTGCTAACTTGCGCACCAGGCCTAGAAGCGCGCCTGTTTGTGCATCCTGTTTGCGAGGCTCTGGTCGCATGGTTCCCTGGGGGGCTAGGCGAAGTATGAGCCAGGAGGGGCGTGACCCTCCTCAACTCCTCTCAGCTGGGCTATATCCCTCCCACCACGGGCCCCCACTTAACTCTGGCTAGGCTGGGGGTCATTGGGGGTCCTGGGCGTCCCAGGGCTCATGGGGGTGCAACGGGCTTCTACCCATGTGTCTCACTCCAGAGCCACAGGTCAAGCATACTGGGCAGCATTAGTAAGAGGCTGGCTTGCAGATTGAGGGAAGTGATTCTTCCCCTCTATTTGGCACTGGTAAGGCCACATCTGAAGTACTGCATCCAGTTTTGGGCCCCCCACTAAAAAAAGATATGGGCAGATTGGAGAGAGGGGGCAACAGAGGCAAATAAAAATGGTTAGAGGGCTGGGGAATATGACTGATGAATAGGCTGAGGGAACTGGGCTTATTTAGTCTGGAGAAGATAAAACTGAGTGGGGATCTAATGGGGTGACCATATGTCCTGGATTGCCCAAGAGAGTCCTAGCCAGCTGGTGAAAATTTAAGTGCATCCCAGGCATTTAAGTGCATTCACAGGATGCAAGGCATGGAGGCACAGGGGCAGTAGCTATGAAATAGGAAGCCCTATTTACACTAATTATTACTTCACATGCGAGTGTTACTACCCCTGAAGTAAAGAATGATGGGTCATTAATGGGCCATTGCCCCTTTCCCCTCCCCACCCCAACTCCACTGCTGCAGGGAGTCAGAGTGCAGATCGAGCAGTTGGAGCAGGCAGGCAGGCAGCATCCCAGTTTTCACCTTGTCCCATATAGTCAGTCTAGGATTTAATAACAGTCTTCAACTTCCTGAAAGGTGGTTACAAAGAGGATGGAGTTAGACTGTTCTCAGCGATGGCAGATGACAGATCAAGGAGCAGTGGTCTCAAGTTGCAGCAAGGGAAGTTTGGGTTAAAGATTAGGAAATACTGTGTCACAAGGAGGGTAGTAAAGCACTGGATGGACTAACCAGAGGGATTGTGGAATATCCATCCTTAGAGGTTTTTATGAGCCATGTAGACAAAGCCTTGGATGGGATGATATAGTTGGGGATGGCCCTGCTTTGAGGACTAGATGACCTCCTGAGGTCCCCACCAACCCTAATTTTCTATTATTCTTTGATTTGCTGACTGTCTCCTGGAACAGATAAAGACAGGTATGTTACAATTATAGCCCATACATTTTTATATTAAAATGTTAGTAAACCCTTATTCCTGATTACCATTCCTTACCCTCAGAAAAAAATACATTAAAAAACCATTTGTGATTTTTGGCCAACATTAAAGTACCCCCACCTTCAAGAAGAAATATACATATTTAACCAATGAAAAAAATACATTTGGCACAATAAAATAAAGATGCAATTCAACTCTAGGAAATGTAACAGTTAAAATGTCTACCTGCTGGGCACATTATGCAGTCAGCCTTATACATTATGGGCAAAGGGTTAAAACACTCACTAAGGAATACTTTGACTATCTAGTAACATTAAGTGTTAAAAAAAAAAATCAAGCTCAATACGCACAATATTTAGAATGGTAGGGCATGTTTTTATAAGCCAGTTTAACTAGAAAGGAATGTGACTGACCACATTTACCATTTTTTCCTTATTGGCAAATAGAAACATAGATCAGAAGACATACATGAAAAGAGGAAAAGAGGAATGTATTTTTAGTGTGCTTGTCTGTACTAAGAAAGCATCAGGCATCTGTTTTGTGGGGGTTTTCCTACACAGCAATATGTTTTCATTACAGAAAGGGTGACTGCTAGTCACCATGTCAAATTGTCCATAGATAATACTGGAGATTAACATTCTGGACAAACTACTTATACATTTTAGAGAAGAATGCTAGGTGTCAGGACACCTGGACCCTGGTGCAGCACTGCCATGATTCTTTGTGTGACATAAGACAAGCCGCTTAACACTGACTAGATAAACCTTGGAATTAGTGCAATGTTTTGCTGGATTAGAATATGAATGGAGGTATTTTAAAGTGTGCAGGCTACATAAGGAATAAGATTACATGATAGTGTGGGGAGAGTGTCTATTTCTAACAACTATGTAGTAAGTGATATGTAAGGATCTTTTGCTTTATCTGGGTTTTTTGTTTGTTTGGGTTTTTTTTTTTATAATATTAGTATATCTCAGCCCCATGGCATGTTAAAAGTTCTCTAAAAAGAAATGGGATTTTGCGATCTAGTTATTTGTAATTTTTGACCAACTATTTTTCAAATGTAATGACTAGGTTCAGATTTAATTTCTGGTGTGAAAATTGGATGAAGTAAGAATGAGATATCAAGGAGTATACTATGAGTAACTTTTCATATACTTCGAGTGTGTGTGGCTGTGGGTGTAGGTGTGGGTGTGGGATTTTGAAGGTGTGAGTTAAGTTCCATTAAAATACCTCTTAAAGTTTTTTTGCTTTATATTAACTATTTATTGTTTTCTTCCAACACACTCTTACTTTCTACTTCTGTATATTCACAAGTATCATAATTTCTTCATCTTTTTCAATACTGCTTCTTCTTTTTCAGTACTTTCTATAATACATTATTAACAGTTATAAATGGAGTATCCATTCCTATTCATCTTATTATGAAATGGAAAAAAAAGTATTTGTATTTTCAATTAGCATACCTCAGTTATTGGGAAACAAAAACACATTCTTATGATCAATTATAATGAACGATCAATGTTCCAAAACAGCCATCAGTATCATGAGAGAGTAAAATTCCAGATAAACAAAGACAAAAGATCAAAGCAAACAAATATTTTAGTTCTCTCTCTTAGGCCTTGGACAGATGCAACATTTGTAGTGATTCAAAGTGCCCCCCCAGTATTTGAAATGCTTCAAATGGTACATCTGTCCAAGGGCAGATCCAGGGGCTGCAGTGATACACTTGCACCCTCCCTTCCACCACTGCCACTGTTGTCCCTGGTTGACCTTAGCACAAGGGGAGCCCCAGAGCCAACCCTGCCCTGTTCCAACTCGGGGCTTCAGGGAGTAGCTTCACGGAGTGCTGGACTTAGCAGGAGGCAGCAACAGCAAGCGGGTTTCTTCTAATAGCACCTGTTCTCTGACCTCCCCCACCCCTCCATGTCCCCCCACTAGCTGTAAGAAGGAACCTATTGCTGCCTCTGTCCCTGGCTGCTGCAGGCACAGCGGGGAGCCCTAGAGCCACTCCTGCCCTGCTCCAAACACAGGCTCTGGGAACAGCTACACTGGGAGTCAGGCTTACCTAGGGACAGTGGCAGTGGGGCACAGGTGCCTCCTTCTAGTGCCTGCTCCTGGCCAGTGGAGGACATACATGGGGTGCTGTGGGGAGGAGGGGCAGGAACAGACACTGAAAACAGCAACCTATACACTGCTGCCACTGTCTTCAGCTGAGCCCAGCTCCCTGCACAACTACTCCCCTCAGCACCCAGCTAGAGTGGGAAGGAGAGACTCTGGGGCAATCCCAGGGAGTAGGCTACCTGGGGACAGTGGTGGCAGCAGGATGGTCCCTCCCCACCCACTTTGTTCACCTGCTCCCTGCCCAGCTCGCTAGTGTCCTCCGATGGTCCAAGGTGTTCAGCCATGCCTGGCCCATGTCCTCCCATGGTCTGAGCAGCCCCACTTAGTAAGTCTTGTATCCACCCATACATTTGCCCATTTTATACATAATCTATTCAGATATCTATTCCTATTAAACATACCTACATAGGAAGTTACTCCTGATTAATTCCTCTATGTAGACACTCCTATATAAGGTTGAAATGTGTAGATATACCCTTCATAATGCAGTGAGCATGGTAGTTTATATATCAAAGTTTATGTAGTATAAGACACTGCCATGTGGAGATATGTGAGCTCACTCTGCATGCACCAACTCTGGAATCAGAAGCAGCAGAGCTACATTAACATAGCGCTGTGTGTTATCTGATAAACTCTGCTACTTTAGTAGAGCTATTTAGCCCAGAGGGAGTTTATGAAGAATAGTTATTCTGTTTTAAATTGCCATTATTCCTTCACCTAAATAAGCTTCTCTGGGCATGTCTACACATCACCGTATGTTGCCACGTGACATGCTATGGCAATACAGCAATCACGTGAGTCTACATGTGAGCATCAGCTACTTCGCTGTAGCAGCAGGGAAATCTAACCATACTCATGGAGTAGTATGGGTGATTACTGTGCTGTGCTTTAATACTTCCAGAAGCACATCACCATAGCGACATTGTCATACAATGACATGTAGATGTTCCCACCGAGTAGAAAAATTCTTAGATTTGCTGCTGTTTTCATCATAGTTCCCTCTCCCTCCCCTTATTTAGAAAAATCTATGATTGATGTGATCTCTCTACAACTGACATTTTCTCTCCAGCATACCATTGCACATATTACTGTGATGATGCACATCGGCTTCCCTTTACACAATTTGGAACCGCAATTGGCCAGGTAGAGATCTGAAGAAGGATGCTTTGTATTTGAAAACTTGTCTAAGTCTATCCTAAGCATGCACTTGGTCCAATAAGGGATATATATCATCCTTATTTTTCAGAGGTTTCATGGCATCATTTCTGCCTCTATATTGCATGAGCATGTAAGCACTTCTGATGATAACATTCATATTTGTGTCGTTATAATTCATTACTTTTATCCTCACATATACATTTTTAAATGTATATGTAAACTTCCACAAATTAATATAAATAAGAGCTTTGCTTAATGCCTGAATTACTTTAATTATAGTTATCTTTTTAATCTCTCACACACACGGCTTAGTCCATCTGTCTGTAATGCTCTTTAAACGTGAATAGGTTGAAAACATTTGTGTCTTCAGAGAAAAGTCCTTGCTAAACCTTGAAATGCAAAAACCTAGCACTCTTGGTTCCAAAATTATACCTTTTATTAGACTAACTGAGAAACTGCAAAAAAATACCTTTTTCTGCAAGCTTTTGGGCTCATGCATACTTCATCAGGCTCGTGAAAAGTTTAATATGGTAAAAAGTCCCCATATGTAGGAAATAAACTTCATTTTTGCACAGAGGAAGCAGAAACTGGAAAACTGTCCCTCTGGGTCCATGAGAGTCTCCTTGTGAACTTGCTCTTTGTTGAGCAGAAGTTCTTCCCTGGTGGTGTCAGGCAGGGAGGTGTAGAAATCTTTCTTGTTGTTCAGCCATGAAGTTTATAATCCAAAATCAGCTAAAATTTGGCATCTTCCATGTTTCAGGGATGTATGTGGTAGCTGTGTTGGTCTGAAACACACAGAAATACAAAAATCTAGAACTCTTGGTTCCAAAATGGTACCCTTTATTAGACCAACTGAGAAATTGCAAAAAAAACCTTTGCTAAACCATAGCATTTGTTTAGTGAACATGTCAGGATGATCCCAACTTCCAGAATTGGGAAAAAATTCAGGAGCCAAGGGTGTTTCTACTGAGCTCCTTCTGGGAGGACACCGGGAGCCCAGCAGATAGGGGAGGGACAGGAGGTGCCCAGGGCAAGCCTGGTGCAGCAGGGAGGGCAGAGGGAAGCCAGCTGAGGAAAAGAGGAAGCTGGGCAGAGGCACAAGGCAGAAAGCAAACAGCGGCAGGCCCTGAACAGGAGGAAGCCCTGGGGCAGCGCAGAAGAAGCCCCAGAACATGGGCGGCTGTTGCAAGGTGCAGAGCTCGCCTGCCCTTGCCCAGCAAAGAGGCATGCAGGTGACGACCAGATGGCAGCATGAGTGGGTCCCCGCTGGATGAGAGCAAGTGCAGAAAAGGATTAGTATTGTCCAATGTTCACCCTATTTTATTTAAGTTTTTATATTTATTAAATAAATTAAATACTTATGAAAGTAAAATTTATCTGTTTGTTTTTGTTACTTGAAATTCATCCATCATTCTTGATGAGCAATTCGCTAATACATTATATACACATACATACATGATATTACATACACACACATGTATACATAGACACACACACACACATATATATACATATACATATACATATACATATACATATATATATACATATACATATATATATATACATATACATATATATATATATACACACACACACACACACACACACACACACACATAATTCTAATATAATAAAAGGCTTAGTCTGTTTGTGTGTAACGATTCTGGACAACTGCGCATGTGCACCCGAGAGGGTGGACAGTGATTGCCTGGGCAGCCCAGGCTGCGTGGGCTCAAGTTTGCACTGCTGCTGGGGAAGTTTGGCAGCAGAGAACATGCCCCAGACACCCAAGCAGCAGGGCTTCCCCATACCTCCCTGCCTGACAGCCAAGCTGGTGGAAAGAACCATGGTGACGGCACCCCTTAGCCTGGACATCCACCAGAACAGCCGGAAGGAAGGGGGAGGCAGAAGGCAAGGAAGGAAGGAGGGAGGGGAGTGGGGAAGCAGGGCCAGACCCGAAGCAGCAGGGGGGAGTAGAGTCAGACCCAAAATGCCAGGAGGGGGATGGGAGTAGAGTGGGGCCAGAAGAAAGGCTCTGTCCCCACTGCCTCTCACTGCCCCCATCATTCTTGATGGGCAATTTGCTAGTAATAAATATATAAATAAATAGATATAGATACACACACAATATACAGTGCGTGTGTACACACACACACACGCACACACTTTATATACATATACAGTACACAATGGATTTAACTTAATAGATATACGCTATAAGAGTTCCAAAGTTTACTAAATCCTATCGGAAGTTTAACTTAATGACTGAATTCTGTATTTTAAGGAGAACACTCACTTCTCTGCCTTACAGCTGCTGTTTGAGTCTATGTTCAATATTTCTGCATTTGGTAAGAAGTACCTTATTTTTTTTAAGCTGGGCAATATTTCTCTCATTGAGACAGTAAATTTTCTGAACAAAAGGAGTGTCATGGCAATAGTATTTGCAAATTTCAGCCAAATAATTTGTGCAAAAAAAAATGGCAAGAGGAAAAGGGAAGAGGAAGGAAATGTCAGAAATGTTCTTTTGAAATGAAATTGCTCTTTTGGACATTTTCTAAACTAAACGTTGACTTTTCACTTCAAAAGCCATTTTACATTTAAAAAGTGACTGAGTTTTTAAAAAGGTCAAATAAAACATTTTGTTTCTTTTGGGGGTTATTTCAGGATAAGTAAAACAGATTAGGATAATACAAAAAAAATTTTCCCCCGTTGTTCCCCTCCTCACTCCCTCATTTAACTGAAGAACACTTCTGTCTTGATTCAGTCTAACCTCTCTTTGCTCCTTGCCACCCCAACATTTTGTTTCATTTTGGCCAAACTGAAAAATCCATTATTCATCCAGCTGTACTTTGTTTGTCTTCTCACTGTTCTGTCATGTGATAACACTGACTTTTCAGATAGAAACATCAGTTTCCTTAATGCATAGAGTCATCTGTATATATAGTCAAAATATAAATAATGTAGGTAGGCAAGGCAAGACATCCATGTACCTTCCTCATAACAGAACAAGAGTGGTCTTATTCTGTTTAATAAGACTGTCTTTAGGAAATTGTTTAGAAGCCTAGGATCTCACCTGAAGCAATCTATTTGGGGAGGCTTTGGGAAATTTTACCATATTGCACTAATTCAGTAAAGGAATCTGTACTGAATAAGATAAAACTTAGTACACAAAAGTCTTCACTTCATGTTCTCTAAATTGCACATTGTGCAAAAAAATATTTGCATCTAAGGATGGATTCTGCCTCTTATTTCAAAAGGGGAGAGTTGGGACTTCTAGTCATAAGGAAGCATACATGAATTATTTCTAAATTAGAAGTTTAATTGGAAGGGGGAGGGCAGTTCAGATACCTAAAAGGCTCAATGGAGCTACAAATTTTTCTCCTCGGTCCATGTTTATGAATGGGCACATAACAGAGCATCATATATTGCAATCTGATTGACTCTTTGAAACAGAAGAGAGGGAATTTGGTATTTGTTATTCCCAGGCCAGAGGAATATCATTCTAGCTGCATAATCTAGTGATAGTAATTAGTAATAGTTGCTGTAAAATGAATTACCTACAAGAACCTTTATCCAGGGAAACTTGATCCAAGCACTTTGGATTAACATTGATCCCTGGTATTTCCAAGCAGCTAAAGAGATTATTAATAGCACTGAAAGTCCCAAACAACAACTTTCAAGAGCCAAAATGTCCTAGACATGCCACAAAAGATGGAAGAGGCTGTTGTGGCCTTTTCTGATGAAGGTCTGTTATAAAAGTTGACACAAGGTGAAACAGTATTGTGCCTAAGACCAAAGAGAGACTAGAATCTGGCCCAAGATGAGGAATGGGCTTCAACAGGAAGACCTAGTCCCTGAAGTCTGCAAAAAAAATGTATTTCTGGATCTGAACATCTGTATAGACTGGGCATCTGTACAGACTACAATACATCAGAGCACTGAGGTACTAGATTTTGAAAAAGGCATTAACTCTGCCCCATTTTTGTGGGCATAATTCTCCACCAACAATCAACTGTGAGGAAAAACAGTAGCGCTAGATATCCGATTTGTTGAATCACATATGACAACAATTACCATTTATGTCTGGAAACAAAGGGCAGGAAACGATATCCACCAAAATGGAGACCAAACTAGGCCCTAACGTTACACACTCCTGAACTCAAAGGAAATTTTTATTTATATCAAATTTCAGTCCTAAAGTTTTCAATTCAGTCCCATTTCTAATAAATACCACAGGAAAACAGTATCAGTACTTACACTAAGTGTCATGTGTTTAATTTCAGCAGAGTCCCACCACTCAAACAGATTGTCCGTAATTTAATACAACACCTTTCCTAAGGCTGCCAGACCATGGAAGGGAATTTAGTCTGTAGCACTTGAAACTCTCTAAACACTTTTCAACAAAGAGCTATTATTAGCAAATACACTACTGTGCATAAAATTACAGGAACGACTGAATGCACCTGGAATTTTCCTAGCTACCATTACCTCACATGGATATTTCCAAGGCTATTAGTCTCTAATTAACTAATGTATCTGCATGTGTTTTATAAAAGTTGCATAGTGACACTTTAGGTATTGTTGAAATGTGGTGACTTGGTGGCAGCCTATAAGTATGTAAGGGGTGTACATCAGGAACTGGAAGAACATCTGTTCACCAGGACACCCCCAAGGGAAGACAAGGTCCAACAGTCACAAACTGCTGGAAGACCGTTTTAGACTGGACATAAGGAAAACATTTCTTTACCGTCGAGTCTCCAGAGCCTGGAATAGACTTCCCCCAGAAGTGGGGCAAGCAGCTACTTTGGATACCTTAAGAAACACTTGGATGCTTATCTTGCTGGGGTGATATGACTGCATCTGACTTCCTGCCCCTTGGACAGGGGGCTGGACCCAATGATCTTGCAAGGTCCCTTCCAGCCCTAATGTCTATGAAATAGCACTGAGTCAAATACCTAGAGACACAAATAACTTTCTTCTCATGCATTGGTCTTAAGCCAGACAAGGCTTTTCAATGGTGAGGTTTTCTGGACATTTCCTCTCTAAGGGCTCTATCTCTGCTTGCCCTTAAATATCCTATTGTGTCAGACAGGTCACTGCTGAGAGTAACTGCTTGCCAATGTAAGCAAATATTCACAACCGATTATTAGCCCCAGTAGTCCCATTGCTTTCAGCAGTATTTGCAAAGAAAGAAACCACACTAACATGAATAAAGGTAGCCAGAGGTAGTTAGTCATTTTAGTCTGAAGTTATACAGAAAGCAGGCCACTGTGGCATATTATAGACTAACTCAGGGATGTCATACATAAGACCTGCAGGTTGCATCTGGCCCATACACCCACACTATCCAGCTCACCAAGCTACCAGCAAGCAACCAGAATTTGGGGACACAAAGTGAGTTTGACACCCATCAGCTTAATGCTCCTTTCTATTAAGTACTTCAGCTCTCTGCAAATCCCTTCCCAGTATCAGATGAAGTGGGTTGTAACCTCAAAAAGCTCATGCCTCTCTGAATGAGTTAGTCTATAAGGTGCCCCACTGCTCTACCTTATGAATAAAAGTAGCAAAGCTTGGGCTTAAACTGGGATTACTACTAACTGGTCTACTAAAAGTGGCTGATGTTTTTTGAGAAAGCTCAGAAGTATTTGATGCAATCCATCCTGAAAAGCTGAGAGTTCTCTATGAGACAACTGGAAATTTTATTACTCAAAGACTATAGTGGGCAAAATGTGTGCGTTACGAAATCTCACTTTCCTTTCTCCTCAGTGAATACTTTGTTAATGATATACTTCCAGTTTAGATGCAATTTTTATTTTATTAAAATAATGGTGTCTGCACTGCATGGCATGATTTCCACAAAGAAAAGATAGACATACCTTCTCCAAATGTACACTTTATAAATTATCCATCACACAGAATGAATTGCAAAGCCTCTCTTTACAAGAGCTAACACATTGCTCTAGCTTTTGTCAGAGATATTTTAAAGAATTCAACAATTGTAAGAATGCTTGAAAGTCACATCATTAAAACTGTGGCAACTTATATACAGCAGTATGTAAGAAATGTCCTGTATTACTGGAAACCTTTGATTTTTCATGCACTGCACAAAACACAAAAGGAAAATCTAAAGAAAGTCCAGTTAAGATTGGCAAAGCTTCTACTTTACAAATTGAAGAATACCATTAAATTAGGGACATTTTTGTGGTAGTGTTGGAGTGATCCTGCAGTTGTGATGGTCCAGAAATTATGTGAGAGGCGAGGATTTCTTAGGGCAATATCTTTTATTGGACCAACTATATAGTTGGTTAGACTATACCAACTATAAAGTTAGACTAGCTTTCCAATTTCAAACCTGATAAAAATGTCTTGTATTTGAAAGCATGTTTAAATCTTTCCCAACTACACAGTTGGACATTGTCATTAAATTTTAACATCTTGGTAATACTGCGCATCAATTTAATATCTGTTTTTTAAATTAAAGTATATAAGGTTTTATATTGGAAGAGAAGCAGAATGCCTAGACTCCTTCCTCATTTACGACACATTTCAAAAGTAGGGATCTGTCATGGGATGAGGTCCTGCAGGATGGCCGTGATCTCCTCAAGGCCCCCTTACCATGCCAGGTTGGCCCAATGAGCACCCTCTATTCTCTCCTGCCATGTCTTTGATGGTATGAATGATAGGAAGGCTGCCTTTAAGTCCTCTTGGACACAGTCTTGATTGATTCTCAGGACCCCATGGGTTTTCAAACCTCTAGTGGGTTCCGCTCCAAAATAGATGTCATAACAGGTGTTTCGGGGCACCCCAGCCTTATGGGCTATGCATGGCTCTAAACCTCCTTAACCACACCCCAAGCCTCGCAGATGGTACCAACATTGTTTAGACTGGGCCTTCTTGTAATTTGGCCCCCTTGTCCCCCCTGGGCTTTCCACAGACCTATCTTGCTCTGCGCCTCCCTGGTGCCTGGGCTTTCTGCAGCCCTGCAAAGTGCTGCGCCCTCTCTGGAGCCAGGGTCAGCATGCCCCAAATGCTGCGCCCTCTCTGGCGCTGGGGTTGGTGTGCCACAAATGCTGCCCCCTCTCTGGCACCGGAGTCCCCACACTGCCATGGGCCCCCTATGAGGCCTCCTCCTTCCCCTAATAGCCTCACCCAAACCACCAGTCTTATACAACAATAAACAAAACACAAGCCCCTGGGCTGTAATGTAAATTCAAGCTGCTAGGCTATAACATCACTCAAACCCTACCGGGGAATGCTCTGTCCCTCAACAGTATCAGAAGCTGCTCCTGCAGTCAGGCCTCTCCCCTGTGCTTGCTCTGGGAGAGCTCCTTCCCCCTTGGCTGCTGGCAGGGAACTGCCTTCCTGGCCTCAGCCCTGGGGTTTATATATGAGCCAGGCCCTGCCCCTTCCGGTCAGCTGGCTGCTGGCAGGTGTGGGCCACTAGCTTGTTCTGGCTGCCCTGGTAACCGGCAGCTGGGGCTTCCACCTCACTGCTAGGGCTCTTCCCCTAGCAGTTTCAGCTCTTTAAAGGAGCAGGGCACCCTAGTGCCAAGCGACAGGATCCTACCAACTGTCATTTCTTTCACTTTATTAGCATGATTTGTTCACTAAAAATCATCCGTCTTACACATCAATGGAGGAACAACTATGTTGCTGAAACTTGTGCATGTAAATTAAATGGTTGTCTTGTTTGCATTTTCCTCAAACCAAAATGTCTCCTCTTGTCCCATTTCACCTGAAGGCTTGACCCCTTAACGTTTCATTAGTTAAGGTTATGTAATTAAATTCATGCTTGCATGGTATAGAATAGCCTATGGCATGGAAAAAATGTCAAGCCTCCAGGGCTATACCCCTAATATGGAATCAATACAGCCTTGGCAGGGATTGTTCTTGCCCACTTCTTGTCTGCACTACTCATTTTTTTATGAACCCTTGGTTTTACAACAGTGGCTGTCATTCTTTTTGGAACTGAGGCACTGCTAACCAGACTCGCAGCACCCCCCATTGGACTTGAGGGCAAGTTTTGTGAATTGAGCAGCACTCAATTTTAAAAAAAAACCTAATCTATAAATCGTAGTGTTTACCTCCTTGCAAAGGGCCCAGGCAGAAGGGGTGAGGGATTGTCCAGGCACAGACAAGACTGATCCTGGTTTATCTGCTTAGGTAATCTGCTTATCTCCTTACACTTCCACAGTACCCGTCAAAGGATCTAGTGGCATTCCATGCAGGGCACCCTGCTTAAGAATCAATGCTTTACAACAAAACATACACATCATGAAAGGACCTAAACCTAAAATTAGTAGCTCTCCAATCAGTTCAGTATGCCAGCCTGCAGGAGTGGATCCAGGGGGTTGCAGTGGGGCAATTGCATCCTGCTTTGTTTCCTGGTCCACCTAAAGTTTAAAACTAATTGCCTGGCAGCAGCAGCAGCAGCAGCATTTCTATTGAGGCATCAGTGGGAGAATCAACTAACTTTGTGGCTCATTATAATCTACCCAATTCCTTCTAAACACTTCATTCAACAGGTGTTAAACAACCCTCTTTTAGGAGACCATACATGCTCCAGGGGCATAATGAGGACAGTTGGGTGCCTGGGGCAGCTGCAATGCATGGGGCAGTCATGACTTCCACCTGATGGTACCACCCATGTCTTTTCCGTGCCTCCTCCCCAGCTCAGTGCCTGGGGCTGCTGCACTGGATCCCACACTTTAGTTATGCTACTGACATGCTCACACAATGCAAATAAAGAGAAGCTTTTCTCCAAGGCCTCCTCATATTATAGGCTACCTTAGTAAGAAATTAATCTGGCCAAAAGATTTATGCATGGCTATCAGAGCAAATAGGAAACCTACTAGACACCCTCAGCTCTATACTCCTGAGACACTCATGGCTCCTCCAAACAGAACAAAGCAGTTAAATTTTGGGATGTTAGGAGAGGGAGACTTGAGGCTGACTGACAGCATTACCCAGGCATATGTTAGTTTAGCCCTCCCAGAGGGTGGATGTCCTAAACAAAATTCAGCCCTCACATGTTTATAGATTCATAGATGTAGGGTCAGAAAGGACCTTGTAGATCTCCTCGTCCAACCCCCTGCCATGGGCAGGAGAGAAAAGTAGGGTCAAATGACCCCAGCCAGGTAAACATTGAGCCTCCTCTTAAAGACCCCCAGGGTAGGAGTCATCACCATTTCCTTTGGAAGTTGGTTCCAGATCCTAGCCGCCCTGACTGTGAAGTAGTACCTTCTAATGTCTAGTCTGAACCTACTGTCTAGCAACTTATGGCTGTTATTCCTTCTTACTCCAGGAGGTGCTCGGAGGAACAAGGTCTCTCCCAAACCCTGCTGGTCCCCCCTAGTATGTTTAAAGATGGCCACCAGGTCCCCCCTCAGCCTTCTCTTGTGAAGGCCGAACAGGTTAAGGTCCCATAGCCTCTCCTCATAGGGTCTGCCCTGCTATCCCAGGATCATGTGAGTGGCCCTCCTTTGGACCCTCTCAATGCTGTCCACATCCCTCCTGAAGTGCAGCGCCCAGAACTTGACACAGTACTCCAACTGTGGCCTGACCAGTGTCACATAGAGGGGGAGGATCACCTCCTTGGCCCCGCTTGTGATGCATCTGTGGATGCATGACAAGGTACGGTTAGCCCTACTGACAGTGTTCTCGCATTGTCGGCCCATGTTCATCTTGGAGTCAATAATGACTCCAAGATCTCTTT
>NW_005842276.1:304214-316495 GCF_000455745.1 Alligator sinensis
ATAACTTTTATAGTCAAACTGGTAGTAACTGGGTATGTTTTTCCTTCTCTGCTTCTCTTTCCTCCCGTGCTCTGCAGCAACGCTTCTTTTACCTAAGCTAAAGATCCCTGTGAAGCCCAAAAACACTGTGGGGTCTGCTCATCAAGAGGCCAAAGATTGTGACGTGCTGAGTTTGAAACACATAAGGGGATCAGCTTGTACAGGCTGATTGTCCCAGTTTGACTCAGACGTGCCCTTATGAACTGAATGCTGGCCCATGAGGGTGTCAGCTGGACACCCAGCCAGATTCAGAGGGATTCTGTTCACCTGTGTGCTTGTGTATGACTACAGTATATTGTTGCTCTGATGAACTGATTCTTGGCACATGAGGGTGTCAGCCTGTCCATGCTGATCAACCCAGTTGGGTCAGGCGTGTCACGTTAATTTGTGTGTGTTTGTGTGTATGACTGATTTGGTGACTGGAGGAACCCAGCCCCATTGAAACTGACTCCTGCAAGATAGCTCCATTGGGGGTGAGGACTTGCAGAAGGAAGATATACAGCTCCGTATAGAAACACAAGTGACACAAGCAGCACATTGACAGAATTACCAAGACCCTAGAAACGTATCCCTAATAAATGAGCATACCCCAAAGTAATAGGCAAATCTGGTAACAAATTCCCTCAACACCCTGGGGTGGAGAGCATCTGGACCTGCTGATCTGAACACATCCAGCCCCTCCAGAAGTTGTCTAACCCAGTCCCCCCTGACCCTAGGCTTGGTGGAGTTTCTCCTGAGTCCGTCCTGAATCTTGGTAGGGGAGTCCCAATCCCTGCACAAGAAAATAGAGGCGAAGAAATTGTTAAAGAGATCTGCTTTCTCCTCTAGTACAACCACCAGATTGCCAAGCATATCCTGCAGGGGCCCCACATTACCCGTTCACATTACAAGTTCATATACTATGATTCTGTTCTCACTAATCATGGTTAGAACTCGACATTTGAACTATGTGACTGGGTGTGTCTACACGTGCATTTACTGTGCAGTACTTTCTGTACAGTAAGTGGTTTTTAGAATGCCCTCTCCATGTGTAGCCATTATGGTGCAACAACACTGTGTGCGCACCAAGTTGGGAGTAAAGTTACCCCCAAGTCAGTCTACACAAACAGGGTTACTGCACAGTAAGGTGTCTACACTGGCCTTTTTGCCCAGTAACTACCTGCATCATGCAGGTAGCAAATTTACTCCTGAGCTGGCAAGGGTCGCCATAGTTACTGTGTAGTATGGGTGTTCATGTGCAGACACACACCCATGCTGCACAGTAATTTTTGGCCTTTCCCCCACCTTCTTGGAGGCAGAGGCAGTGGCAGCATGGGGTGCTAGTGGTGGGGGACAGAGGGGTCAGTGGGGCAAGCTTCCCCCCCACCTGCTCCTGGGCGGCAGCGGTGGCACGAAGGGTGGGGTTAGGATTAGAGTTAGCAGGCTCCCTGCCCCCTCCCCCACACTGTCATTCTTGATGGGCAATTCACTAGTACAATATAAAAGTATAGGAAGGTGAATGCTGTAGATTTTCTTTATTTTTCTATAAATAAATTATTCCACAATTAAGCTTCTTGTGTCTTTTTTCCCCCCTCAAAAAAATAAAAAATTCTCCATTTGTTTTAATTTGTTGAATCCATTTCCATTTTTTCACTGATTTCTGTACCATTTGCAGGTCAAGAGAAATGATATTCTAGTCTAAAGACTGACAAAATAAGAGGTTACATTCACCCAGAAGTTAATAGGCTGTTATTTATAAAGCTATAATATAACTACAGTAACTTTGCTGCAATTCTTTTTTTTTTTAATTAATAAATCCATTTGGAAGGGATTTAACAGCTAATTTATTTGATTTTCAGAGTTTGAGTTAATATATGATTTAATTTCACTTATAGCAATAGGAATGTAAATGTCTATTGGTAGGGCTTGTTGGAAAAAGCAACTTGACTAGTAAAAATATTTGAAGTGAATATCAATTTTAAATTAAATTTGTTTTCAGTGCAAATCAGGATTTGTTAAATGCATAAAATATGGTACGAAAACAAATTAGACAGCTTATAGCAGGGGTGGGCAAAATACGGCCTGCTGGTCAGATCTGGCCTGCAGGCCATTCTATTCAGCCCACAGGGCACATAAAAAGTTTAGAAAATTAATATTTATCTGCTCCTTGCTTCCTGTCAAAGATTAGGGGTATACAAAATGGGCCCTATTCAATTTGGATTCGGCCTGAACTGGGGACAGTGATTCAGTTAATTGATTTGGATCTCTATCCCCAATTCAATTCAGCTGAATCTAAATCTGAAGATTTGATACTGATTTGGAGAATCAGTGATTAGGACATAGACACAGCTTTCAATGTTTTTGCTACATATCTCAAGGTACCAGTGTGGCTCGTGAATGCTGCAATGCTGGGGTGAATGGAGCATCCCACAGAAGCGCAGAGGAGCCCCACCACATGCTCAGCAGCAAAGCCAGAAGTGGAATGGAAGTACTTCCAATCCACTTCTGGGTCCACCAGGGAGCACACGGGGAGGGGGGGGGTGTTCCCTCCTGGCTTGGCAATTGGCCACAGGGGGACACCAGCTGCCCCCCCAGACCCAGGAGGCACCAGTCACCAAGCTGGGGATGTGGGGGCGGGGGGGCCTGCACGTTCTCCACCACATCCAGAAGTGGACCAGAAGTGCTTCTGGTTCACTTCCAGGTCTGCTGCTGAGCACCCTGCGCTCCTGTGGGGCGCTCCATCCACCCCAGCATCACAGCATTCACGAGCCACCTGCTACCTAGAGGTATGGAGGTATGTAGAAAAAACATTTAAAGCTGTGTCCATGTCTGAATTGCCAAATCTTTCTGAACCTCTCTGAATCAATTCGGAGGGTTCCAATTCGATTTGTAGGGATTAAAGGGTCTCCTGATTTGATTCAGATTCAGAGGTTCGGACACCGAATTAGGCCAAATCTCTGCCGAATCAAATCAGGGACTGAAACTTCACACAGCCCCATCAAAGATATCAAGATCCAGGGGCAGTAGGACCCAAGGGAAGCCAGCAGGGCCCAGGAGCAAGGCCAGCTTGCTATGATTTATATTTTTCATTTTTTTACTAAACTTTTTCATGTTCAAATTTCTCAACATAAAAATTACAAGAATACTATATGTTCTTGTAAAAAGTTGTACTGAATTTTAAATAGTTAGAAATGTTACAAATTTCTCTTTTAATAAGATTAATTTTTCTTTTCATAGATGACAAAATAAAATGTGTAGACCTTACCCACTATTCAGGGGAAAAAACCTATATCCAGACTTTCTACTGGCCTGCACTACAAAGAAACCTCAGCGATATTAACATTATCACTGGTTTGTCAGACCCTAAGTAGAGCTGGTTCCAGAGTCAGGAATTCTGGGAATGTGACTGAACCCACTGGAAACCAACTATTTTGTGCTAGACCAAGAAAAAGTTAACCACCCTACCATGTTCTGTAAGGAATTGAAGGAAAGAACAATAATTTCTGTGCTTTCAGGCTGTACAAGTCTATGTATCAGTGTAAGAAAGAGGAAGGAGTTATTTACAATTAACTTATTTGGCCTCTGACAGTAAAAGCCTATGTAGACATCAAAGCAGACACATTTTCCTGGATTTATCTGCATATATTGTGGAGTTTGCATTTCTCAGACACATGCAGGTTGCACTATAGAAATACCTTTTGTTTGTGAATTTGAATCTACAAGTGAGTGGATTAATTTTGTTTAACTTGTAGGGGAAAATATAGGTTTGAAAGCCTAACTGTAGCTAAGGAGAAACCAGGCAGCAAGCAAAACTTAAATACAATGTAAAGAATAAAAAGCCTTTAAAAGAAGAGTTTGAGAATGAAGCAGAGAACAGCAGGCAGGGGAAAAAACTGGCTTGGAACTGGAGAAGGGGACTTAGACTCCAAGAAATAAATAAGATAAAACTTTGCACTACATAGAGACTGAGTGGTTGCACCACAATGAGTTCTGTGCGGTTGAACACAAGTGAAAATGCAGAATTGGCTCATACAGAGCTTATTATGGGATTTGGACTTTTTTTTTAATACAGAAAGAGTTAATCTATCTCTGGTAAATGGCACAGACTTTTAGGCTAAGTACAGACAGTCAAAAAGCCCAAGACTGAATCAATTCAATCTTCACAGGCTAGTCTAAGCTGCGTAACTAGAACCAATAAGCAAAGGAACAGAAATTCACTTTTGATTCCAGAAATGCAGCCACATGCCTGCAGTAGCTCAGGCCAGAAGCCAGAGGGTGCTAGAGCACACTTCCCTGCCAGGTTGGAGCAAACAGCTTGGGCCAAGGCTAGCTTGCCACCCTGTGATGGCAGGTTTGCAGGGAGGTGCAAAGCATTGTGGGATGCTGAGGGGCAGTGAATTAACTTGAATCTGGAGGGGATCTGGGACAGAAGTTCAATAAATAAATTTAATCTAAATCATTTAAGTCTGATACTAAATCCATCCAGATTTATTTTAAACCAGTTTTGTCCATTTTGAAAGCAGTTTATGTCTATTGAACTTCCATTGTGCTCCAGATTTGAATCGGTTGCCAATCACTTATACCAGTTTATGTGTAATTGCTGTCCCTAGCCTAATTGGAAAATCATCTTTTTGTAATGGACTATTCTATTAAAATACCCTGGGTTTAAATTCCTGAGAGGTGGGAGGAAATCTATGATTTACTACTATTTTTACATTCCAAAACTGTGCTCCACAAGGTTTATTTGAATTTCTCTCTCATATCGTTATGAAAAGGTGTCCTCTGCTTATGAGAGTGTTAGGGGTAGTGAGAAAATACACTGAAAATAGTAAGAGAGAAAACGTTGTATACCATTAAATAATAGAATATCCAAAACTGCCATGATTTTGAACTCTTTCAAAATATTAGATATACACACAGAGATTACTTACAATTTTCTCTGTGATGGAACTTTCTAACAGAGTGAGATTAGTTATAAACAAATATTCTTACAGCTGTTATTCTCTGGTATCCACCAACAAAGCCAAAAAAAAGATATAATCCAATATGTTAATGCATCTTGGAGGTCTAATTAACTTCTTCACTGAATAGGTTGCTTATGGGAGAGAATAACCATTTTGTAGAAGTAAACCCAAAAATGTTTTAAAAATTGCTTCCCCTCTCCTTGACAATAATGCATCTTAAAGAGGGCATATTTTGGATAGATACACATTTTTCATTAAGAAAACAAATGAAAGTTAGGACTCAATCAGTAACATAGCAAGAGGTATACTAAGAGATGACCACAGCAAAAAATCTGTATCTACTGTGCTTAAAAAGATACAAAACTACTGAACATGAATCACAGATACTTTTCTATTAGCCTATTTGTCCCTTGCACATATACAGCTATGTGAGGTTCAGATGGAAGACCAAGCATGCCCTTTGATAATGAATCATTACAGCATGCTGCAAGGTGCTACTGCAAAAACCTGCTGCTGTTACATGACCTTCTTGCTGTTGAATAATGCCAAGAATGGAGCACTGTGCTTGTTCTAGTCTTCAAACACACTGAATACAAGCACATTTTCCTAATCTTGACCTTATCCAACAGTAGAGAGATCATATAACCAAACACTTTTATCACAGTGCCTCCTTGCAGTATATTGTAACAGATCACCTCTAGTCAGCTGGTCAGACACAGGAAATTCTATTTTAAAGCAAAAATGTTCCAAATAAGAAAGAAAAGGCAAAAAAAATCCTGCAAATTGAAATAAAACCTCATTTAGGATAACTATAATTTTATTATTTCACTAGTGCCAAAATGTTCCAGTTTATAAAGTCACAGACTGCTTGCAGACATGGTGAGGAAGAATTTTACTTTAACCTCTGTGTGCTCCAGTGCTGAGCCCAGAACATGCCCAAAAGAGGCAGCGCATTAGCTGCACCCGGTTTCCCAAGACCTGTAGAGATCGGGCATGTTGGTGAGGCTTCTTTGGAGCTTTCATCTCAAAGCTGATTGAATCAGCTTTAGCTAAAAGTACCAAAACGCCCTGCTGAAGGGCCCAATCTATACAGACACTGCAGAGCCAGGTTGAAGTAATGGGCTGCTGCTTCCAGTAGAGAGTGGGAGGTTGGCGCGGGGAGGGTTGTTTGTTTTTTTAACATGTCTGTCAGTGTCCAAAATGTTTAATTTCAACTTGGTCATTTTGATTAATTTCATTTTGACTTTTATAATTAATATAACGTTACATTTGCATAATATTTGGATGAATATTTTTTAATGATTTCAAAGCCAAAAGCAAAAAGGACTCATAATACAAAAATCAAAATTACATTTTGATGATGCTAAATGTTTTCAATCTGATGATGTTTAATGAAAAAACTGAAACTATTGGTTTCCTATTGAAATTTTTCAACATATATAGGGTCCTCCAAAAGTTTTATATTTTGAGAACTGTATTTCTAACAGAAAATAGTTTCTTCTATTTTTTTTTTAACCAGGTCTACCCTTAAGCACTATCAAAGGGCTCTTGCCTAACTCACATTATGAAGGTTTTCAATCAGTTTTGATCTCAAGTACACTGATAGCTGGAAAATAGTATTTAGAGGTTTGCTTTTGGAAATTGGCTTGTAGGTATAGTAGAGATGCATTAGAACAATCATCCAAGGCAACAGCAAGAGTTAATTGGTTTCTAAAAGCTTGTTTGTGACAAAGTTTCCTTCAAGGCCCACTGTGTCTGAAGCCAGTAGACATACAGCCTGGGAAATTGAAGATATTTACCACACTGTTCTATAACAAGAACATTGTTTGCCACCGGAGGTGGTTCAAGCGCCTTCATTGAACACCTTCAAGATGAAACTAGATGCTTATCTTGCTGGGATCCTATGACCCCAGCTGACTTCCTGCCCTTTGGGCGGAGGGCTGGACTCGCTGATCTTCCGAGGTCCCTTCCAGCCCTGATGTCTATGAAATCTATGAAATCTATGAACATTGCACCCAAACATAAGGGACTCTGCAGCACTGGTGCCAGGTCACAGGACACAACTGCAGAGCCCTTGGGATTTCTGGCTTTGGTGGATGGACCAAATTAGGAGACTGGTAAATAACCAAATTAAGATGCGTGCATGCGTGTGATGCTGATACGACAGTATGATGACCACAGGGAGATTAGTCAATGATGCCTGGGAATAAAAAGTCATCAGAGGAGAAAAAGGATACAAAAGAAGGGATTTCAGAGCAGCAAAAGGTCCCTGAGAGGGGAACCTGAAGCCACCACGGGCAGAGGGCACACCACCAGCCTGTCTCACCCACTCCACTGGGGGTAGGGGACCCTCAGCCCTCAACCTCCAGGCTGCTGATTTCCGGGATTCAAGAAAGAACTTCAGGGTGAAACTCATGTACTGTCCAGATGTACCTTCCCTTTGTGACAGCCCTAAGACTGGTAAAAATAGAATTGGGGTGAGTTGTTTTGTTTGCCTGGCCTGTATTATTCTTATCTACCATCACTGTGTATCAATAAAATTAGCCTATTATCAAATGAGAAGTCATGGCTGGTCTAAGGGTTTGGGTCCACCCAGAACAAGGTATCTGGGTTATAAATCCAGTGCTAACATACATGTATTTCATACTGGCACAACTCCAGTAAAATATGGGAAAATACTTCAATTTACATGAGGTAAAATGAGACCAAAACTAGGCCAGCCAAACAAACCAAATTTTCCTAAGAGCTTTGCTTTTCCCTTAGCAACCTAGACCAGTGATTAGCAATCGGCGGTATGCATGCCACCAGTGGTACAGACAACCTGTCAGTGGTACGCATGCCCCACCCAAACCTTCCTCCCATGAGGGAAGTCTCCACAATTCACACCCTCCCTCACACCCCACAAACCCACACCCTGCCCCCACAATTCACATATACACATGCCCCCAACATACCCTATGTGCCTCCACACACAGCCACACCCCCTCAAACCTCCCATACACGCTATCATAGACACATACTCACACACCTCACCCCACACAAATGCACACACACACGCACACCCCACACCCCACCATATACACACACACCCCACCTTAGATGCTGGTGGTACTTAAGGTTGTATAATTTTTAATTGGTGGTGCACAATCTGTCAGAGTTTGGGAACAACTGATCTAGACATCTCACCTACAGGAAGGAAAATAATTACTTTAAAAACAAATCAGATCAGGACAAACAGAATCAAAAGTTGTCAGGTATTTCCTAGGTGATCCCAAGAAATCATGACCCAAAAAGCAGTTCAAAGACAGCAAAAACAACTAAAGATGTTAACTGATCCTGGATTTAGCAGCCAGCAATTAACAAAAAACATATAGTAAAGGCCAGTTACTGAAAATGGGCATTTCCAATCAGTTTCACAAAAGTAAAATGGTGCTTAATCATTCCTTTGCATTTCCCATGCAGGTTGACAGGACAGTTCTGTGTAGGCTGACTAATAGGAAAATATGCCTGTAACTGATGAAGAATAAATGTCTTATATTGTATCTGCAAGTAATTTGATTTAGAAGGTATATAGCAGAAACAACAACAAACAAGGTTCCCAGAGAAATCACATAAATGAATGCACAGATGGAAGCACAAAAGTTGTAACTAGTCACATAAAATCCAAAACTGGCTAAACTGGTTCATAAAACATAAGAATAGACATTATGGTTTATAGGTTTAAGTGTATCTTCAAGATTTCATACTTATAAAAATGGTACTTGTACTGTTTTAAAAAATGACATCAGTACCAGATCAATAGGTTTAATTTTTGCAAACAGTGAAGTTAGCAAAACACAGAAAGTCACTAAATCAAGTTTTAAAATTGTGTTTAAAGCCTGAAAGAGTCAGATATCTTTAAAATATTGGACAGATCAAAACTGTGACATATTCACAATACATCTGGTTACTAATGGAATTTTCTTTTCTGTAGCAGAAAGCCCCCTTTTCCTCTTGCCTGCATTTGCTCTCCCCTCTTTGGATATGTTTCTCTTCTTCTACCTTTTCTTCCTTCCTCTTTCTTTCAGTATAAGATAAGGAATTGTGTTTTAAAGTTTGTATGTGTGTATTTTGCATCTCTCCTTGTATTTTGATATTTTCATCTGTGTGCCATGGCATTACTTTTGTAGCTTATATTTTAAACTCCTCACCTTTCAACTAAATGTGTTTAGTTTCAGAAGTAAGTTATACATTGTAACAATGTTAACAAGGGCAGGAATCAAACTGTTGCTTCCCAGTATCAGGTGGGCCCATGAAAGAGCGAGTGAATCAGTGATTGAATGCGTAACACAGTAGCAGGCAGCAATTAACACCTAGGAAAACCGCAGATCAACCAACGGAAGAAATCAATCGAAGACAATGTAGCAACTGGGAATTCTCTAAACTTCACTGTTCAAGGGCTAGAAGCCCTGGTCTGAGTTAATCAACGCCGGGGACCAACTTTTGGGCTGAATATCTCCAGATCGACCACTCCCAGAGCCCTGTTCAAAATTCATCAACGGACTCCCAAACCTGCACGTACATGTGGACAACCCCTGGGGCTGGGACAACCCCTGGGGCTGACAGATGCCATCCAGTAGCCACCAAGGGGGGGGGGGGGGGGGGAAACGCAATGGGGGCAAGAACGACCCCTGGATTGGGCAAACCTGAAAACTGGGGAGTCACCAAAGTCTGCCAAGGACAGACAAAAAGCAGTGAAAAGTGACCCTCAGTGGCGCCCTCTTGATCTCCAACTTGACCAGCACCCGACCTGTCGAGCCAGAAGGACCAGCCGGCGACCCCCTTCTGGAAGATAACACCATTCTGAAAGAAGCCTTGACAGCAGACTCCAGCACCTGTGGGATAGGTATATCTGACTTGTAGCTTGCTACTGTGTGTGCGCGCATGTGTGTGGGGGGGAGGGGAGGGGACCAGCCCCAAGGTTTATGATTTAACTTCATTACAGTGCTTCAATCCACCTAATAAACCAGAATTTTAAGGATCCCAAGTTGGACATCTGTAGCCAACATTTCTAGCAATAATGATCATCTATCTTTGTTCTTTTCTTTTTTTGTTCAGGATTCTGTGAAAATCTGAGGAAATGCTTTCTGAAGCACCAAAATGTTAAAAATTCTGACAAAATTATTCTTCCCTGAAGGGATGGTTTATCTAAGAACAGTACCACAGCAAAGTTTTACAAATATCCACACTGGTAAGGGATTATATATGTCATTGTCTGTCATGTATCATGTATTATTGTAAAAAGAAACAAGATCCGTACTCCAAGAGCTTAAATGGCAGGCAGACTACTGAATGTTTTCAAAAAAGTTTATCTTCCATTAATAGTCCATCTCAGGGCAGAATTTTCAAGGGAGTCCAACCACAGTCACCCAACTAGGACATTATGATCATTTTTCCAAATTGATCAACATCCATCCAATGTGCCAGTGGCAGTGACCACTAATTTGTCTGCCTGGTAACTAAGCTCCTTCAAAAATTGTGGCCTTGGAGAATTTGTTGGGAGACCAAACTAGATTTTTGCCATGCTTGATTGCATTACGCTTAATCTTTCCTTAACAGAACTACTTGAAGAATGATGCTCAATGAACCAGATGATGCCCAAGAAGCCAGATTAAAAAACCCTGGAGAATCTATAGGTTTCATTAGAAGTATACATCTACCAATGTAAGCACAGCAAAATCTGATCCACCAAGTCTTGGAACAGACATTGCATTTGTCCCTGGATAAGTTGCACCTGTATTTGGTCCAAAACAAAAATACCTTAGGATTCGTGTGCACACACATCACCCTTCTAATTAAGAGCTTAGTGAGCAGCTGAATGCAATGCTACCTTGCTGCCATTGATTCAGTAATGCAATCCTGAGATAACTGGACAGATATACTTCGCAATATCCCAGGATTAACTATATTTTTTTAGGATTTATCCTAGGACAATGAACACGGATATCTGTACAATTGCACTTTATGCTGGAATAAAATGGTTTATCCCAGGACAAATTGTGAAATGTTTGCAGACCAAGATTTCCCTGAATATACTGTCAAGTAAGATTTTTGGTTAGTATAACACATTCAGGTCAAATTATCTGCTGGTGTAACTCTTATATCAGTGTCTGTTGGAATCACAGACCAGAGAATTTGGTTCCTGGTGTAGGACACATCTTTTGATTGAAACCACATCCTGCAATTGTGGAAATCTTGTGATTTGAAGCATTTGAGACTGCAGAGTGGAATTTTTTCCCCTCTCTTGATATTAGAATATAGGCGTTCGCATTTCTTATCAAATTAGGATGATATAGGAAAGGAATCCATTCGGTAGAGAGCATTTATAAATCAAGAAATGAGTGTCTTGTTTTTGGCACTGAAAAAAATCTATATTTTTGTCTCTTTTATGTTTTTGTTTTGTGTCCTGAAGAATGTACTCAGCAAAGTATTTGTGCTGAGTTCATCTACATACTTAACATATCCATTGGAGAGCATGAGGAAGTCGAACACATATTGAAAAAAAATTAAAACATGTCCATGTAGATGTAGTGGGCAAATGTCCTGCAGCACCTTTTAATGCATTGTTTGCACTTCTGAGTCCTCCCCACATTCCTTCCTGGAGTTAACTGAATCACTACTGATACAAATATGTCCCTATTCATTTAATACTTCCTGCACTGGCATTATGCTTCATGTTCTTTATTTCAATCATGATGACTCATCTTCCCCAGTCATGTTCTACCTCAAAAAGCTAAAATCCCAGAGAATGGATGGTCACTGTTCTTTTCCTGAATGTTCATACACTGAATGAGATTCAATATGCATTTTATAAATGGTGGCCAGGCTTTTCTTAGGCCCCCCCTACACCTTACAGTTATTGTGCAAGTAACTAGTGGTGGATGGGTTGTACTCAACCTGGTGAGATGTGAGCAGTGGGGTACCCCAGGGCTCAGTCCTTGGGCCCACACTGTTTAACATCTTCATCAGTGACTTGGACGAGGGGGTGGAAAGCACACTGTCCAAGTTTGCTGATGACACTAAGATGTGGGGCGAGGTGGACACACTTGAAGGGAGAGAGAGGCTGCAACTAGATTTAGACAGACTACAAAAGTGGGCAGATGAGAATAGGATGGGGTTCAATGTAGACAAATGCAGGGTGCTGCACCTTGGGAGAAGGAATCCACGGCATACATAGAGGCTGGGGAGTTCCCTTCTTGAAAGCACAGAGGCAGAAAGGGATCTCGGAGTCATTATTGACTCCAAGATGAACATGAGCCG
>NW_005842276.1:316634-333098 GCF_000455745.1 Alligator sinensis
GGCTGAGGGGGGACATGGTGGCTGCCTACAAGCTCATCAAGGGGGATCAACAGCAAATAGGCAGAGCTCTTTTCTCCCCAGCACCACCTGGGGTGACAAGGAACAATGGTCATAAGCTAATGGAGAATAGGTTTAGGTTAGAGATCAGAAGGCAATATTTTACAGTTAGGGTGGCCAAAATCTGGAACCAACTTCCCAGGGAAGTGGCCCTTGCCCCTACCTTGGGTAAATTCAAGAGGAGGTTGAACGATCACCTGTCTGGGGTCTTGTGAACCCAGCATTCATTCCTGCCTGTGGCAGGGGGGCTGGCTAGATGATCTGTTCAGGTCCCTCCTGACCCTAGCTACTATGAAACCAGTGCCAGCTACACATGCAAAGCACCCATCATGCCATAAAAAGTGCAACCAACTATAACGTTAGACCTCAAAAATGTGTACTAATTTTACAGCTGGTTGCTAACCAGCTTTAAATTTGCACATGTAGCAGGGTCTTCCCTGAGGCAGAGAGCTCTGTCAGCTGACTGGGCTCCCAGCTACAGGGGTGCACCATGACCAGCTGGGGCTGGAAGTCCTGTAGCTTAGGGGACTCACAATTGCAGATGTTTGGAGTGTGTGGGCAACTAATACAAACTGGTGGAAAAGGTTCTCACTTGGATAACTATTGTGGTTTAGATGGCCCCAGTTCAACCACGGTTCTCAAACATGGCTACATGTCCTCTATTTCCCATACCCTTGTTTGATTTAAAATAGTAATGACAGGAGAAAGAGAACTAGTTTTTGACATCAGATCTCTCAATTCAATGTGCACTTTGGGCCAAATGTCTTCTGCTATCCTTTCTCTGCACTATTTACATGTTAAAAGCTGTTTTCCACACAGTCTTTCTTCCACAGTATTCCCCAGCAGAGTCATGTGCTGCTTTCAAACTCCAGGGCATTATAAGCTGTTACTTCTAGTGAGTTGTGGATTGTTGTTTGGGAATTCTTAGCTTCTGAAAGTAAATTGCCAGATTTATTGGTAAAAACTAGAAATGAAGAATATATTGTGGTAGCCTTTTGTCAGATTAAAGTGAAACCTGGAAGTGATCAGTCCCTATTCCTCTTTAAGAATCAACTGATAAAGCATTTATTTGATGCTGCTTTTAAATGTTATGAATCTGTCCACATCTGGGAGGTTATAAAGTGAGTAAAGATAGCTGAAGACAGAGCTAAAATACAAGGAACGAGATTCTGGAAATACCCAGAAGCCAAAGAAGGAGGTTGGTGGAGAAGCTGGTATAGCTAGAAGGAGAAATGGTGGAAAAGTAACAGGAGCTGAGCACAAGTTTGAAAAGCAGGCAGAAGAAGAAAATCAATACCTGTCAGTCTGGCAGGTTGGAGTAGAGGAAATTAAATGGCTAGAGACAAGAGAGCCTGAGCAGTTACTAGTGATCAGCCCATTTTAGTAACTGTAGAGGAACTGCAGCTCAGGGTAAGCAGGGGACAAGACTTGCAGCTAAATGGTAGCTCCCAGAGGGACGGAAGAGTAGTCTGGGTGACAAGAGAAGAATATAAAACAGAGTATATGGACAACAATGAGAGGAGGACATGCCTCAAGGGGATTGGGTCCTTATATAAAAATGAAAAAAGGCAGGTGGTAGTGACATGGAAGTGCAACTCGAGCAGTGGTCTGTGAAGAGATAAAAGGGTTAATTCTGTTTATAATCTAGAAACATATAGCAGCTGGCACTTTTACAAGTCTGTTGATTTGTGAATGTCTTAACCATTTAGCTAGATGTTGTTGATTTGATTAGGATTTAACAAGGGTTTTAAAGACTGACTGATTCAGTTCTGCCATGAAAATAAGCAGATCATGTTTCTTATTTTGCTGTTATATTAGACTTTAAAAAAAATAATGTTGAAGCATTCTGTAGGAATAAATACCTCTAAAATGCAGGAGGTAGATGTGTGTAGACAATCTGAATCAAATGCAAGCTCTTTGGTGAACACGAAAATGTCAGGAGGTTACCAAATGCTGTCACCTAAATTGCACGTATTAGATGTTACCAAAAAATTGTCCTCATCAAGGCAAATCCCAAAGGGAGAATTTCAGATTCAGTCTTGCCATCTGGATCAACCTCTAGCTACATCTTTAAGACAGACTGGTTGTTTAATTTACATCCATCATCAGCTATGTTATTATGCCACCAAAGCTTTCAGCAACCACATCACTAATGACTGTGGTGCAAACCTTCTTTATTAAGGAATAGTGCAAGTTGCGCAGACACTAGCTAGCACTATACCGGCCACCAATGCTCCTTTTTCTGTGGTTTCCTGAGTCATTCCCCCACCTCTTGGCCACTTCAGCAACCAGGACAGTTGACCAGATTGCAGCAGGCTTCAAAATAAACAAACCAGTCCCCAGCACTATTGTAACTGACTGCAATAACTCCTTTGAATGCTTTTAATGGTGAAATCATAAAGCAAGCTAAAGTAAGGATTTTATTAAATTCTAAACAGTAGTAATCTCTTGCATGAATCAGCTACCATAAATAATAGTAGCTGAAGCAGTATTTTATAATCATTTGCAGGAAAAGGAAGTAAATGCTACAAGTTGAAATGAAAATAGATAAAAATGGAAGAAGTAGATGAGCCAAACAGAATTTTTACCAATTTCTGCCTAAATTACATGTTCATGGTGCTACAAAAACCCATAAGAAAACTTGACTGGAGTGGAAAATAGAGAATAATAGAAAAAATATTTTAAGGCAGAAGAACACTGCACTACATCTGCTTTTTAAGTACCATTTACACACAAATCCATGTATTTTTAAGCCTATTTCATGAAGACAGAGAACAACTTCACTATTTTGTAATTTATTCACAAAACTGGTGGTGCTCGGCCTCCAGCCCATGAGTAGGATCCAGCCCATAAGCCATGGATTAGATGCCACGGCTTTAAGTACAAACAGTCAAAAAGCCCAAGGTGGAATCTATTCAATCTATGCCACTTTCTCTAAGTGGCATAGATTGGACTGCTAATGAACACAATACACATTCACTCATCAGTTGGCCAATACAGGCAGATACCTGCACTGGCCGGAAGGCGGGAAGTGCTCACACGTGCTTTCCAGCTCTGCCAGGTTGCAAACACCCCAGACCCACCCCTCACTATCTCCTTGCCCCCACCCCTCAGCCTCAGGGAGGGTGGGTAGAGGGGAACAGACCCCCCCTCAGCCAGATTCTGCAGAGTGAGTGGGGGAAGAAAGCCCCTGAGGTAGGGGATTCCGACATGTTCTGCCAGGCTGCAAATGCCTCAACCCTACCCCCTCGCCAGCCCCCCATCTGTCAGCTCTGGGACATGGGGGGAAAAGACCCCCACCCCAGCTCCCCACACAGAGTCTGCACAGTGTGAGGAAAGCCCCTGAGGCTGGCAGGAAGGAGGCTAACATGGGGGGTGGGGCTGCAGCAGTCTCAGCCTGGTGGAGTTTCACTGCAGGGGGGAGAAAGCCCCTGCACCTTGCAGCCTTCCCCCCCCCCCCATGTGTAGACCCCAGTTGGAGGGCCAGAGCAGGGGTCCATTCTCCCCTCATTCCCCCATGTCTGAGAGGCAGGGAACTGGCGAGGGGGGCAGGGTCTGGAGCGTTTGCATCCCAAAGTTACACAAAGTTGCAGTTACAACCTTCTCTACTGGAAAATGAGAGGGAAGCTTATGAACCACAAAAGCTAAAATATGGAAAGATCACCAGTTTTCTTATGAACTTTGTTTCCAACCACACCGTATTCCCATACAAAGTACTTTAGTAATTGCATTACAATTAAAAGAATAACTAGATAACTGGTAAAATGGTTCAAGAGCATCTTTATGCCTAATGATGGCTGTTATATAGTAGAGTGCTGGCTGCTAAACTGGTGTGAGATCTTTCATCGTGTGACTTGAAATAATCAGACATTTGGTATGAATCTACTCCAACAATTTGAGTATATTAATCTACACCTTTCAGGAATTTGTTTGCTGCTTCTAGTCATTTGTGTTTCCATCACTCTTTTATTCACAGTACTGCATTGCCATTCTCTCCCCCTCCCTTCCACGTATTACTTTCCATAGTTAATACAATCAATGCTTCAGTCTGAGGGGATAAACTGTGTCCCAGGCTTCCTATTGTTTTACTGTTGATTTGAATTCTTTTCAAATTACAAGCCCATCAGAGTATTTTGTCTGCTATTTGACAGGTCCATACGTGGAATTCGTTTTCATCTGCACTGTTTATACTTAGCTCATACTAGATCATTATTTTAGTTCTCCGATTAGCATTCAGCAGACCCAGTCTCTCTTTCTAGGTCCAATGAGGATCCTAGCAATACAATATTGATGAGGATAAATTGAAGCCATTAAGTATCAGCCAAAATGCACCTGATATTTAATAATAAACATTCATACATAGTAATAACTAAACAAGATGAGTTGTATGGCCCATTATGGTTACTCAAGCTTCAATTTAAAACTTTATGTAAACTTTGAGAGTACATACAGATACTCCAACATACAGATTCAAACTTTGTATGATTTGCACTCGGTTTAACTTCTAGTGAACAATGCCCATTAACACAGTCAGAGCCCTTGTTAGAAATGCAAGTAATAAAAGAGCATGTAATTGCTTTAAAAGTGAAATGCCTTTACCAAATATTAGGCAGGTTACTGAAAACACACACACAGTGGCAATGTTTCCGGACTACTTCTATAGAAGCATCTTTAGAAATGACATTATGGAGGGATGGTACTGTACTTTTTTATCATAAGCATGTAGAGTGATTCTTTAAATGTTGTCATTGTTTATTTTTACTTTTGGGAGTATTCTGGATTTTTAATAAAGTGAATCTTGAAATAATTCTACTTCCCTTGTCTCTCATATAGCCATGGTAGTGAAATTAATGAGTACTGCATAAAACAACAAAATTAAGGACAAAGGATTTTTCTAGAAAGCATCATTCTGTTACCCACTCTTCATGATGCATCAAACCTACATACTTTGAATGCTCACAATGGCTGAAATACACAAAATACATAATTCCAGGTTTTGCAGGGCAGACTCCTATTGTAAACAAGCTATCAGGGATAAATTCAGCTGGAGGAATTCTCTCATATCTATACAACAATATGATATGGCGAAAAAAGGCCACAAGCAAGAGTTTGTTGGCTTGACTAAGCAAACTGTGAAACTTCTCATCTGGACAGCTTTATAAACATGAGGACAGCCTCAACTGGCCATTCCCTCTAGCCTAGTCATCCTATCATTGAAACCAATGGGGCATTTTTATCTTTGATTTCAGTGGGACCAGGAACAAACCTTGAATGCAAGGTGTTATGCTAGCTTGCATGTTGAGAAAGGAAGGATTTTAAAAAGGACTTGAAAAGACTGGGGCATCATCTTTTAGATAGCCACAGTACTCATAAGGCAGCTGAAATCATTCATGACAGTGATGCATGCTCAAGTGAGAAATGTGCTCAGAGTAAGAGTCTTAAACTGAATAATGTAGCCCTTGGCCACTAGCTTATTAGTAAAGCTTCTACTTTCCTTTTAAATTTGAATGAAGTGTGTTGTATTACTTGTGATGATGCACCACACCATCTGGAGAACAAAGCACTTGGATGAGACTATGATGATTAGGAAAAGTCAGCATAGATTCACCAAAGGGCAGGTCATGCCTGACCAACCTGACTGCCTTCTAGGATGAAGTGACTGACTCTGCAGATGTGGTGAGAACAGCAGACGTGATATACCTTGAATTTTGTAAGGCTTTTGATACAGTCTCTTACTACGTTCTTGCAAGCTAGCTAAGGAAGTACAAGTTGGGTGAATGGACTATAAGATGGATAGAAAACCAACTGGTTTATTGAGCTCAAGGGGTAGTAATCAAAGGATGGATATCTAGTTGGCAGCTGGCATCCAGTGGAGTGCCCCAGGGGTTGGTCTAGAGCCCATTCTTTTCAATATCTTCATCAATGACCTGAAAGATGGGACAGAGTGCACTCTCAGAAGTTTGTAGATGACACCAATCTTGGTGGAGTGGTAGATATGCTGGAGGGTAGGGCTAGGATTGAGAGAGAGAGAGAGAAAGATTGGAGGATTGGACCAAAAGAAATCTTGTGAGGTTCAATAAGGACAAGTGCAAGGTCCTTTACTTAGGACAACAATCCCATGCACTGGTACAGGCTAGGGACCTACTGGCTAAGTAGCAGCTCTACAGAAAGTGAGCTGGATGTTACACTTCACAATAAGATGAATATGAGCCAACAGTGTGCCTTTGTTGTGAAGGAGGCTAATGGCATACTGGTCTGCATTAGTAAGAGTGTTGCCAGCCGATCAAGGGAAGTTATTCTTCGCCTATATTGGGCACTGGTGAGACCACATCTGGAATACTGGGTCCAGTTTTGCCCCCACACCCCAACAGAAAAGATCTCAGCAAACTGGAGAGAGTCTAGTGGAGGGTTAGTAGTCTGGAGAAGAGGAGACAGAGGGGATTTGATAGAAGCCTTCAACTACCTGAAGGGTGGTTCCAGAGAGGATGCAGCTAGAGGCTAAGTACAGACAGTCAAAGAGGCTGAATCAGTTCAGTCTTTGAAGGTTAGTCTAAACTGCAAAGATTAAACTGAGAAGCAAGTGAACAGACACTTACTTTTGATTCAGGACATGCAGTCACATGCATGCAGTGGCTCAGGCCAGATGCTGGGGGCACTAAAATACACCTCCCAGCCTGCCAGCCACTGCCAAATGGAAGGGACTGAAGCTCCAAGGCTTTGTCCCCCATCTCTGCTTGAGCAGAGAGGGTGTGGCCAGGCCCCAGCCTGGTGTTAGCATACTGGAGGGTAGGGGTTTAAATCCCATCCCTGGCCTACACAGGACCCCAGCCCAGGTCTACCTGGATGGGGAGGCAGTGCCTACCAGGCTTCTGCCCCCACCCCACTTTGCTCTTCACTCAAGGGGGAGAGAGCAACTCCTGCCAGGCTGAGAAAGGGGTGGGTTGGGAAAAAGGTAGTGGCACTGAATTCATAAAAGCTTGAACAAAAATAGTCCTTTCTCCGAAGCGAACGCGCATTGAACACAACAATTTGTAACCTCAAGCACAACAAAGAACAACAAAAAATCTTTACCTAAACTAAGATGCAGCCCATTAAAACACAGTGAGCGCATACATAGCTTAGTCTAACTTAAAATGGAACCAAAAAGAGAAGAGAGAGCCTTGCATAAGTCTTATGTGATTCTGAGGGCAGAGAGTGTCTCCTTAGAGCCAGGCATTCAGAAAGTCCTTCTTGGGGAATCAGCAGGTGGTCATAGGTGTTGGAGTACAGGTCCTGCAGGCCTCATCTCTACTTGGGTTTTGATAGGTACACTTGCACCCCCTTTTTCCATTGGGTGCTTTGACATTAGTATGCTTGTCACCTATAGCACCTTTGGCAGAAATCTGATGCATTTAGTGTCTTTTGTCTCTGCTTAGGTCTCCCACCTTTACAGGTTCTGCTTTAAAATGTAAATATGGTTCTCTGCTTTTTTGGTCACATCAGCCCAAGGAGTCTGGAACCATCTCCTGTTCCCTTAGCTCCATCCCCAGCACGTACATGTAACGATAGTGCCAAGTCTTTGCCAACACCTCCCACCTCTTAGTCTGGTCCTACAGGGCTTGGCCCTATGCTCACAGGTGGCAGGGGATCAGTCCCTCCAGCCCCAGCTCCCCAGCCTCTTCCCCCTCCCCCATGGGAGCTGAGGGGCTTCCTGCCCCCCCAACCCCAACAGAACTGACTGTGATCCCCAGCCAGGTTTCCCAGCCCCACCCCGTTGTCAACCAGCCCTCACTGCTCTAGCTAGGAAACAGAGGGGCGGGGCCAACCCTGTTCTCTGGAGCAGACAGCAAAGCCCAGCCCAGGGCTGCAAAGGATCGTGGGATGCTGGAGGACTGATTTATCTTGAACTAGGAAGGGGTCTGGGACAGAAGTTTCATAAACCGGTTTGACCTAAGTCAGTTAAGTTTGATACTACATTCAACCAGGTTTATCTTGAATCAGTTTAAGTTTGAAACTGGTTTATGTGCACTGACCTTCTGTTTTGTTACAGATTTAAACCAGTTTCTGATCACTTAAACCAGTTTATGTATAACTTCTGTCCCTAGCCAAACTGTTCTCAGTGGTGGCAGATGACTGAACAAGGAGCAGCGGTCTCAGGTTGCAGCAAGGGAGGTTTAGGTCAGATATTAGAAAAGACACATTCTCACTAGGAGGGTAGTAAAACATTGAAACAGGCTACCTAGAGCAGTTGTGTAATCTCCATCCTTAGGGCTAGGGACAGACATTACACACAAACAGGTTTAAGTAATCAGAAACAGGTTTAAACCTGTAACAGAACAGATGTTCAGTGCACATAAACCAGTTTGAAAATGGCTGAAACCAGTTTGAGATAAACCTGGTTGAATGCAGTATCAGACTTAACTGATTAGCTCAAACTGGTTTATGCAATGTGTGTCCTAGACCCCTTGCTGGTTTAAGATAAACCAGATACCCCCAGAATACTCACTGGGCTGGGCTGGGCAGGGCTCTCTGCTCCACAGCAGGGCTGGCCCCTCCTGTCTCCTCCCTGGCTTTTGATCCAGAGACTGCAGGCTGCTTCCCCCACTCCCCTCACCACTCCCTACTAAGCAGGAATTCCCCCCGCCCCTCTGCCTTGTGGAGTGGTGTCTGTGTATTAGCTAGCAGACCACATGCTGACTATGGTCTGCACTGAATCAACAAGTAGCCAGTAATGTCCCTCTGTTGTTCTCTTAAGCGGATGATAAACACTGTTATCAATTCCCTGCTGGGCTAATCAGAGCTACTAACTGCCTGACCATGTCCCCCCCTCAGCTCCATATTGTGGAAGGGAGGGAGGGCTACTGTAGCCTGAGCCCCCCAGCTTCTAGCCTGAGCCACTGCAGGCATGTGCGTGCATTTCTGGGATATCTGTTTGGTTACAAAACTGATTTAGCCTAGCCAGGTTAGACTAACCTGCAAAGATTGAATCAATTCAGGCTCAGGCTTTTTGAATGTCTGTCTGTCCCTAGCCTACAGGTTTTAAAAACCCAGCTAGACAAATTTTTGTCTAGGATGATCTAGTTGGGGATGGTCTGCTTTGAGCAGGGAGTTAAACTATACTAAATCTTTTTCTTTGATTCTATGATCTGAACTTCCCTTTTTAAAATCCTAGATTCACCCATGGACAAGACCAAAAACACATTTGTGAAACAGCCCTTTATTTAGGCAAAAAGAGGGAAAATAGATGTGACTGCAAGAGAACAATTAAAAGATTTTATTTCCCTTAAATTCTCAAAAAAAATTATAGCCATTTTTCAATTAGCTGTAATATTGGATAGAATTTGTACATTGTGTTAAGCTTAGGCAGAATACACACCTACAAAATAAACTTCTGTCCCCCCAGATATGTCCTTGGTTAAATCCTATTTGGCAAAATAGGTATCTTTATGGTTCAGTGCTGTGCTCAGTTCAGCATCATGTCATGAATGTACTAAGACATGTTCTTAGCTTTAGGGATATGTTTTAGAAACTGGGCTTCTATACATGTGCAGGGAGCCAGCTCTGGAAATCCTGCACATCAGCATAGACTCTATTAATAGAGTCTGCTGGAGCATGGAAATAAACACGCTCCAGCAGACTGGCATCATGTGTATCAACATCCCCACACCAAAAAATAGTTCAAAGCACCCTGCCGCCATTTTTCAACACAGGGGACTCTGATCCATGTGGCACATGGGTGCTTTTATTTAAAAGCACTCACTAATGAAGTTGCCCCCCACCCCCTGCAGCTCCCAGAGCACATGTAAAAATCTCTGCTGACTTCAATGGCAACTGAGTATTTAAGTGATGTCCTCAATGTAGATGACTCCCTGAAGTAGAGATTATGGTCTAATTAATTGAACAGTACATGGACTTGTCAGACTGGCTCCAAATACACTATATTGGGTTCGGTCTTAACCTACACCCATGAACAGCGTGTCTGTCTTAAATAGGACATGCTACAGCAAAATAGCATTTACAAAAAAGATCCATGGTGAATGGTACAGTAGATAATAAGGAGTGAAACTGGCAAGTGAACTAGCAAACTTGTTTTGTTTTTAATTTGCAATAGTGACAAATTATGTCACAGTTTATGAAAAATATTTTTTCTTGGTTTGCAGTACAGTCTATTACAGCATAAATTAAGTCTCCTGTTTTATTATTGCTATCTGAGTCTTTGAGCCATGCTGCCCCTTTAATCCAGCAAGAGAACAAAACAAACACAGCAACATATTTTTTCTTGTTCATCAGTCTCTTAGTTTTATGACTGCACTAACTCCTACCATTTGGGGTCTGTTGTTTTTTTTTTTTTTTTATTTTTAGCACATGATTTTGATGCTTTTTGTGCAACCAGTTTCATTTATCCTGTCTAATTTAATATCAAGAGTCATGCATCAATTGTTGTTTGAACATTCCACGTTCCTTATTCACAAGGAAAGGCTGTCGTGTTTCTGTAATAAATCTAATGCATGAAGCAATCATGTTCCTGAAGAAAGATTTATATAGATATAAAATCTTTATTTACAGCAATTATACTGGAAACTATTTGAGGACAGCAATTGCCAAAAGATTCATTCTTCATGTTTTCCCTTTTGTCCACAAGTATTTGATTTTTTTTAATTAAAATATTTTAGTTGCATTCACTTTTTTTATAATATCCTTTGAAATATACACCATGAAAAAGATTGAAAAGTCCCTAGAAATTATTGGGAATCTTTCTATTCACTTCAATCTGTCCTTGGAACAGGCCTTATCAAAACCACAGAATTTTACCTTACACAAACATGGTTATTGCATAAAATGCATTGTAAATGCCTAAAAGAAACAGGAGTAGTCAAGTGTACTGGATAACAGTTTAGCTATTCTACTGATACTGGCCCAATATCAATAGCCTTTCCTTTTGGCTATGAATGGAAAATGATTATACATCTTTCAAATAAGAGCCACTACATACTTGTCTCCTTACATTTGGTCTCCTTAATTTCCATAAGTCCATGAGGTCCTGTGATTAGTCAGCTGGTATTTTAAAACATATTTTAAAAAGAAGTAACACTTTCAAGCAAAAAAATCCCATTTCAATAGTGAAATATTTCCCTAAGTAATATTTCCCCTTGTTTGCATCAAAACAAGAAAGCCTACCAGTCTTCTACCTCTTACTTTATAGCCCAATATTCCTCCTAATCAATTCAGTAAATCATGTTTATGGTACATTGTTTTTCTCTAAACGAACAAAGACACATTTCCTATGTGTTTGGTTCATCTCTGTTCTGTGTGAAGGTCCCTTCTGCTATTTTTGTTCTTTTGAACTGCACATTTCAGCTTTTGGTTCCCAATAGTTTTTGTGTTTTCAATACACTAAACTGAACTGAGCTATTACTACTGCACTGCATGCTGCTGGAAACATGGTGTTGCTAGTGTGTTTTACACTGGGAAATAATATTTTTGTACGTTTAACGAACAACCAAGAGAGTTGCATTTGCAAGACTTCTACATTTCCAATGACTGTTCATATGTTAAGGGCTTCATTGTGATCTTCAAAACTTTAATTGGTTGTGTCAAATATTACTTTTATAACACACACTCAGGTAAACTTAGGAAAAAGGCCCAATTCCTTGTGCAGGTTTGGTGAAATCTACTGAAGTCACTGGAGACAGACCAGGGCTAAATTTGACTCAGTACCTTCAGAATTTTCTTTGGGCATAAAGATGTGGGGGTGGGGTTGCTGTTTTGTTTTGTTTTTTTAAATTCTTCAAAACTATTTTGCACGTACTTTTTTAAAACACTTTTTAAAATGTGATGATTTTCTTGTCTGTGCCAAAGATCACATTCAATGCACCTAGATTTCAATGTTCAGTGGAAAAGTATGTAGCATGACTGCTTGGGAAAAAATGCTTTTTGAGAAAACAAACCTCTCAAACAATGCATCATAGGATAGTATCTCAAGGGAGGGATATTTTGTGGTTATATTACCTTATTTACTTGAATCCAAGACAAGGTGCTTTCCCCACTCAACATAGGGGCGTAGGGAGGAGCCTTGTCTCAAATTTGAGTACCGGCTGGGGCAGACTACTGCTGTGGCCCTGGCCCCAGGCCCAAGGCAAAGCCGAAACCAAGCCACTCCCTGCCCAGAGCTAGGGTGGTTTATGCTTGTCCCAGGGGAAGGAGACCTGAAAAGAAGAAACACTTACCTCCCGCAGGGATGTGCGAGCCGCACCAAAGAGAACCACAGGCGCAGTTCATCAGCCGGTTTTATTGCCAGCTGGCGGTGGCACATGCAAATGACATCATAAAAAACTGCCGCCTGGTGGATTTAAAAGCCAGCGGCGGGGAAATGGCAGCACAGATGACTGGGACGCTGAGGGGCAAAGGTGCTTCCCAGCCAACGTCCTAGGGAAGCCGACAGCCCCAGCAGGGGCAGAACAGAGATCTCTTAAAAAGGGCTCACCCCACACTGGTGGGGACCACCACATCGACCAGCAGGACAGCCAAGAAAGAGAGGGACGACACCCGGGGACCAGAGACGGTCTAAGATGGTGGACCTGTGAGTGGGGTGGGCAGAAGTCTACACCCAGACCCTTTAGTTATTTTTTTCTCTTCGTTTTTGGGTGGGAGGTTGTTCTTGACTTATCCTATCTTGGAGGTCACACAGAGGGTGCCCCCCCCCCCACAGAAAAACCCTCCATGTATCCAGGGCCATGAAGAAAGATCGAGGCCAGTTTGGGCAAGAGTCTCAGTGAAGGGGCGAGAGCAAAAGCGGAGATAATTGTATGCCCTGTGATCATTGGGAGTAGCAGAGCTAAGGAGCAGGCCAAAGACCCATCATCCAACAGACCAGAAGGTTGGCACTTGGTTGGGGTGTAGAGGAGGTGGAGCCCCAAGATCACCTCTGGTAAGGGATACCAGGAGTAGCGAGAAACCACAGGAGGAACCCCACTCCAGAAACATATAGAGTCGACCCGCGGCAGAAGACAGTCAGGGGTCCCCTCAAGGTGGAGCGTTACCTGATGCCTAAGTTCTGGGGACACACCCCTCAGACGGGGCCAGGAGAACGCTCGAAGGCTGCCCATGACCACCTATTTGAAGTCCGATGGGGGCAATGCTGCATGGGAGAGGGTATGCAGGGTGGAAAGATCCCTGATGTATAGCTTGGGATGAGCATAGGGAAGACCATGCAACTTTCCCCCTTGCTGCTTACCATCTTCTATGGCTTCAAACCCGATTCTGCCTGGCCCAGCCCTGAACTGCCACTTCTGGGCTGGGGCCACAACCACTGACTGCCTAGAGCCAGAGCTGCTGAAGAAGGTAAGTGGGGGGGTGGGAAGTGGCCAGTGTAGTGCAGACATCAGGTGGGCAAGTTGCTGGGAAAGCAGGAAGTTGAAGGGAAGTCAAGTGGCCAGAAAGGTTCTGGCTGCCTTCCCTCCACCACTTTCAGGCTGCGGCCTTGAACCCAGGGTCCTGGTCTGCCCATCCTGTTCTGCCACCTTTCAACAGAGCGCTGTGGCAGACATAGGTGTCTAGAACCCTTCATCTGGGCCTAGCCACGCACACACTCCCTGCCACCAGATTGGTCAGCTAACTCTTCACACCTTCCAATATAAACCCCCCACCCCAGAAGTTGAAGTGTCTGGGCAATAAGGTTCAATCCTAAACCCAGGCTGCTTCACCCTTGGCTTATGCTGCCAGTAGCTTCCTAACAGACTTTCCGGATACCCTATCCAGCTTGCCCACGGACCTTGAGTTTGACCTGCCTCTTTGGATACATGACCCAATTCGGGTTTGATTTCTTGGATAACTGACCTAGCTAGCCTCCTGAACCTGCATTCTGTCTAAACCTCTTGATTTATAACCTGGTTCCCTGGAGGGATCTTTTGGCTTCCCAGCTTCCCTAGACGCCAACTTGGCATGCTCCCCTCAGACCTCAAATGCTTCTCCTGACCCTGAGATAACCCCTAGAACTGGCAGCCTATGACCCAGAATGGTAACCACTGCCTTCCCTGCCACAGCAGTGGAGAGGGCAAATTTAAGATTATCCCCCAGTAATTAGATTCTATACATAGAAAATTATAAGAAATGTATCTTTTCCCATGTATAGCATCTAATTATTGGGAATTATCACAAGTTTGAAGTAGTCTTAGATTCAGGTAAATATAGTAATTTTCCTTCAAGTAAATATAGTCTAACACATAAGAATAAACTATGGGAAAGACACCTTCCTGATTAAAACTCCTTCCTACTGAGTTATTCCAGTTTACAGAGATGCTGCATCTGGCAAATAGCAACATGTCACATAATACAGCAGATACAATCTGACCTTCATATGACATGTAGCACATTGCCAAAGAGACTGGGAGAAAAAAAAAAAAAAAAGATTTTCATGACAAAAAAAAAAAATGCTTTAAAATGGCTTCACTAAATGTTAAAAGATTTGGGGTTAGTTGTTTTCCACACACATTGTCCTTGGCGAGGGGTATAAACTCTCTCTGGGCTGTGGAGAAACAACTACTAATAGATACCCAGAACACCTGAAATCTAAAAGGTTTTGCAGCCAGTCCCAAGAGGCCACTTCACCTCTTATTAGACATTTTCTCCATAGCAGAGAGCATCCTCCTTTACTATAATGTTCATTTTAAAATTGAACAGCGCGCATCTTTTAAGTGAATCGATCCTGTGGGGAGAGTGGTCATAATGCATCACTGAACCTCAGTGGGATTTCTTCAGAGATCCTATTTAAAATGACTGACCAAAGAATCAATAGATCAGGGGGCACAATAAATTTAGCCTCACTTTTGATAGGGGGAAGAGAGATTTCTAGAAAATAAGTTAAGTGGTTCCACAGGACTCATGACAGATTTTCTTAAAGACTTTACAGCAGGAGGAGAAAGATTTGTGGGTTTACCAAGCACTTGTGTGGTGGATGTAAGTTGCTACCAAAGTGATTTGTGTTTCTGTTCTATTTTACATTCACTTTGGTAGCTACAGTTTTCTCCTCCTTGATGGAAATAATACTTTTCAAATAAAATTATTGAAAAAACTTTATTAAAAAGGCAAATAGATGGGAAGATCCTCAAAATGCACTTGGCTATTTCTTACTGCACAGCTTGCTTGCAACTCTTCCTGTACCCTACAACTTGGCATTGCAAGTGAATTGTGAATGGTTCACTGATGTGGACTATTTGGCAACATATTTCAGCTATCACAGTCACAAAATGGTTGTTCTTTATCTTATTTCATATGGCATCCTAACACATTAAATGGCAGAATCTACCACTGGCTCTCTCATTTAAGTTATTAAGGTTGTAATTACCTAGTAGCCTGAGTCATTTTTATTGGGTCTCACTCATTCCCACATTGAATCTAGATAATCTTAAATAGCTTCAAATAAGCAATTCAATTGACAATGAATGTGATGAAATATCAAATGTTTATCACTTTAGCTTTAACCCATAATAAGTAAATAAACACACAAAGAATTAGGTTCCATAATTTTAATGCAAAACAACTGTATACATTAAAGCAATAATGACTTATTCATCATCATACTTTTTTCATCATAGGTAGTGTAGAACAATGCTGCAGGGCACTAAGGTGCCTGCTCCTTTAAAAACAGAAACTGCCTAGAGAGAGGGCCCTAAAAGCCAGACAGAAATCCCACAGATGCAGGTTACTATGGCAGCAGGCTAATAAGGGAATTAGCCTGCACCTGCACCCGGTCAGCTGACTGGAAGAAGGCAGGGCCCTGGGCACATATAAACCCCAGGGCTGAGACCAACCGGAGTTAGTTCTCTGGCATTAGCCAGGGGAAGGAGCCTCCGGGGAAGAATTGCCCAGAGATGCTGTGACTGACTGATATGCTGCATATAGGGCTAGTGGGGCTCCAGGAGCTCACCAGGTACCCTAGCCTGCAAAGCAGTTAGTGATGGGGGGAAGTTTGACTCTCTTAAAAGGGACAGAGCACACCCTGAACTGCTTGTATTATGTTATAGCCCAGGGGCTCATATTTTGGCTGCTGTTTATAGACCGGTGGACCAGACTGAGGCTATTGGGGGAGGAGGAAGCCTCACTGGGGGCGCACTACAGTGTGAGGACCCCAGCGCCAGGGGGCACAGTCACAAAGGGGGAGAGCAGACCCCAGCATTAGGGGCCACAGAGAGCCCAGTGCCAGTGTGGGCACAGAGACAGGGCCGCAGAGAGCCCGGTGATGACAGGAGGCTGAGCTGTAGCAAGGCCCCAGAGGCAACATTTAAATACCATCTGCAAGGCTTGGGGTGTGGTAAAGGGGTGGTTTTGGAGCCACGCATCTAGAAGTGCCAGCCATGAGGCTGTGTCCCCCATGAGGCATCCATTTTGAGCAGGACCAAAAAAGGAGTCCAAGAACCTACAGGGTTCAGC
>NW_005842276.1:333108-344044 GCF_000455745.1 Alligator sinensis
AGGACTGTGTCCAAACACAAACTCAAGGGCAGCCTCCCTATATTATAATTACCAGAAAGATGTAGCAGGCGAGGAAAAGGGTGCCTGTTGGGCAAGACTGGCACAGTCATGGAGCCCTAGGGGTATCGCAGCCATCCCAGGGGACCCCATCCCATGACAAACAAAATAAAACCTACAGCTTCATTTGCATTCTCATACTAATTTTTGCATGAAGTGAAGGAAATAAAATTTGTCAATATATGGCTCAGACTGGGACTGTGGTATGTTTATATTTATAGCACCTTTAACTCAATTCCAAACATACCTGGTTTCAAAAACAAAAGCTTTTCTGCAATAGGAAAAATAATTATAAAAGATTTTAATATCTTGGGCCAAGTTCTTAATTGGTATAAATCTGCATGGCTTCTTTGACTTCCATTGAGTTCTGTACATTTACACCAGATGTGAATTTGACAGGTCTGATTACATGCATCTGGCATGAGTTGTAAAGATATGTTTCCAGCTTAAGATATGTTAGAGCAGCCCATTTTTGGTAAGTATTGGCAGGGACTGCTGCATAAAGCCATATATTTGAATATACATGGTAGAAGCAATAAAAGACAGACAGCCTCACAAGGGATTACATCTATCTTTGGACATCAGCAAAGGACAGATCCAGGATTTTGAAGAGAGGCTACAGGTGGTGTGGGGCATCATTTCATAATACAGGGGTTGGCAACCTTTTACAATCCAGCCAACCCTGTGGGTGACCAGTTCCCTCACTGTGCCCCAACTGCTCCAGCTCCATACAGAGGAACTGATCTCCTTCCCTGCCCCGATGCAGCCCCCTCTGAAAAATGTGGCAAGAGACAATTTAGAGGGGCTAATTCAGTGAGCAGAGGCTGTGGAGGGGGAGGAGGTAAAGAGAAAGAAGCCTTCTGCATGGAGCAGGCACCAGAATCACATGGAGCTCTCCATAGAAGCCAGTAGCCGGGGGATTAGCCGGCTATTAGTGAAAAGGCAGAACATTGAATTCAGCCCAGATCTGACACACTAGGCTGCAGCAGGGTATCAGCATGCTGTCTAATCTCTTCACAGGTCACATCCATCCCATAAACCATAAGCTGCTGACCCCTGACCTAATGCAATGTATTTTTTTTCCTCCAATTAAAAAAAAAATAGAAGCTTTACTGATATGCTCAGGACCTAGGGCTACATTTTTCCGTTTAAGATCTGAGCAAATACAAAGGCAAATATAACTGGGTTCGTGGGGGGAGGAGGAGGAGGAGAACTGGGGAGACTTCACTGCCCTCCACCCTCAACATACAGAAACAAATAGTTGGGGGTTGGGAAGGATTAGATTTAGCTTTCAGCAGGGAGACCAACCCTTCTGGATTTGCTCGTGCCTCGCTTAAGCTATTCTGGTTGTACCACTGTTTCAGTTCCCCATAGCTTTCTCCATGTGCTGCAATATGTGCATAGAAACACTACCAGGAGTAGATAGCAGACAGCATAACTGTAGAAGAAAGGAAAACTTGATTTGAAGAAGATCAAGGATTACAAATGGAGTGAAAAGATTAGCAGGAATCAGGTAGATAATAATGAGCAATAAATTCAATTAATGTCTCAGCTCCATCTAACTAGAAGTACAGCAGTCTTGCTGGGCAGCTTATTTTATACTTCAAGTGGAGCAGAATGCAAGGAGATTTGACTGCACCACCAACCCCAAAAATCAGCCTCTAGCAAAGACTGAACACCTAAAAATTGATAATATCCTTGGGCAGATAAAGATGCAAGTTTCAACATCATAATTTATGATTAAATACCCTTGCTCTATAAATGGGCTGCATTTGTATATAAAAATTATGTTTTTTAAATGACTTCAGGTATACCAGAATTTACTGAATCTGTCCATAAGGCATTGCTTTATTTTTTTTCCGTTAAATAGCAATGTACTCCAAAAATACTATTTAAAAGTTATGTTAACTTATTTACATATTCAAATTCTGATTTCTAATGGAAATTAATATTCCCTTACTCGCAGAAGGTTCACTGCTAGCAATTATTTTCTGTATACCACATCCACGGTGTCATTCTGCTAGAGTTAGGTATGTGGCAACATATAGGAATGTTTAACTTTAACTTGTAGTCACCTTATTAGAATATGCAAATCTCCACTTGGATCAGCATTTAGGTACAATTTCCTGCTTGGTTTCTATCTACTCTGCATAAATATTTGTTTATCAGCTCATAGTAACAACTTTGATGGTAAACTGAGTAAAGAGGCCAAAAATAGACGTGCAGCAGTTTCCTTAGACACATTTTTGCCAGAAGCAGTGAAATGGAAGGTGTGGAAAGAAGTTAAGTGACTGCTTTCTCCCTTTTTCTCCTCTACCTACACTCTTCTTGGGATTAATTTTCATCCAGGCCTTTCTCAGCAATATAAATAAAACTCATTCCCATTCTTGTACTCCTCTGTTCTTATTTTTTTTATTCATCTTTAAGAAACAAACTTCAATTCCCAAAATGTTTATTGGTCAGTCTTGCCCTCTAACTTCACTTCTACAGATGTTCTATGGGAATCCTTTCTTTTCTTATTCCACCCCCTTAAATTGCAGAATACCTCAAGCTTCTCTGCCCCTCTTGAGATTTTTAGCATCTCTCTCATCCCCTTTCCAGAGTCCACTTTTCTCAACAACCTCCTTTAAGTTTTTTTCTTTTTAACAATAAACCACATGCTGTCCATATCCTACTTTTATCTTTGATTTTAGTGTCCATTTCCAACCACTTTTATGTAGACTTTTTATGTAGACCAATGATTCTCAAGCTTTTTAAACTCAAAGCTCCCCTCAAAAAAAAATGCTAGTTCTTAGCTTTTACACATTTCTTGACCACAGAAAAAAATAGAGCAATCCACCTGTTGTAAAGAGCTCAGAAATATCACAACAGGTCAAAATGTTTTTTAACACTATGGAGTCTTATTTGAAATCTCTGGTGTGCAAGCACCTACACATGACATGCTATTGCATCCTTAAAAGGATCTCATGGCACGTCAAGCTGTGTGGCACCCTTGTTGAGAATCACTGGTGCAGGCCATTGCAGTCTTATCCTGGAGACGTTTAGCTTCTATTATGACCAATCCAACTGTCTCTCATATTCATTAACTTTCTAACTTGAACTTCATATCTGGAACAGCCTTCTCACTTCACTGTCTCAGTCACTTGCTTTATCTAGTATTTCCCGAGAACTGTCCCTTTCTCAAATCCCTGGATCACTTTCCCAAATCTTCACTTGCTATTCTTCAAACATCCTTGTTTCCTTCCTCATTACTTCATCCCTCCTTTCATGAGGACTTAAATCAGTCCCTACCTTCTGAGCTTCCTGTTAGTCCTGTGGGTTCTAAATGCGACTTCCTCTTTTCTTCTGTACTGGACCTCCCTCCTTCATGCCTACCTCTACCACCTCTGCTGAAATTCTGGCAGCTGACTCCCAATTAAGGACTCCAGCACATAGGCAATCCTCCTCAGGTTTATTAGGACCTCAGTAACTAGTTAATTGTTAACCTATTTCTGAGAGTATTCTACAAAATACCTAATTGTCCGTCTTCCAAACAAAGACTTCTTTGGAACAGAAACAGTGTTCTGGTCAGTAACAGCCAGGAGTCCATTTCTGCTCTCTACAAGAGTACAAGCAGTGTCCATCAATTCATTATCTTATTTATTTTACCCTCAGCAAGCAGGATAAAGTTGCATGAACTAGGACCATTGACTATGTAATGTTCCTGATATGAATCAGACACTTGATGGGAGTTAAAAGGGCCTAAGTAATGGAGAGATTGAGAGGGCAACCTGTGCCAATTTATCAAGGCAGAATTTTACTGGAAGCAAGTGCAATGGAATGAAATGGGGGTTATCTTTGTTAAAGCTCAAAATACAATTCTGCCAACAATATTTTGGAGCTGCTGAAATTTGTTTAAAAATTCAAGAAAAAGGCCAACCATGAATAATTAGAATGCACTGGGGTCCAGCAGTTGAAAAATTAATAAATGCCAGGAGGTTAAATCAAGTCACAAAATTGTCCGAGCCCCCACCCCAAGGTCTGGAATAGACTGCTGCCAGAGGTGGTTCAAGCACCTACTTTGAATGCCTTCAAGAGAAATTTGGATGTTTATCTCACTGGGATCCTATGACCCCTGCTGACTTCCTGCCCCTGGGCCAGGGGGCTGGACTCAAAGATCTTCTGAGGTCCCTTCCAGCCCTAATGTCTATGAAATCTATGAAAAGTTTCTTAACATTTTGCAAGGAGGATAAAATAATAGAAGGATATAATGAAATATCCATTAAGAATCCACAGTGGGCAACAACTTTGAAAGATGCAGAACATGAACTTTTTATAAGCAAATTGCCAGAAAAGTAAATCAAAGCCAATAGGGGTTTCAACAGTTGAGTTTTCCTCACAATGGAGGGCATCACAATTGGATTAAATTATAAATCCAGTGTTGCCTCTGACTCTGTGTGGCTCATGGCACATTACTTTTAACAAAACTAGGCACCTATAGTAAATGAGTGCCACAATTTTTAGAAGAATTAAGCACCCAAAACTTGACTACAATAAACAACTATTTACTGTGGTAGAAATTAGTAATGCTCAGCACTTAGAGAATTAGATTTAACTGCTTATGTTTCACTTCAGAAAATGTAGGTCTTAATCTTTTCAGTAATTGTAAAATAGAGATTCTCATGTACAAGATGGTTGCTAAAATTACTTTACTCACCAGGGCTTCCAACAACTTTAAGGAGCATTGAATAAACTAATTGATAAACATGGAACAATTTGAAAATATACACTCCTATATACAAGTATTGACTCCATACAATTGTTAACTATGTAAGTTAAATGGATAGGCATGCACACTCTTCTAAAGAGTGAACTACACTCAAAGCTTAAAAAGTGTCACACAAATGAGACTGAGAGACCTGTGATATTAAGCAGGGTTGACAACAACTGGAGCTGCACATAGGTAGCATTTACTTGTTGTCCCGGGAGAGAACAGGGGGAAGGACCTCGGACAAGAAAGGAAAGTTACAAGAGGCAGGAGGGCCAGGAGAGAGAAAAACAAACACACAGGGAAGATAAAACAAGAAAAAACTACTTACCTTCAACCACAACACAGCAGAAAGAGAGGGAGAAGCCTGCGCAGCTTATTAGCCGCATCTTTATTCAGCTGAGGCCGGCCAGTGACATCACCAGTAATCACCGTCCAGCAGCAATAAAGTGGACTGATGGATGAGGAAGAGGGGAGGAGACGACAGGCGTGGGGAGTGTGGGGATGTCAGGCCCACTCCGGAATTCCCACTGGGAAGAGGGAGCAGTGAGCAAGGAACCAGAGGAGGCTCCTGATGCCAGCTGCAGCAACAGTGGCCGGGAACAAACCGCCAGCACCAGAGGCGAGCAGGAAGCAGCTCCGCCAGCCTGCAAGGGCATCAGCTGCAGGGGAAACAGTGGAGGACACGCAAGGGTCCTCACCACTGCAGGTGGGAGTATTGGGGGCCAGAGGGAGGAGGAGGAGCTCTACCCAGCGAGAGAGCCCCAACAGAAGCAAACAGAAGGACCACAGAGAATCCAGGCATTGACCCCGAGTGTGGGAGAGAGCCAGATACTCGTCAGGAAATGGCGAGGCACCCAGATAGGGACACTCCGGAAGGGAGAGGAGCAGGATAGCCCAGGGCTTATAGAGGCAGGGGAAGGAAGGGAAGGGAGGACCTGAGCAGCAGATCAGCTCCCAGCCAGACCGTAGAGGGCTCGGCAACCAGGGTCTGACACAAGAGACCTGGGAAGGGAGTAGTTTTGTGTTTTTCTTTTTGTGTTTCTTTTGAGTTTCCCCTGTGCAAAGGGGTTGAGGGATAGGAGGCTGCACAAGAATAAGAGAGACATGGTGGAGTCCATAGGGTCTCAGGGAAAAGCTCCTCCTAGGCAAATACGGACACCACGAGCAAGACCGATGAATGTACATAACCCAGGACAGAATAAGCAAATCGGCCTTGGAAGCCAGTATCCCGGGCAGGAGAGAAAATCAGGAGGCTCCATGGTAGTGGAAGAAGAGGTACATGGTCATGAAGATGGGACAACTCATTGAGGTGACATGAGGATGGGGTGTAGGGGTGGCAGAGCCCCACTGGTGAACACCGGGCTACCCGTCCCGTAGAAGATCCCAGGGTAGTCATTCCCCCCCACTGGGAAACATTCAAGTCGTGGCAGAGAAGATAGAAGAAGACTTCCCATGGAGGGAACATCAGCTCGGCATTTTGCGGGAGGCTGCAAGTCATACATCCCTCAGTGAGCGAGCCAAGGCAGCACGTGACTGATTACTCGAGACCTGGCGGTCACACTTGTGTTCCAATTGCTTCTTAAAAGGTGGTGTCACTGCTCTGAATTTAGAGGTACTAGAATCTATACCTACAATTTATGCTTTTTATGAGCTTATGTAATGTAAGCTTACTTAACCTAATCATGACCTTATTAATAACACGCCATCATGTCATCTGTGCATTTTACCCAATATTGGAATCTTTTATTATTTTTTTTTGTTTCATCCAAGATTTTTACAAGCACATCCTAGAAATGCTACTATGTGCACCCTATACAGTTTAACTGAGATAAATCACACAAATGAAGCTAAAGCCTTAGGCAAGCTACACACAGGTCCTGGAAATACCTTAAATTGAGACACTGAGCTAATAGTGCCTGATAAGACTCTTACAAATACAATGATTTTTCCACTTTGTTTATCTTTATATATATTCCTTCAAAATGGCAAATTGTTTTACAAATAATGGTCTGCTAACTTATTGGAGCTTGGAAAAGTATTTGATAATTATGACATTAAGTAGTAAATTTACCATTTACTTAAAAGAGATCACTTAAGTTGTTGACATTAAGTGTTGTAACAATGTCCGAAGTGACAAGCGGGTTTTGCATTATTATGTATGGAAATCAAACAATGAATGATAGTCACAGAATAGGCAGAGCATGATATAAAGAAGTGACATTATCTGGGTTTATTCAAAGACTTCAAAGGCTTACTGAAGCTTTGTCAGAAACTGGCCAAAGAATAGAAAAAAAAAAGACTATAAATAAATGGCTGATTTTCATCATGGCAAACAATTAGCAGGAAAGCACTTCAGTGTTCTACATTAGGCTTGGTGATGTTTAATTTGTTTGTGTATATTTTGGAAAGGCAGATGAGCACTAAGGTAAGGAAAGTTTGCCCAAAGTTATTTAACATAATCAAATCTAGAGAAAGCTGTGAATTGGAAAGATAAAGCCAATAAATAGGCAACATGACAACTAATGAAATTTATTATTGATAAATTCAAAGTAATTCACTTTGGAGGAGAGAAAAACCTTCATCTCATCTTAGCATGTTCTAAATTAAACATTTAAATTCAAGAAAGGGGGTTCAGCATCACTGACGTCCTCGACCCAAAGCACAGCTGTAGTTACAAAAAGTTGGTACAGCAATCGAATCTAGAATATGATAGCGTCAAAGTGCAGCCACAAGCACAATGCTATGTGCAGCACTGGTCACTCCTTGTCAAGGATATCAAAGGAGGGCATGGAAATACTTTTATATGAAAAGAGTGAAAAGATTGGAGACTGTCTACTTTAAAAATAAGATGCATATGAGAGAACAAGATAAAAGCTTATATAAAATAATCAATAGGCTAGAAAAGAGATATCGGTATCCTCATAACAGACAAACAGTAGGCCATTCAATAAAACTGAAAGTAGCAAATCCAAAACCAAGAATCTTTTTTCCACTCAACACAAAATTAATCTGCAAAACATTGCCACAGGAAGCTGTTGATGTCAAAATCTTCAAGATTATACAACTGAATAAAAATAATATCCAGGAATATGACACTCAGTGGAAACAAGTTTTAACAGGAGAAAATAATCCTCACGCTTCAGGGCTTAAGTAGCTTGATAGACAAAATAAAAAATATACTGCAAAAAAAAAAAAAATTGGTCTGGATCAAGCCAAAACGCAATGCTTTTTAATAGTTGATGAACACCAAAAAACTTAATTTTGAATCAACTCAAAGTGAAGTGTTTTGTTTAATTTTCAGGTTATTTATTCTTCAACTTTTTTCTTTCTTGCCCCCAGCGTTATCTCTTTTTTAAATAAAAAAAATCAAAATGACACATTTTGTCATTTCTAAGACAAAATACTTCCACAAAGCTAGTCGTCCCCTTGAACTTTTCTGACTTCCTGCCCCCTTACATGTCTATTTCCCTTTAGATTATAAACTCTTTGTTTCCACAGCATCTAGCTCACTATAGCTGTCTGCTACTAACGGAGGGCATCTACACGTGCACTTTACTGTGGAGTTGACTAATAAGCTCTGCAGTAAAGCATCACCTTCTACATATGCAACACTATTAGGCCAGAGTAACTAATTAACTCTGTCGTAGGATAGTACATCCCAACACAAGTACTGCTCCTTGACAGAGTTACCGTGGGATAGTACAACCCAACACAAGTACTGCTCCTTGACAGAGTTATTTAGTGCACCGCAACACACATATAGACAGTGACCAGGGCTGGCTGGGGAACAAGGGTGCTACAGTGCAGGGGCTGCTTTCCTCATGCCCCAGCCAGCCCTCCACAGCACACTTAGCCAGGGTGAAGCAGCTCCAGGCTGGCAGGCTGACCCCCATGCCAGCCAGGGATGCACCACCCCAGCTCAACATACTGGGGGCCCAGGCACACGTGTAAATGCTACACCCAGGATTAATAAACTCTCATACGAGCTGTGCCAGAGTTTATTCAGCTACACTAATTGCATATGTAGATGCACCTACAGACAATTAATAGAAGCAGCAATTAATTAAAACTTTCCCTTAAAGCAGGACTTGCAGCAGATCCTCTCTCTGAGAGAGAGAGAGAGAAATCGCATTTAAATATCAAATCTCATATTCTATTTTTAAATATACTTTTTGCACTGGTAAATTAGTTGCAATCCCAGTAACTAGCTACCTAAGCCCAGTCACATGTTTGAAGTCAGTTGTTCACTGTTAGTTTATCAAACTGACAGTGAACAATCCTGTGAACAATGTCTTAGAATAAGTTGATACAATGTATAGGAGATCCTGAACCAGACCTTGGATTTGAAGTTATTCTCATCTGAAGCAAGTTCCTTTACTTTCCCATTAACACACCTTAACACTACCAGCACAATTTAAATGTACATAAGTGTAACTAAGTGTAACTAAGAATCTGGTATAAGACTTCCAAACATATTCAATGATACCCAGAATAAATATTTAGATATGATACAATTTTTATATATTTATGTTTGTTTCATTTTCATGGGTTTGTAACATAGGCAGGAGCTCTGCATACCTAAAATGCAATTCAATCAAAAATTCAGATTGGGAATTTCATTGTGCTATGGATATGTACAACGTCTAGAAAACCCTACACCACAACTAACACCTAGCACTTTTTTCCAAGAACTATCAGTCTATACATTCAGTTACAGAACTTAGCTAAGACTAACTATAATAACGCCATCTAGTGGTGATGCATAATATCACATTCACTACTAAATTTCTTCTCTGATTAGAATCATTCTTGTGTTCAGAGTAATGCCTACAAGAAGATAAATCCCTAAAAATATATTAAAATATTGCATGGCATCAAAACACTACAACTCCCAAACCTGGGTGCTTAAATCCATTTCTAAAACTAAACACCAGAGTCTGATGTTTGGATTTGGCCTATTTATAAGAGTCATTGTACATTCAGGCTTTTGGCTGATTCACATTTTGGATTCAATTTCATCTGTAACGTTTTTGTATGGACATAAATGGTGCATAAGAATCTTGTTCACAAAATGGCCCAAAAAATCCTGATCTACATGAAAAACTTCAAAGGCTGAGTATATTTCTATCTTCACAATCCTCAGCCTGTTAAAAGTTTATGATAGGCATTCTGTAGTTTTGTTTTCAAAAGAAAAATTGAAGGAGAATAAACCTGTATAAACCTATACTTCAACTCCTCTTCCTTTGTTTTTACATTACCCAGTCAGATGTGTACAAAACTACAGAATTTTCCATGCTGTAGCCTGTAGTCATTTTGATCTCTGACTTCCAATTACTATAATTTCTTTTAAATTTTAATCTGTCATCTTCAATCACTATATACCAGTGGCTGTCAACCTTGTGAGACTCAAGCCATCCCTTTCTAGACTTGAGGCACCCCATAGAAAATGCCAGCTTCAGTTTTCACTTATTTTTTGACTACTGAAAAAAGATCAATTCTTCTATTGCTGGCATCTCCCAGCGCCCTGAAAGGATCTCAAGGCACCCCAGGCTGTACATATAGCTCTTCAGTAAAAACATGTAGTAATCAGTATTGTTTCAAAGTGACCAGAACGTGTTCTCTTTAGACTTCTCATTATCCCTTTATTTCTACTTTTAGTGAATGTTGATGCAAGATGAATTTATTATTTTATAACATTATGATTTACTTGGAAACCTTCAGGAATCTATTCATTATGACAGGTTGAGTGAGATAGGAGTATCCTGCATATACTGAATATTTATTTCCCCTATGTCTCCATTCAAATATGATGCTTGTAGGCTTCTTTATTTATTCCATTCTTCTAAGAGATATGTAACTAGCACTCCTTGCCAAATAGCTGGTGTTCATTCATGACAGCCAACAACAATAGTGCAGATGGCATAATGTCCTCTTAAGTATACTTTAACATTATGTAACCATCCAAAATTACTTGATTCTGGTTAATAGAAGATGACCCTGAATTTAAGATGCCCCCCCCCCCAAATAATTATAAATTTTCCATATTTAGAATCTAATTATCAACATAGAATATAATTACTGGAGGGTCATCTTAACCCCCTCTCCCTCACTACCACAACCACCACTGCA
>NW_005842276.1:344054-357714 GCF_000455745.1 Alligator sinensis
GCCAGGTAGTGGAGCAGGTAGCATGGGGACAAGCAGTAGAGGGCAGAAGATGAGGAGGCAGTAGGGGGACAGGCAGCGTGAGAGAAGACAGTGAGGTGGGAAGGAGGGAAAGTAGTATGGGGGCAGGTAGTGGGGCTTGACCCCTGCCTCTTGTCGCATAACACCTTGCCTTCACCTTCCTGTCCACCCCAACCCCACCCCCCACCCCCCAGCCCACAGGGAAGCATATGTTCCATGTCCTGGGCTGCAGCAGTAATGGAGCCTGCTAGAGCCAGAGTGGGCCAGGCAGCCTAAGCCAAGCCAAGAGCAGAAGCTTTCAGGAGAGGAGGCAGGCAGCAGCTGTGGCTCTAGCTCCTGCCTGTAGCTTCCTGTCCCCCTGCCACCTCATACCTTAAATCTAAGACAAGGGGTTTCTTCCCCCCCATGTTACTCATCTTGGAATCATATTTCCCATCATAGTGGGAGGTTCTGGTTAATGGAATATAGGTAGGAACACTTTCACAGTACATTCAATTTGCAAATCTTTAAATAATAGGAAATTTCAGGAAAAGCTATTCATTATAACTGTCTCAACATTATCCCGTCAGATCGCTGCTTTGTCATTCCGCCAGCACATCATATTCTCATTACCAGACAGTGGATGTCTAATGCAAAACAGAGACTTTCTTTAAAGTGCAAGTTATAAAACTAAATGTAGTTTTAGGATTCAAAAGTAACAATGTATACCACAACCCCCCTTTCTGTTATTATAATTAGTTGAATAGTTGAAATGCATCATCTTTGTATTACTAATGAAGTATGAATCAGTTTTTTAGAAAATATTTTTTTTCTAGCAAGTCACATGCTGCACTAATGAAAAATCAATATGGATTCTTTGGACCAGATATTCAAAGCTCTGTAAAACTATGAAATCTGAAAAACTGAAATATGCAAGTGCTAACCATAAGTTATGTTGCAGATACAAATGAGTAGTTAGCCAAACCCAAATTAGTGTAAAAGAAAGTCTTCAGATGTGTACTTACTCAGGCTGCCTGCATTCAGGTATGTTAATGATGGATTTGCAGAAAACCCATGCAATTCACGCTTGTGAGACATGAATAAGGAAAACATAACAGTAAGCAGAAAGACTGAGAAGCTGACCACTAAAAATAGCCATTTTTAGACAGAGCATTACATGATACAAATAAATTTAGGTGGAACTTTTGATAAACAGGAAATGATGCAGCCATTTATACAAGGCATTGACTATAATTATCTGAGTGAAACGATATAAAAAATAGTGAGTTTCTACTAATTAGTGGAAAGTAATTATGTCCTGGGGTTGTTCTTTTAGTTAAGACTTCTAATTGTAGCTGCCCTTTCTTCTCTCCCCTCCCCAAAACATACACCTCCACTTCTGTGTGCCAAGATGAGGTAAGCAAGGTAGAAAAGAATTAAAAATACAGAAAAAGAATGATCATAATGACAAGTGAAAGCAGCATGGCTAAGTAGAATTGGCAATCAAGACAGATGAGAAAAGCTGATGATGTCAGAATGAGTAGACCAGATGTACTGACAGCTGCTTGCCCTGCTGCTGGGTGGGTCACTACCAAAAGAACAGGATGCCTCCAAGGGAGCTCAATTAGCAAATTCCAACATGGTCCAAACACGTCTGAACTGCAAGAGCATCATGTCCTAGCTGGAATGCCCTTGAGCATTCCTTGTCTCCTCGCTGACACTGGCATGCTCCAAATCCAGAAGCAAGCCACTGCAGATGCTCCAGTCACCTATGCCTCACATCAATTTCTCAAGCATACTGGAAACTAAAGTCTCTATAACAGCCATTGGAGACATCCCTGGAACATCATATATTTCCTGGTTTCAAGCATGCCAGCAGGAGCAGGTGAACATATCTGGGGACATTCTAGCTGGGAAACACTGATGCTGCAGTGCAAGAGAAAGAGGCTGAGCATGATGCAGAAAATGCTTTCTGCTGGGCCCAGCATGTGAGGTAGGAAGCGGAGATACTGACAGTGTTGGACATTTCACTACCATATCCTTTTGGCATAAGTAGGGTAGCCACAAGATGAACGTTATAGGTGACGTGTAAATAGTAACACACCATTGGCCTGACGCCCCTTGCTTGGACACTAATGCACAACGCTCTGGGAAACCCCACCCTTACTGACTTCCACCCCTTCTCAGCAGGCCAAGTGAGCTTGGATAGAACTTAAAAATGCACCACAGAAAAGTTTAAAGTATTCCTAGTTTATGGACACAGAGCACATTCAAACCAAGGCTGATGCCAACTACAACATATTATTTGTGTTTCCTAATGTAAATACTATGTGATGGAACACAGCAATTCTGAGTGAATTTATATTTTGGCAAGTACTAATTTTCATACTCTTGTCATTTGCATTTTTCTATGTAGCAATATTTTTTTTTTAAGAATCTCTGTTTCTATTGCTGGAGCAGTAGTTAATTTTTAATCATGAATAGCCATGATCTTAGATTTTCTTTACTGCAGTTTTCACAGAGTCATTGAATAATATTTAAATAGTAATGTTGCCATAATTTGACTTCCAATCAAATAATCATTTTGTTTTATACTAGCATACAAAACTGCCTAAAACCAATAAACTACCTCTCCCTTCCCCATTTACAAAACTATTGGGCTTGTTTGAAGCTGGCTAGGAGACAGAATCTCTTTTATGCCAGGTCTCAGCTAGTAATGATTTTTTATAGCCAAGTTGCAGCCTCCTGAAGCTACGGAAGCAGCCAATTTATCACCTCCTCCCCAAAAAGGTCTTTTTATTCTTTAACTGTTTCTCAAAAACCTGACTTGCAGTTACCACTTATTCCCAGGCTATATAATTTCCATAGCAACACTGCTTACCGTGAAAAGCAAAGCTTTAATTGACTGAGCCATGTGCAATAATTTACAAATGCTTAAGCGAAAGAAGTAACTGCTACCAGTAATTTTTTTTTGATAAATTATCATCACAACTGCTTTTAGTCTTTCTGTAAAAACATTACATTGAAAAAGTTTCCACTTCTAACACTAAATATGGTTTGTGAGAAAGCAACTGTAACTGATTTTTGCCAAGCCTCATTTACAGTTCAGTTTATTTTCATGTTGTGCCATAACAAATTGACATGTTAATCTAGTCACCTTTACAGAAACTAAAAACATGGTCTACATGCCAATTCACCTTACTCCACAATGGTGTCCTGCAACACACTGCATTACTCTGAGCAAGCTGCTTCCTGTACTAGAAGCAGGGCAGCTGCCTATGCAGTGCTGTCAACAGGCAAATATCACAGAGCAGTGTTAAGTTACCTGCTTAAAGTACTGCATGGACTCAGCCTGGCTGCTTCTATTTTAAGGAGCAACCCATGCAGAGCAGAACAACATTCTTGAGGAGACTGCTCTGGAGCACAATGTTAACTATGTAGGGGCTGGCAATCTTTTGCTATCACAGGTCAGACCTTGCAACCTGTCCCCCCTGTCACTGGCCACAAATCTCTGACCCCTTTTTCCTGCCCCAAGAGAGAGCAGCAAGGAAAGCTTCAGAGGAGGGTGCTAAGCAGGGGACGGGTGGCTCAGTGCAGCTCCATACCTCCCAATCCCATGTCACCACAGGCTGTCAGCCCTTATGCTGTAGGTTGCCAACCTCTAGTGGAGAGCATTGTCTATTAGTATTTACCATTTCTTGATTAATACTTAACTTAAAAAAGAGCATGACCAATTTCTCAAAGCCATAGTCTAAGGACATCCATAGCAGCTAAATGATTTCTATTATAAAGGGAAAAAAAGAAGTTGGGTCTGTGGGCCCAATTCTGATATTTCATTCCTTCAGATCCTGACACACAAGTGAAGTTCCTATGCAAGCACCCCCATTAAAGTATGTGCCCTGCCCAGATACACACTTAAAGGAATGGCTTGCATAGTAACCTTTATCAACCTGTGTGACTGTCAGCAGGACATAGGCCTTTAATCTCTAGGCACTCAGGCTAGGGACAGAAGTTACACATGAACCAGCTTAAGTGATCAGAAACTGCTTTAAACCTGTAACAAAACAGAAGATCAGTGCACGTAAACCAGTTTCAAAATGGCTGAAAACTGGTTTAAGATAAACCTGGTTGAACGTAGTATCAGACTTACCTGCTTTGGGTCAAACTGGTTTATGAAGCTTCTGTCCCAGACCCTTTCCTGGTTCAAGTTAAATCAAAGCCCTGCAGCATCCCAGCATTTTGCAGCCTTGGGCTGGGCTGGACTGGGCTGGGATGTCAGCTTCCAAGAGCAGGGCTGGCCGTATCCCTCTGCTCCCTAGCTGGAAGGGGGCAGGAAGAGAGAAAGAGAGGCAAGCCCAGCTGAGGATACAGCCCAATCTACAGGAGGTGGACTGCCCCCAGACAAACCCCAGCTAGGGACTGAGGCTAGGGAGGGCGGTTAAACACCCCTTCCCCTGCTCAAACTTATTGCTGGCTACAACTGAGGACTACAAATCCCAGAGATATCAGGAAGAAGAAGTGATAAACAACCCTGCAGAGTTCTGCTGTGGTAATTCTGGGCCACAAATCTGAGACCTCGGGGGCAGCAGGAAGAGGAAGTAAACACACAGCCAGAGAACTGTGCTGTAGTGCCCCCCGGCTTCTGACCTGAGCCACTGCAGGCATGTGACTGCATTGCCAGAATCAAAGAAAAATGTCTGATCACCTCTGTTTCAATTTAATCTGTGTAGTTTAGACTAACCTGCAAAGACTGAATCAATTCAGCCTCAGGCTTTTTGACTGTCTGTACCTAGCCTCAGTCTTGCCTATGGATTCTTTTTTTTTTTTTTTTTTTGAAGAGGGGGACAGACTGCTCCTGCTCCCATGTAAGACAATGAGTGGCAAGGCCTCACTTTAGAGGCTGCAGAATTGGGTGTTGAAGACCCTATATTAGTGTTAACAGTTAGAGCTAAAAATTCAGCTGAAAAAAGGCAATATTCTGCATAACTATTATTAGCAGTCACTTTTCATCCTGAGCAAAGTTCTCTACAAACCGATGCTTCCATTTTCCTCAGCTGTTTTCCCACAGAAATTGCCCAATTTGCTTTCTTCCTGCTGCAGTTTTCCTCCCCAAAGTGCAAACTCTGTGTTCAGTATACTTCTCTCTCCGAGCTTTCTCCACTAGTTTTCTTTTTCTTCCTCTTCTCTGATATCAGCCACTGACTTGTTTACTCCCTCTGAGCAGGCAGAAATGGAACTGGTTACAGGTTTCCCCTCGATTTATGCGGTACATACATTCCCGGAGAAGGGCGCATAAATGGAATTTGCATAAAGTGAACCCACTTTACAATGTAACAAATAGGGATAGTTTCCCATGGTAGTGAGGGAGGGAAGGAGGCTGGGACTAGGTAAGGGACAGGGGGAGGGGTGCCACTCCCAGGGCTGCACAAGGCAGCAAAGCAGAGAGAACAGAGCGGCGCTCACCCTAGCCCCAGCTGCACTGCTCCACTTCTCCCCCATGCCTGGGCTCCACCTTTCCCCACTCATCTCTGCTTCTGGGCTGTGCTGTGCCCTGGTGCAGGCAGCTGGTGTTGGCTGCTCCCAGGGCCACTCCAGCATGGGCTGGGGTGAGTGCGGACAAGTGGAGCCCCAGGTGCCCCAACAATCACCCCAGTCCCTGCTGCGGCAGCCCCGGGAGCAGCCAACAGCAGCTGCCTGTAGCTGCTGGACTGCACCATGCCCTGAAGCCCCCAGGGCTCTGCCCGTCTCCACTCATCCCAACTCCTGCTGCAGCAGCCCCAGGAGCAGCCAATGCCAGCTGCCCCCACCAGGGTACAGTGCAGCCCAGGAGCAGAGGTGAATGGGGACAGATGGAGCCCAGGCATGGGGGGACAGGCAGAGCATGGTGCAGCCCAACAGCTGCAGGCAGCCAGCCACTCCCAGGGCCACTGTAGCCAGGGCTTGGGTGAGTGTCATGCCCTGCACCACCTGCAGTTCCGCTTGTCCACACTCACCCCAGCCCGTGCTGGAGAGGCCCCGGGAGCAGCCGACACCAGCTGCCTGCACCAGGGCACAGTGCAGCTCAGGAGCTAAGGTGAGTGGAGACAGGTGGAGCCCAGGTGCAGGGGGACAGGCAGAGCACGGTGCAGCCCAGTGGCTACAAGCAGCTAGTGCCAGCTGCTCCTGTAGCCACCGCACCCCATACTGCCCAGGGCTCCTTTTGTCTGCACTCACACCAGCCCGTGCTGGAGCTGCCCCAAAAGCAGCTGACACCAGCTGCCTGTACCACGGCACAGTGCAGCCCAGGAGCTGGGGTGAGCCCAGGCACAGGGTGACAGGCAGAACATGGTGCAGCCCAGCAGCTGCAGGCAGCTGGCACCAGCCGCTACTGGGGCTACTGCAGGTGGGGCAAGTGGGGCCATGGCCCTTTCCCCTCCCCCCACACATGTACCTGCTTGGTCAGGGGAGGGAGACATCTATGCTGATTGTATAAGAGCGAATTTACCTCACATATAACAAATTATGGGTCTAAATATGCTCATTGCATAAGAGTAAATTTGCATATAAAGAACCCATGTAAATCAAGAGAAATCTATACATTATTGCTAGTTCACCCTCCCACCTCTACAGCCCAGCATCAACAGATAATGGAGATGTCACAACAACCTCATTCCCTTGGGGTATTCCCAGGAACATACTACATAAGTGGCCCCATTGGTCTCAGGGGCTGTGATTGTCCCTGGCACATTCATAGAACATGGAAGATGAGTTAGGGGTAGGTGAGGAAAGGTGGGGAAATGCTGTTTTTGTACCCTTAGTATATATCTACATGAAGGCCAGAGATGTCCTCCTCTAAACAAATGACAGAAGCCACAAGTAGTAGCAAAATGTTATTATTCATAGTATATAAAATATCAAAGTGGCATTATTCATCATATACCCATGCGACTGTAACTACATTTGATATTATAGTGTAATACACCTGCAACAAGACTTTTTCTTCTAACATCCTTCTGCAGAAGCAAGAGAACAGGCTTCTTGGAACAGAAAAGCCATATAGAGTGCACTTTCCAAGTAGTCTGCAGGAGGCATACATGAAAATCTTCTTAACTTAATAGGATTAGTGCACATACCTCCCACACAGCTTTGGGATTGTAGTGTATAGGCTTCATGAGGATTCTGCATACAACACTTTATGCTGCCTTTTTTATTTTTGTTAATAATCAAGAGGAGAAACAGACTATTTTTTAATAGAGGCATATAGAACAAATAACACTATTGCCTACAGAACACAAATCCTTGCTGTAGTTGCCAAGAGCTTAGCTCTGGGAGGTTAAGAATTATGTTCTAAAACTATTTTTGAACTGAACCTCAGAGGCTTAGTACTTATACTCATGATGAACAGGTTCCATTTTCCCAATTCACCTACCACCTGTCCCTTAATTACCTCTCTTTCTTAAATGAACTTTTAATATAAGTCGGATATTTTAAATATCATAAAAATTACCACTTAAAATAAGTTGAACTTCCAGACAGGGGTTATCTCAGGATTAATAGACAAGGCAGGTGTCATTGCGAGAACTATACCAGCTACATCATTTATTTTGCTTTTGTCCAAACTCACTGCCATGGCATGTTTATATTATGAATTGTGATGTTTGGCTCCCTGATGTCCAGGCACTACCTACATCAACAATAAATGTTCTCTCCAAAGTCTGTGACATTTGGGTTCCAAATACCATGATGTTCAGAATTCAGTATTCGTAGCCCTGTCAGGTAACCCTTTGTCTGCCAACATATCTGTTGACCCTGTACTGTTACTGCTAGAAAGGCTCTCCTCCATCTGTGGTTCCACTAAAAACTATTTCAGGGAACTACATTGTAGTTCCACCTGGTATTGGCAAGACTTACAAGCTAAATCTGCAAAAGGCTTCTAACTCCACCCTTTGGTTCTTATATTTATATTGACTTGTAATGCTGCCCAAAGGTCCCAAACCAGATTCCAGGCCCCCATTTTTCTGTACAAATGTATAGGGCCAGACTATGAGTATGAAGAAATACTAGAAAAAGTTTTGCCTAGAGCAGTGGACCCTCTCCTGGGACTGCATCATGCTCAGAGACAACACGTTCTGTACTTTATAGAGAACAGCTTGTTCTTTCAATTCTACACCTTTATGAGATGTAGTGTGGCCAGGATGGGAACATAATTTCACTTCATCCTATACCTGTAGGATTATTTTTGTGAAAATCTATGGGTGAACCAAAATCTGACCCATAGAATGAGATAATTCTTGCCCTCAGTGAAGAGTTGAAAGTATTAGGGGAAAAAAAATACAAGGAAAGAGAAAAGCAGAAAACAGAAAATAAGCAAAATGGCAAAAAACAATAGTAATATTGTTAGTAGTAAGTTAGTTGTATATTGATTATTCTCCCTCCTGCCCCACTCCAAGATAAGCAACACAGAGAGAAAAGAGATCCTATCAAAATGTATACCATATCTATAGTTAAAAAGGGAGATTCTTGTTTTACATATGGTTAGCAGGAGACTAGAATGTGTATAAACTGAGTTTTCAGACTATATTTTAGTCTAGATAATGAAATACTGAGCAGAGTATAAAACAAAATACATATGAATTCAGTCCAGGATGGGAGGCAATATTGAGCAAGGATGAGAAGCTTGCATGAGTCAAATGATCTTTATTCATTCACCACAAGCATCTTTGTGCTATGACTCAGTTGCTACAGAGTAAATTTTATACGTAGGATTATCCAAGGTATTTTCTATACTTTTTACACTACAGAAAAAAATACATCAGTGGTAAGCAAGATCTCACTGCTATACCTTCATCTGATGACCAACAGAAACCCAATTTTAGCCACCTACTATCAGAATGCATGCCTGCGTTGTTGAAACCTTTGACACTACATCAGGTCTCAAGGGAGCAATGCACAAAGCCACTCAAGAATTTCAATCTTTCTTCCAACCAACTTGGTCAGTGTACAGAATGCATCCTCCTGTGTGCTCACCATCTCATAGACCTACAGACTGTAGTGCACTGGTAGACTTTACAATATGTGGCTTTATTTCTAATGGTTTTCCTTGCAAATTGTACAGTACATTATTTTTACAATACATATTACATTATTCAACTCTGGGTAGTTCACTTATACTGAATGCACACACTCAGTTTCCTAAAAAGAGAGAATACATTTGGCTTTCTGAACAAAACCAACTATGCAGTAATGTTTTGAATAAATTGTGAAACTGCTGTGCTTCTGTTTAGCACAGGGAAATAGATTAAAGTGTGCGATAAGACTGTTGTTATATACACATAGTATGAAATTACACTACACCTCCTCTCTGCCTTTAAGAAACATCTTTGTCTTGAGAGGAAGTAAGTCATGAACAGTGTCATGACTTTTTGAAAATCTCATCTTACCTAGTTTTATACTTTTTACCTTGTAGCCAAAGGGTCAAATGCCTACTTTTCAGGAGACCGTTCACTGTGGAGAAGAGATTTGTTCACATGTGTAGGCTGACTTACTGATTGTGTTCATAGTTCAGGGATGGCCAATCTGCAGCACAAATGCCACAAGTGGCATGGGAAGTCTCTGTGTGCGGCATGTGTCAGACTCGGGAAGGGACAGGCAGCACAGCAGCAGATATGACAGGCATCAGATCAGGGAGGGAGCACAGAGCTGAAATCAGAAAGCAGAGTAACAGATTGGGCAGCAGAAGGGGATCAAAAGTGCCACTTGGAGAAGATGCAGGGCTAATTTGTGGCACACCTGTCAAAAAGATTGGTCTCCACTATCATAACCCATTAAGATCATTTTAAGCACATACCTAATTTGGCTAACTTTAAAAATTAAGTACTATGAATTTAACAACAGATGGCTCAATTTAACCAGTACAGTAAATAAAGGTTATAGACTGAATAATCTAGATAGCAGTAACTGAAGTTCTAGTGTGTCTAAAATGATATAATTCCCTGCTTCTTTTACTTATCTATTTCCTTTCCGCATTGAATAGCAATTTTCAATTTTCCCCCTAGATAGCTTTTCCCATAACTGATATCAGAAATCTCTAGCATACTATGCTGCAGTGATATGCATCTTTTTTGCCTCTTTCACTTGGCTATCAGCAATGGCTTTTATTTTCAGCAACACTGTTCACTCTCTTTCAGATGATGGTAATGTGAATGGATATATATGCTGGAAGGACAAGTAGGGATACTGACACCTAGCAACTGATTGACAAGGACTGTTTAAGTTCTGTCATATGGCTGGCACGTCATTTAATGATCAAATCTTTCTCCGCCAGTTAAAATTATATTGATGCCTCATGTGAATTTTAGTTTCTGATCATATATATTGTATGTATAGGACTATAGATTCATTCACAGAATTTACTACGTATTACATGTGATCAAAAATAGAACAAGGAGAACTTTTCTGTACCTGTGTGAGTTCTACTCCACATTTATATCAGCTCTGCCTATAGAATAACAAACACTTTTTTTACTGAACTCTGGATCAGTTCAGCAATTTATACAGAACCATGGAGGAAAGTGGTGGGAATTGAACCCAACATTTGACACAGCTTATCAAGGTCTTACATGGTGCATGAGTTTTTCTGAATTCCTCATTGATTTGAGATACCCAAACTGTAACACCTCTAGAATGTTTTCCTCTATTTGGGACTGACCCTCGACACTGAAGCCTTTTGTTTATCCACAGAAGTACTACAGTGAAATTGCAAGCTTTTCCCACAATGTCATTGTAGCTCAACTCTGAACTATACCTGCATACTTAATCCTAGGACTGCCAGCAGGGATACAAGTTATTACAAACTATGATAGTGGACCTTCTAAAATGGATGCTGTAACAGGACTGCCCCCGCTCCCCCGCCCCCACCCGGGTGCAGCTGCAATGCTTCTGCCACACCTTTGCTGGAATAATTTGGTTATGAAAAAGGAGGCTGCTGCTGAGTCCCAAAGCAATCCCTTGTCCAACGGGTCCCTCCCAAACCCAGCCGATCCCTGTCCTGCCCCTTAGACATTAAGTGGAACCCTTCTAGCCCCATCCCTCCTCCAGGACACCAGTTGCCTTACATGCTATTCGTGGTTCCTTCCACCTCCTACAGCCATGCCCATGCCTTGAAGATGTTATCGGTTATACACTTCAGTGGGGCCCCGAGTACCATGTCAAGCCTACTCAGACCTCCACACACATTGTTGGGGCCTCAGCTTTCCCAGCTTTGGCCCCCTTCTCTCTAGCTGGGCCTGTTATGCTAAGCCCACTGGGCTTTGGTTTATGGGCTCCAGCCCCCGTCTTGCCCTCTTGGGCCTCTCCAGCTTCAGGCCCCTAGCCCTGGTTTTGCCCCCCTCAGGCACTGGGCCCCTGGCCCTCTCGGCTTCAGGCCACCACTTTTGTCTTATCTGGCTGAGGCATTAACCCTCCTGGCTTCTGCCTGGCAGGGCTCAAAACTGCACATGCCCTCAGGCACCTTTGTGGCTTGCACCCCTGCCCTTGGCAGGTTCAAGTCCTCATGTGCCCTCAGGCACCCCAGTAGTTTATGCCCCTGCCCCTGGCAGGGCTCTAAACCTCAATATGCCCCTCAGGCACCCCCTGTAGTCTCCTCATCACCCTGTATAGTGACTCCTAGTCCAGCAATTTAAACCATACATCAAACTATAAGCCCAATGGCTACAACTAAATCTATCCCTACACTGGGCCATACTTTCCTGCAAGGCATAAGTCTTCCTTGCAGCTCCCAGGGCAGCTTAGATTCCAGTCAGTCCCTCTCCTGCACCCAGCTTGCTTCAGAGATCTTCTCCCTGCTGCCTGAAGGGTCAGACTGACTGCCTAGTCTCAGGCACTGCCTTTTGTTCCTCCTAAGCCCTGCCCCTTCCTGTCAAATGACTCCTGTCAAGTGTCACCATGCTGCCAGCGCATTCGGCAACTGGCCGTTGGGGGATGCCCCCCCTCCCCCGGTCGCCAGCTGGTCGTTGGGGAATGCTCCCCCCATGTCGTTCTCCACTGATGCCCTCCCAGACTTGGGAGGCACCAGTCGCCCATACCTACTGGGGTTTCCATTCTGGGTCTAATGCCCAGTCTGCTTTCCCTGCTGTAGCTTAGCTCAGCTGACTGTGGACCTTTGCTTCTGAGCTGCCTGCCCCTGGACATATTACTGCCCTGTTACTATCCCCTGGGATACTCTACTAGTCTGCTGGCTTTCTATAATTCTATGATTAACCTGCTTCCTAGCTGCCAGCCTCACACTCAGCCATCTCAGCCTACTGAAGCCTCCCCTTAAAGTAGCAAGAGCCTTCTGGCTCCCTGTTACAGATACTTATTCATTGGCAGCTAGTCTGGGTCCATGAAGCTTATTTTCATACATCAAATAGTCATGCAAATCTTATCCATATTTCATAATTGAGTCACTTTTCAAAGCTGCTTATAAACTGGCTGCCCAGAGGTGAAATGCCTCTTAACAACAAATACATAAACCATCCAGTCTGGCAAGGTGTTTTATACTATATAGCCTCAGTCTGTATCAAAAGATGTTTAGTAAGTTGAATAATATAGAGGTAGTTTATGAAAATCAAAAATAGCTGTATGAGGAGTTAGTGTGGAATTGCACCAATCCCAATAAAGCAACAGGAGGAATTCTCCCTGTGCAAAGAAAAGTGTACAACTTGTCAGAGACTTCATACAAGAGTAGAGAAGTTCCTTACTCCTTCCTGTGCTGCTATCTACCCATTTAATAGTCAATCAGATCACAGGTAGAAAATTAATATAAAAAAGGAGAGTAAACAACAAGGATAGCCAAGGGACAGAAAAGTTTTCCAATGATACAAGAAAATGGAGAGATGTGTGATTGAGAGAAAGAAAGGAAAGCTATTCCAGGAAGCAAGACTTGCAGAAGAAAAATGCTCTTGAATGCCCTGTGCTAATGTAAAAACAGAATGAAGGCCAAGTGCTACACATGCAGAGGCAGCCACGTGCCTAGAACAAGGTCTGTCTGGCAAACTGCAGCAAAACAATGAAGGGCTGGGAGATTGTTTGTTTGTTTGTTTAAAGTGAGAAGCAAATTTAGACCAAATGTTATCATTATTTTTTAACTGAATCATGTTAAGAATAAGGATCCAGTAACACAGTAAGATAAAATGATGTGGTAGGAGCCCTTCCTAAGGGTGAAAAGATGAACATTAGGGCCGTGCAAAGCTTCGGGTACTGATTCAATTCGGAGGAGATTTGTCCCGATTCAGTGGCTGAATCTCCAAAGCCAAAGTGAATCAGGGGACCAATAAAAAGGCCCAAATCAATTCAAAGCTCTCTGAATCTTCATAAAAGATTTGAAGAGTTTCACTGATTCAAGCAGTCCCTGGTGGCTGCAGCAGGGAGCTGGAGCCGGGCTTGGAACTGGTATATAGGGAACGGGAGAGTGGGGACTGGAGGAGGGGTAGGGGACCATGGGGGACCCCTGCCAGCCCCTTCCCCTGCCTGCTCCCCCAGCCCCACCACCCGCTGTCCCAGCCCCCCATGGTTGCCTCGCCTGCCCCAGATCCCACTGCTTTAAAAAAAAAAAAGCCCCACTCATTGGGTTCTGCCGGGCAGGGGGGGCAATTCCCACTGCCCCCCACTATGTAGATTCATAGATGTTAGGGTCGAAAGGGAC
>NW_005842276.1:357750-358003 GCF_000455745.1 Alligator sinensis
TCTGTGCCCCCGTGATGAACTTATAGGCAGCCACAAGGTCGCCTCTCAACCTTCTCTTGCGGAGGCTGAATAGATCCACTTTCTCTAGTCTCTCCTCGTAGGGCTTGGTCTGAAGGCCCTTAACCATACGAGTGGCCCTTCTCTGAACCCTGTCCAGGTTATCCGCATCCCTCTTGAAGTGCGGCGCCCAGAATTGCACGCAGTACTCCAACTGTGGTCTGACCAGCGCCCGATAGAGGGGAAGTATCACCTC
>NW_005842276.1:362009-364176 GCF_000455745.1 Alligator sinensis
GAAGCACGGCTCCCTACCGGCTCAGCTATATGGGACCCAGGGGGCTCCCCCTCCGGATCCGGCTCAGCTGCGCCAGGTCCCTTCACCCCACTTACCTTCGGGGGATCAGCTGTTGCTGCCCCTGCTGCCGATTCCTCTGCCTCTGCCTCTGCTGCTGCCGCTGCTACCGCCACCGCCTCCGGTCAGTCAGTTGGTTAAAGGGGCACATGTGTGTGCGGGACACACGTGTGCCTGACTCCTCTCCTTCCCGCTGCTGGTTCCTGAGTGCTGGGAACTACGTCACCCCGTGGCTTTAAAGCCCATGGTTTGAATTACCTGCCCCTGCTCTAACGGACAATCAGGCGCCCCAGTCTTCCCGGAAGTGCCTGCCGGCAGTTCCGCCCCCTACGCTCCCCTGTAGGCTCTTCAGGAGCCCCCTGCCCCCCCCTTTCTATCACAGCCCCCCCCATGGCTGCCTCACCTGCCCCAGCTCCAGCCCTTTAAGAAAAAAAAGCCCCAAAATACCCCTGGACTCACCAGCTCCTGAAGTGGCCTCAGGGCTTTGGGGGCTCAAGCAGAACCCCCCACGCAGCATGGATCACCCCTGGCCAGGCAGAAACTGGTGAGTGAAGGGTTTTGCGGGGGTTTTTCTTAAAGGGCTGGAGATGGGGCGAGTACAGCAGCCATGAGAGGCTGGGGGAGTGGGGGGGGTGTCAGGGGCTCATGCAGAGCCCCCCATGCAGTGTGGGGCAGTGGGGGGCAGCGGGGATCACCCCCCCCACCCAGCAGCACGCTATGAGTTGGGGCTTTTTTTTTTTTTTTTTTCAAAGTGCTAATCTCCAAATCAGATTCGGCCGAATTGATTCAGGACGGTGATTTGACTCACCAAATTGAATTACTGTCCCCTGAATTGGCCGTATATGAATCCAAAGTGAATACTAGCCACTTTGCACAGGCTAATGAAAATCAGCATTGTATGCATGTTAGCATTAGGGGTATGTGAAATGGGCTGTATTCAATTCAGATTGGATTCAGCCTGAATCGTGGACAGTGATTCGATTAATTGATTCAGATCACTGTCCCCAATTCAATGTGACCGAATCCAAATCTGAAGATTCAATACCAATTTGGAGGATCAGCAATTTGTCCATAGACACAGTTTAAAATTTTTTTCTACATACATCAAGGTACCAGGCATGGCTCATTAATGCTGTGATGCTGGGGCGGATGAAGCATCCCATAGAAGTGCAGGGGGGTCCCGCACCTGCTCAGCAGCAAACCTGTAAGTGGACCAGAAGTACTTCCAGTCCATTGCTGGGTCCACTGGGAAGTACACAGGGCCCCCCCCACCCAGCTCAGCAGTCAGCCATGGGGGGACCCCGGGTGCCCCCACAGACCCAGGAGGCACCAGTTGCTGAACCAGGGGGCACGGGAGAGAACCCAGCACACTCCACGGTGGACCTGGAAGTAGACTGGAAGTGCTTCTGGTCCACTTCCGGGTCTGCTGCCAAGTGGGCTGGGGAGCCCACCATGCTCCTGTGGGATGCTCCATCTGCCCCAGCATTGCAGCATTCATGAGCTGCCTGGTACCTTGAGGTATGTAGAAAAAAACATTTAAAGCTGTGTCTATGTCCGAATTGCCGAATCTTTCCAAATCTCTCCATAGCGATTTGGAGGGTCCCAATTCAATTTGAAGAGATTAAAGGGTCTCCTGATTCAATTTGGATTTGGAGAGTCAGCCACCAAATCAGGCCAAATCTCCACTGAATCGAATCAGGGACTGAAGCTTCGCACAGCCCTAGTTAGCATCTGGAAAGCTGGAATCTAAGGACACCAAAGGAAAGGGAGCTACAAAGAATAGAGATTGATAACCCCATAGTCTAAAGGAAAGCATGGCAGTGATGTGCAAGGGTATTAGTGGTGAGGTATCATTCAGAAGATAGCAGATAACCTGTGCCATTTTTCTAACTTGTTCTTCTATTTTTACACATCAGAAATACTATGCTATTTTATGAAATTTTGTTTGTAATTAAGCTTTCTAGCTAATTATGAAACAAAATAAATAAGAATAAACCAAAACTGTATTTATTATAGGGTGCTGATAAATGTGCAGGCCCCCGTTCTAACTCATGGCACCTTACATAAAGCACCATGGGTTAGAGCGTTCGGACCCCCCCCCAACCACCCC
>NW_005842276.1:364207-370673 GCF_000455745.1 Alligator sinensis
AAGCTCACCTGTTGGGTCAGGGAAAGGGGGACCAACATTGAGCCTGGCTGCAGTGGAAGAGTCACCCCTTTCCCCCCCAGCTCTGCCCCCTCCCAGCTCCAGTGCCGTCTGCAGGAGGGGAGGGGGAAAAAGGGAGCAAGCTGTGGTCTGGAATTTGCCCAGCCTGAGCTGGAGGTGGGTGTTGTGGGGGCCTGATGCAGGGCAGTGCAAGTCCAATCCACCAGCCCTGCTCCAGCTCAGGTCAGGCAAACCGAAGCTCAGTCTCTCTCCCCTCTCCCTTCCTACAAACAGCCCCGGATGTGGGGCTGGACCATCACACCACAAATTAATCCTAAGGAACACAAATTCCCTAAATTGCTCCAAAGTGGAGTGGCTTCATCTGATCCCTCATTTGATGAGGGTTAATTTGTCATGGAATTAGCTACGTTTAAAGCACTCTGCAGCCATGCATGTGTGTCACGGAATGGCTGTAGCGCACTTTCAGTGGGCTGATCACACAGCAAATATAACTTCTGTCTGTGCCCACAAGTTACTTTATTCAGGGTTTCCTACATCACAATGCAAAGGACTCCATCCAAAAATTCAAGTGATTTTCAAGTGAAATTCAGGTGATTTACCAATAGGTAAACTGTTAAAAAAAATATTAAGAAATCCTTGGGAAACAACATAATCATGACTTAAGGGAGGCGAGGGAAGGGAAAGAACACTCTGCAGGGGTACTGAATAACTGGCAGTCATCAAAGATCTGTTAAAATCTATGACTCAGATTCAATATAACCTTCATAAAATGAATTCACCTGTTCCATAGCAGCTGATTGTTCATGGAAAACTTTGAAAAACATTCTATTTAGAAAGAATTTTGCCAGATGTCTTACGTTCCTCCATCTTTTTCCCTTACCTGGATGTATTTGCATAAAAGCAACAGCATTCCTACTTAAGAATTCATCTGCTTCTGTGATTGCCCAGATGAAGTCACAATTCTCAGTGATGATATAATCATTTTGGTAGAAATAAATGTGATGCTATAAACACTGTGCTATGGATTCAGGTGGGCAATAAGTAATAGAACCAGGCAAACTCCTAAAAAGGAACATCTTTGAAACAGACCCTTATGAAAAAACATCCAGGGAAGAAACAAACAGAAAATGTGATAAGCAAACAGAAGTGTCTCTGACAAATGTTTTCAGTTTTTTCCAAAACAGTAAATGCAGTCTATTTTCCATATTCAAACATTTTAAAAGTAACTGAAATCCTTTTGAAAGACACACAAAAGATAAATAGGGCTATCAGGACTATCCAACTGGTGGGCCACAGGCTGCATGTGGCTCCAGACACTGCTTCCTAGACCCCCACCCCCATCTGGTCCTGCTGGAGCTCCTTCCACTACCTGTCTTCTCCCCAGGGGTGGGACAAAGCATTGCAGGCTGTAGGGCTGAGGGACCCCTGTCTAAAGGATTTGGAGGGATCTAGGGACCCCATGTGGCATCTGTGCTGGTTTAGTGTAGTGAGAATCACCCACTGCACAGCAGAGGGCAAGGGTGGCAAGTGAAGGACTATGGTATGCATCGCATGCACACATACAGGATTCCTCTATGGCACAGCAGGGGCCCATGTGGTACACCACAGGGGGCTCATGCAATGTGCTGGGCGTCCAAGTGGTGCATCAGAATGGGGAAAATCAGGGGTCTGTGCAGTATGGTTGGGGGGGCTCATGTGGCATGTCAGGGGCCTATCCAGTGCAGTTGGCAGGAGAGCTCATCTGATGCTGTGTGCAGCTCTTAGCCACTCAGAAGTTAGACAGCCCTGCTTTATGTGATTAAAATCCGTTTCTAATCCAAAGCATTAACATTTGAAATACAACATAAAAAATAAAGAATGACATTAGACAGATAGATTTTACTGCAGAACAAATCAAACTATATCTCATAGTCCATCCAAATCTCTTTCCGGATTTAAACAGTGTCTAGGATAGGATTAAAAGAATGGGGATTGGACTAGAGTATGATTCTGAATTACACCCCTTGCTATGCAAGAAGTATAGTTACTGTTCAGCAGAGAAGCACATCTTCCATGAGCAAGGGGTACAGGAGAAAGCCAGAACTTGGCACAGAAAAACTATCAAATAGATTTATAATATATCAAAATGATGCTACCTTGTGAGGAAAATGATGATGCATTACTGTGGAATAAGAAATTTGGTGCTCTCCCTCTCAAGTTGATGTAGTAAATAATGATTTCAAAGCAGTAAAACTCCTTTGAAATATTGAGAGATATTTTTACAATAAGTTTTACAATGATCAGCATTCCTAAAGTGGAAAAATATGCTAAATCTATTGCCTACAAGTACATTGTTTAAGTATTATAGAATCTTAAGTATACACAGCAAATATTCTTAAGTTCTTAACAGTTTCCTTCAAAGAGTAGCCCAACATTGCAGTATGTGTGAGTCTAGCCTGGACAAGTGGAATACATTTTCAAATAGAAAGGACTTGATCCTACTGCATCCAAAATCTATAATTCTTCCATTGTAAATTTCAGTTGGAATGAGGACAGACTCTGTGAGTCAATGCACTTAAAATTCCTATCTGACCATATTTAGTGAAACGATTTTCCGTTCCTGGCTCAGTAATACTCTTAGTATTCTGAACTTGCCTTTTCTGAGCTTGTAGACATTTAATGGCAATAGGAGATTGAAGGACATTAGAATTCTGCACCTTTGCATCCTCTAGCTGGGAAGATTGACAAGCATCAGACTTGCCAACTCACCCAGCTCTAACTCCAGAATGAGAAAGCGTGTTTGGGCACAATTTTTAAAAGTGCTTCACCGGAGTAAACAAAGTCTTTTCTCTTTTTTAAAAACATTGTAGTAACTCTCTGCAGAGAGTGATTCATAAAATTTGTATAGCTAATTGCAACAATTTTCTCACCCATATTGTAAGTCACTATATTTTGCCACCTCCTCCACTTCCTCATCTTTACTGTAAGTGTTCTGAGAAAAGACAACTGTGCATAACTATTTTAATTATACCAGAACTAGCCTTAGCAAAAGGAACATATTCAATAGGGCTGTTCTTTTTAAAAGAGCTGTTGTGAAGTAGCCATGGGAGGAAATCATGAGAACATAGCCAGACAAACAAGTGGTAATCTTATGACAGAAATCAATTGTTCCTCTTACAGAATGCATCTCAGAGGACAAAACAATGCAGGGTCTGAATGCCTTTCTTGTTAATTTGTCTCTTTCTGTATGTTTGACTGATGACAAAACTGCAGTTGTAAATACCAGCTTGAGGGAGAGATAGAGGCCCAGTCAAATTCCCACCCGCGCTCCTTATATTGAAAATCCCACCTAAAAATATGAGATGATTATAATGATACGTTAGCCATTTCAGATAACAGCATGTAACCCAAGCAACAGAAGTTGTAGACAACCATGGTAAGGGCGAGCCCAGAATTGCACTTGAGAAAACATTAAAAGACTCTCCAGGTAGTTCCCCCTGACCCACTCCCAGGTTTCCTATATCTTGACCTCTCCCTTAATTCTCAAATGTCTCATAGGGATACCTAAATATCTCATGAAGATTTAAAGGGTAAATTGAAATGGACCCTCAGGTGAATGGGTATCCTTTGCAATGTCTGGAGTAGCTGATGCAATTCACCCTTTCAGATGGGTGAGGAAGTAGGCAGCAATATTCTCTACAGAGGAGAAGCCATATCAGATCAAACCAACTTTGATCATGTCTCCAACTTTGGCCACAAATACATTCTCTGGAGAAAGGTACAAGAACCAACATCCCTAAAAGTACAAAATAATTTGATTAAAGGTGAATATGAGATAATGCAGAAAAAACAGCATCAGGCTTGTAGGAAGCTTTTCACAATATTGGTAAAACAGCAACAGTTCCAAGACAGTTACTAAAATGAGAAGGGAGAAGGGGACAAGACAACAGATAGCACTCTTAAAGAAGAGTCAAATCAGAACACTGCTTCAAGGAATAATATTGTGGGGGGGGGGAGTGAAGAGAAAGAAAATGTTGGTGGGACAAAGTGAAAGATGGTATTGGATATAATTAGAGCAACTTATTACTGAAAGAAGGAGCATTGGCTGAGCATGGAGAAAAATTGATGTAATGGAACAGGGGACAGAATTCATGCAACAGAAAGGGAAAAAAAAATTATCAAGGAAAACTATTCTCATTAAAATACTCTTCTCAACCAAGTATTATGAATTTACTTTGACTAATTACATTATTTTATTATTTTTCAAGTTCCAAATAGAAAAGTCTGATGCCTTGGGAGTTAGGCTACAATGCTCAGCTGCCTGGAATAGTACTTGCTACTGTCTCTAGGGAAGTTATATATGTTTTATTCATCAATCTTCAAGAAAATTTGTTTGGGGTTTTTTTCTAATTTCAGTTTTACTTTATCTCTATTATTATTATTTGGTAACTATAAACACTGTAAAACATGTCTTCAAGGCTAAAACTAGTGCTGTTAAAGTGGATGATTTTTTATTAGGTGTAGAATGAAAATGGGTATCTCTGTTTAAACAAAAGAACAAACAAACAAGCAAACCACTTCCTTTTCCTCATCAGGAGACATCCAACATCTCATGGTTAATGTCCAATCAAATTAACAAATGAGGGCCCCTATTAACAAATTTAGATTTGTGGATTTCTCACATGATCAAGGGCTATTCAAAATAGGTATGCAACAGTCTGTTACCAGTCTGCCCTTCAGTCACATCATTATTGGATTTTATTTATACAAATAATTTGTCTTCGTATTCAACCTCACTTACCATAATTTAATAAATATGTTTTGTGTGTGACCTATAATAAACTGTACAGCCTATATAATAGACCCCAACTATTTCAACCGCTAGAACTTGCTACAGCTTGTCATGAGCATACAGTTAAGCTGGAGGGGAAATAGCTCTTGTATTATTTCATGGAGAATTCAATGATTTTGACGTTTTTGTGTTCCAAATTGGAATAAAAAGAATAAAATGGGGTGGGGAGACATAATCCTTGAAATAAAATATTTTTCTTTGGCGTTTTGGGTCAAAGAGTTTTATTTCCATAATTGTTATTGTTGTTTCAGTTATATCTTTAAAAGGTAAATGCCAGAAGAAATTCCAAACCAGAGGAGGGTTTTTAATAACCTATTATGCAATATCAAGATTTTTTTTTTTTAATGTTGATAAGGAACACCTTTCCCCATTATTTTTCTCTGAGAAAAATGGTTAGAACAACTAAATGTATTTTATGAAAGGTATGTCATGAAAATTTCTGATCAGTTAAAGTTGTATACTATGACTCCAATCAGAAGGACAGCTCCACATCTGTAGTTTTCTTTTTGGGTATAAGGCTCTGAATAGTATCATAGTAATAATTAAACATTTTTCTCCTTAAAATAATATTCCAAAATTATTTTTTAAAAATCTACTCTTCTACAAAACGTTTTCATTTCTTATTGGCAGTTTCAGAACAAAACAAATCTAAATTTAGCTTTTTTCCCAAATGCTCAGCTTTCAATTATGTTTTTTGGGAATTAAAAGGAGTTTCATGTTATATACCCTCTTTAGAAACAGTAGGGAAGGATAAAAACTGGAAACATGTAGAAAATCTACTCTCTCTTAACTTTTCTATTTTTCTCTAATTCCTAGTGTCAGGAGAAATTGTCATGGGGAAACACAAAAATGTTTTTCAACCACCTAAAAGTACACTTTTAAACTGCACCCTTTCCCTGTAAGGCAATTTTATGCGTTGTTGCCAGCTGTGTCCATTTTTAAGAGGCTTAAGACAAAGCTGCAGAAGTATTGCTATAGCAGAAGGCCTCAAAAGCCAGTGTCTGAATGACCATAACTTGAACCTTTGAAGATGTAGCAACTAGCTTGGTCAGCAAAATAAAGGAAGCCATCTATATATTTAACTAGACATAAAGGCTAGGGACAGACATTCAAAAAGCCTGAGTCTTAATTGATTCCATCTTCGCAGGTTAATCTAACCTGCCTACACTAAATCAGTTTGCAACTACACAGACATTTCCTCAGGACTAAAGAAATGCAGGCATGTGCCTGCAGTGGCTCAGGCTAGAACCCAGGGGGAGGGAGGAATGGGGGTGGCTACAGAAGTCCTCCCTTCCCTTCCATAGTGCTGAGGGGAGGCATAGCCAGGCCCCAAGAGGATGCTCTGATTAGGGAGGGGTGTAAACCCCCACCCTGCCTACACCATCCTAGGCTTTTCCCTAGTCACTGCTCAAGGGGTGGGAGTGTTGCCAGACCCCAGCCCTGGGCTAGCACTCTGAGGCAAAGGGGGTGTGTACAGTGCAGTGGCGACACGTAGGGGGTGCACAGGCACTCCCTGAGAGTGCCTGTGCACCCTATGTCTGGCCACACTTTCCGTTTAGCCAACGGGCAGGGGGTGTAGGTGGGAGGACCAGTGCCCGCCCCCCCCCCCCCCCCCCC
>NW_005842276.1:370683-395386 GCF_000455745.1 Alligator sinensis
CTGGCAGCAAAGGCAACCACACTGCTTCCAGAAGTGGCTGCAGGACTTCCAGAAGCGGCATAGCCGCTTTTTGGTGAGTGAGATCAGGGGTGGGGAACCCCCCGATCAGCATGATCGACCACCAGGGGATGCCCCCCCCAGTCACTGACTGCTGTCAGGGGGGGCATGTGCCCCCCTGACTCAAGAGGCACCAGTCACCCATATTGCAGTGCATGTATCTGTTGAGGATACTGAGCTTTTCAATGTCTCTCTTCCTACTTCTTCATACTGCCTGCAAACCTGACAGGTGAGGGAGCCACCCCCGATCAGCATGATCGACCACCAGGGGATGCCCCCCCCAGTCACTGACTGCTGTCAGGGGGGGCATGTGCCCCCCTGACTCAAGAGGCACCAGTCACCCATATTGCAGTGCATGTATCTGTTGAGGATACTGAGCTTTTCAATGTCTCTCTTCCTACTTCTTCATACTGCCTGCAAACCTGACAGGTGAGGGAGCCAGCAGGGAGGTGATAGCACAGCGTTTACCAGCCCATCATCCAAACAAAAGCCTCTCTCATTAGTTCAAGCTCTTCTTAAACAGCTTTTTCCAAGGAAGGAACAGAGGGACAGCTGACCTGTTGATTAGCTCCAAAAAGCCCTAAGCAACGCCGTTCTGTCTGCCTGTCCTGGTGAAATTGGAGACACACACACATACACCTCTCACCATTAGCTAGCATACCGCATGCCTAGGGTCTGTGGAGCTGGGGTCTGTACTGTAGGAGATGGAAAGGAGGAAGGGGAAGATTCCTGCTTGAGCAGCGAGTAACAAGGTGGGGTGAGGTAGGAGGAAGCAAGGCAGACCCTTCTGTGCCCACAGTCTGCTCTGGAGCTCTGGCTAGGAAACAGAGGGGCAGGGCCAACCCTGTTCTCTGGAGCAGAGAGCAGAGCACAGCCCAGCCCAGGGCTGCAAAAAATCTGGGATGCCTGAGGACTCTGGTTTAACTTAAACCAGGAAGGGGTCTGGAACAGTCATTGCATAAACTGGTTTAACCCAAATCAGTTAAGTCTGATATTACATTCAATGGGGTTTATCTTAAACCAGTTTCAGCCATTTTGAAACTGGTTTATGTGCACTGAACTTCTGTTCTGTTACAGGTTTAAACCAGTTTCTGATCACTTAAACCGGTTTATGTGTAATGTGTGTCTCTAGCCAAACAGAGCACAAGGAAGACTGAGGGGATATTTAATAGCAGCCCTCAACTATCTGAAGGGTGGTTCCAAAGAGGATGGAACTAGTGTTTGCAGTGGTGGTAGATGATAAAACAAGGAGCAATGGTCTCAAGCTGCAGCAAAGGAAATTTAGGTTAGATATTAGGATGAACTTTCTCACAGGAGGGTAGTAAAACACAGGGTTCAGCTTTGAGCAAGAGATTGGATTAGATGACATCTTAAGGTCCCTTCCAGCCCTAATTTTCTATGATTAAAAAGAACCATACATCATATAATCTAAATACACTATATTACAGCTTTATCTTAAAATATTAGAAGCAGTAATGAATGTAACCAAATGTATTTGTTGCAGAGCACTTAGGTGCCCTGCTCCTAAAGAGGGGAAACTGCTGGGGAAAGAGCCCTAGCAGGGAATAAGGAGCCCAGCTGTGGGTTGCCGAGGCAACAAAGAGGTCAGCTGACTGTAAGGGGCAGGGCCTGGCCCTTATAAACTCTAGGAGCTTGTTACCAAATTTGCCCATTACTTTGGGGTGTGCTCATTTATTCGGGATAGTTTCTAGGGTCTTGGTGATTCTGTCAATGTGCTGCTTGTGTTACTATACGGAGCTGTATCTCTCCCTTCTGCAAGTCCTCACCCCCAGTGGAGCTATCTTGCAGGACTCAATCTCAATGGGCTGGGTTCCTCCAGTCACCAAATCAGTCATACACACAAACACACACAAATTAACGTGACACGCCTGACCTGGCCGGGCTGATCAGCATGGACAGGCTGACACCCTCATATGCCAAGAATCAGTTCATAAGAGCAACAATAAAATGCAGTCAAACACAAGCACACAGGTAAACAGAATCCCTCTGAATCCGGCTGGGTGTCCAGCTGACACCCTCATGGGCCAGCATTCAGTTCATAAGGGCACGTCTGAGTCAAACTGGGTCAATCAGCCTATACAAGCTGATCCCCTTATGTGTTTCAAACTCAGCACGTCCCAATCTTTGGCCTCTTGATGAGCAGACCCCACAATAATTTGGGCTTCACAGGGATCTTTAGCATAGGTAAAAGAAGCGTTGCTGCAGAGCACGGGAGGAAAGAGAAGCAGAGAAGGAAAAATATACCCAATTACTACCAGTTTGACTATAAAAGTTATTTATTGCTAAGCATATGAAATATATAATAGTACTAGTAGTAATAGACATGCAAAAGAAAAACAAACACCAACAATGACAATACTACCCTGGTTTCACTAAGTATTTGGGGAAACTTAGCTCAAGCTTAACTGATACAGTTCAGGTTCAGAAGTTTATGCCTAGAAAGAAGACAGAGAACGCTGGGATCTCACCTAGTCCACGGTACTCAGGCTGCAAAGCTGACAGGCACAGTCCGTAGCACAATCCTTGAAGAGAGAGATGATCTGTTCTTCCAGCGTCCCAAGAACGACAGGGGATGGTGTCAGCACAGGGGTTTTCTTCTTCTCCTTCTTTCCTCCTGCTTCTACTTCTTTTCCTTCCTTTTCCTCTTCTAGCAGCACACACACTTACAGATTTTTATACCCTCAGTTCAGCTGCTTCGAAGCACCCTCAGTAGTGTAAATCATTGTCTTTTCTATTGACAAGGGGTTATCTGGTTTGGACCATCTCAGGAAACTGATTGATAATCAGGAAACACTTAAGATTAGGGAGTAACCCAAATACTTGGGAGCCAGCTTGAAATTCCTATGGGTGGCAGATATACTGATGGGATATCTCATGGTTTCTTCAGGAACAATAGATAGCTTGCAGCATCAGGATTTTGGATTTTTACTTGTTGTGCACAAGCCTCAGCTTAGCATGACTTTTCCAGATCTTACTATAGTCTTTTAACAGACTTAAAACAATTATTGGGGTGCTCATAACCTTTTGTGGAGAGGACTCCCACCAGTCGTCTCGGGAAAGATATGACAACACCTGGGATTAGGGCTCCAGCAGGCTGGATGCTGTGATGAACCCTTAACCATTGTTCAAATGTTGCCCATACCCCCTCTGACTCGGTCTCTTGCCTCAGCATTCCCTAACCCGGCAACCGAGTTTTAGTCAATCAAGTTTAAATAGGCCTCCCATAGTGGGACCGGGGAATGTACGGCCCGAGATGCCTATTAAACTTAGAGCTGTGTGTGTGTGTCTGGGGGGGAAAAGTCCTTAGTAAATCCAGATTAGAACTGGTCTGATAAATGCTGAGCTGGGTGTGTGTGAACATGGGTTGATTAACATTGGAAGCACAGATTCCCCATCATGCAGCGCTCTCCTGCTTCTCTGGTCCCAGAATTCACTGCAGTCTCTGCTTCAGGCTTTCTGTTTTCCATCTCTCATGTAAATGAGACCTAGGGCAGTTGATTCACTCGTCACCCTTATCTGGTGAGGGTCTTAGGTGCGTCTCTCACTGCATCTTAATCAGTTTCGTTTAGGTAGAGGAGGGGGGGGTGAGTCCTTTGTGAGTCAGACAGACTGCATCCTGTACCAGGGTTCCCCAAGAATACAGAGCTGAGACGTAACAAGCTGAGGCCAGAGGCAGTTCCCTGCCAGCAGCCATTGAGGAAGGAGCTCTTTGCTGTAGAAGAGAGGAGATGCCTGCTGAAGGAACAGCACGTGACATGGCTGTGGGATGAAGAACCCTGGTAGGCAAAGCATGATTATAGCCGGGTGGCTTATGTTTAAGTTATAGCCAAGAGGCTCGAGTTTGTGTTGCTGTTTGTTACACCGGTGGTTTGGGTGAGGCTATTAGGGGTTGGAGGAGGCCTCGTAGGGGACTCACAGTAGAGCGGGGACCCCAGCACCAGTGAGGGTGCAGCGTTTGGGGTGCATAGACCCCAGCCCCAGAGAAGGGGACAACATTGCTGAGAAGGCCCCAGAGACAGGGCTGTTGAGAGCCCGAGTGCCAGAGAGTGAGTGGAGACAGAGAGAGACCGAACAACATCTATTCCAGCTGCAAGGCTTGTGGCATGATGAAAGGGGTGGTTGGAGCCACGCATAGCCCATAAGGCTAGGGTGCCCCAAAGCACCCATTTGCAGGACAAGACCCACGAAGATTCCGGGAGTTCACGGGGCCAGAAGTAACCGTGTCCAAGGAGATGTAAGGCAGCCTCCCTAACACATGTGAACATCAAAGACATGGTGGGCGAGAATCTGAGGGTGCCCTTGGGCCAACTTGGCACAGAAAGGGGGCCTTGAGGAGATCACGGCCCTCCTGTAGGACCCCGCCTGTGACAGTATTGAATGTTATTTTGCTATAATAGATGTATTTGTTTTTACAACTTATCTAAGCAATTCTTACAAAGCAGCCTTGTCGGACCATAAACTAAAGGTGAAGGAGTAACAAACCAGCGTGAAACAAAATTCCACAGTGGGAAGGGAATGGAGTTAAGGAACCCTTCTTTTTTGCTCCTTTTGCTTACACAGAGATATGAATCTCAGCTAATTGACACCTTTCAGGTCCAAAAGAAATCTGGTTTAATCAAGTCCTGAATGCAGGGGCAGCAATGAAAGTGTGGCATTAGCTTCCCTCAAAGAGTAACTGACAGAGTAGACCACGAGACTGTTACCACATTCTATCCCATAGAATGGAGGCCAGAGCACAGGGCTGGAGCATGCACACTAAGTTAGTGGATTCCAGCCTTAAGTGTCATGAGGACAATTACCAGATGCCTTATGCCAACCCCAGTTGGCAGCTTACCACCTCTTGGGCATTCCCCCCCCACCTGACACCTGGAGACAAGCTCCTACCCTGGCCCTAGGCCTCAAAGCCCAAGATCCAGACCATTCTTTGCTTTCCAGCCTAGTAGTCACAAGCCAGAAGACTGACTACCACTTGAAGTCTTGGGACCCATTCCCCACTCAGCCCAATAAACTCGTTGAATCTGCAGATGGCATGTCGCCTACAGCATGGACGTCCCACCAGTGAAGCAGGAAATATGCTGCACAAGAACACCAGCTGAAGAACTTCATCCCCAACACCAGTTTCCACCCCTCAGGATGCCAGCTGCCCTGCAGAGCCTGGACTACTCTTAACCATCTCGGAATGGGTGTTGTATGGTTTAAGGCAAGCATATACCCTTGGGACCTCTCCAATGACACTGGCTATAGCAGTGGTGTTAAAGCTCAGCCAGTCAGCCACATCATTGAGCACTAAAGGTCTTATTGACATTGACCATTCTACCTGTTTCTGGCTTTCTGGGCCTCACTCTTCCAAAACATGTGTGTGGCAACACTCCCTTTGTCATTATAAGGGATCCTAGTTTTCCGTTTGTTTGTTTGTTTGTTTGTTTGTTTTAAAATCACATTCTCTGATTAAAACCCCAAATCTGTCATTAAAATGAAAGGCCACTATTTTATTTATATATATTGGTTGAACACAATGTTTTCTTGATTATATTTACAATTTTAAAACAATTTGGAAGCCTACCAGTGCCTTAATCACTTCCTCAATAAATTCTAAATACAGTAAAAGTTCTGTTATCTGGCATCTTACAAGCCAGCATGCTCCACTAACCAGCATGCCAGCTTGTAAAATAAAGTGAAACCGGAAGTGCCCACCGTGGAATAACAGGCTGTGTGGGACCTGCTTCCCTGTCCCGCGGGGCCCTGCAGGAGGGGCGGCGATGCCACAAGAGGGGCAGAGGGACACCCCAGACGTGGCATGAGAAGTAGCAGCTGGGGCTGCTCAATTAGCTGGCATATTTTGTTATCCAGCATCCCCCGTTCCCGGGGGATGCCAGATAACAGAGCTTTTACTATACCTATAAATTTTGGTAATTGATTTTGGGTTTTTTTATCACGGAAAATCAGAGCTGCCTCTACCCCCTTAGCTCATAGAATGCAGGTCCAGGCCCCTCACTCCCAAGCCACAGCCCCCACAGCACAGCCCTGCTGGTGCCCCTCAATCCCCAACCAAAGCCCCTTGTCCCTGTCAGGGTTCCTCACTCCCCCCAGCAGCTCCCCAGCACTGCTGGTGCCACTTACTCCTCCTACAGCCCCTCAGCCCTGCTGGTGCCCCTTACCCCCTCCCCCACAACCTCCTGCCCCACCCCCAGCCCTGTCAGAGGGGGCCCACAGCCCCCTGCCCCCACAGCAGCACTCAAGCCCTGGCTGCTGTGTGCAGGAGGCAGTGGCTGCTGCAGCAGAGCAGAGCACAGAGCCTGGCTTCTCCCTCCCAGCCCCCTGCTACCTACTGCCTGCCTGGTGTAGGCTCAGGTGGGGAAGGTCAACTCCCCACCACTGCATGCACCCCTGGTGGGGAAGGGGGGACCCATGCTCCCCAGATCTGTACATGGGGTGGTGCAGGCTGCCCACTGTGGGCTTGGGCTCCCTGCTCTGCTGCCCTCCCCTGGGACCTCCAAAGCCCAGTGGGTGCAACTAGCCAAGCTGCGCAGGGAAGCTTCTTGCCACTGTGAGGTCCATACTACCCTGGCAAAGCATCCCTTGCCCAAACAGCAGCAGCAGCTCAGGACTGTTCACCTCTCTTCTGCCACGTGGGCAGGGGATGCCTCACTAGGGCAGCTCAGAGCTCACAGCAGCAAGGCACTTCCCCACACAACCCAGCTGGGTTACTTCCATTGGGCTGTCTAGGCCCCAAGAAAGGGCAGCGGGCTGGGGAGCCCAAGCCTGCAGTGGGCAGCCCATGCCTGCCCCCAACCTTGCACACAGATCTGGGGGGCAAACATCCCCCCTGCTCCCCCCCAGGAGTATGCTCAGCACTGGGGAGCCAGCCCCATCCCCACCCCCTGGATGAGCTGCCTGTTGCCCCATCCCACTCCTCACTGGGGCCCTGCAGCCATGCATTCTGTCCCTGGGCTTCAAGCCCTACATACCCTGCCACCAGTTGGGCAGCAGCCCTAGCCCCAGCCCAAATCCTGTCCAAATCACTCCTTCCCTCCCTATGGGGGCCTCAATTCCCCCCTCCCCTCACTTACCTGTGGAAGCTGCTCTCCAGGCTGTCTGGTGGCCATGTGCATATACATGGCAGGATATGCCCCTGCCTGACCGCCCTCCTTCTCCCACCCCCAGCCCCTTGCAGACTGGAACTCTGCCAGCCTGCAGAGAGCACTTTACAAAAGTGCAAAATCTGTGTGTTTCTCCATTAAAATGAAGACAAGGGAAAAAAAACAAACAAACAAAAAAACCACATTTTCCTAGAGTAAAGGGGGAAATCAACATTTTTCTCCATTTTTCCGTGGGAAATGGAAAACCTGGATCCATTGGCAATATGTAGGGGGTGCACGTGGGTGCATGTACACCCCCTGAGATTTGCCATGCACCCCCTGGAAACACCAGCCATGAAACTGGAAGTCCACTCTGTTTTTGCCACTGTTGATTTTGGGCTCAGAGATCAGCCGCTGGGGAACCCCCTTCCCCCCAGTTGGCAATTGGCCACTAGGGGACCCCCCCCCCAATCAGCGACTGGCCACTGGGGGACTCCCCCTGGTCAGTGATCTGGTGCCCCCCCAGGCTCAGGATGCACCAGTTGGCATGCCTGGATCCCTGGTCATCATCATCAGTTTCTAAAAGTTTCAGTGAGATAAAGAAATTTAAATAAAACCAAGCAGAGATTAGAATATTGGTACCAGTCACCTACAAATATCACATTTAGGCTGAAAGGAAATTTGGACTTCTCTGAAGATCAGTGAACCAACTCAAGTCCCCAGGGGAACAGAGAATCCTGACTGGTGGACCGGTGTTTCTTCCCTGAATACAAGGCTACATAAGCATTGTCTTTATTGATGTAAATAAGTCTTTGCTATTGCATATCTTAATAAAACTTTCAAATTGTAACTGGAATGGTCTCATTGGTCAGTCAATCTCTTCTCACTCGCAGTTAAATTTTAACATAATGTCCCCCACAAAGTGTATTAAATGTATATTATTTATGTTTTATACATATTATTTTTACTGTGCATATTTTATACACACACACACACACACACACATTTTGTCATTAATTTAAATTGGGCCAGGATTATAATCCTTGTACATACACAGACAAAATCATGTACATATAAAATTAGCATATATGCCATATTTTTATTGTGTGTTTTATATTTGTTTTGTACAGAGTGTGTATGTGTGTGAGAGAGAGAGAAAGCCTTGAGAATTCTCGCAAGGTGGTGTGAAAGAGAGAGGGAGAGAGATTGCTCATTATAGTATTATTATTCTAATATTATAAAAGCCTGAATCTGTCTGTCTCTCTGTCATAATACAATATAACACTTTATTTGTTCTCTGACTGGTTGACTAACAATGGAACAGATGGGATGGGGAGGGGGGTGCTGTTGGCCTCACTTCCCCCTGCCCTGCCCTCTGCAGGTGGTGACAATGGAGCGAGGCCACTGGAGCTGGCCTCACCCCCCACTTCACTTCTCCTTGGAGGTGACGGCAGCAGCAGTGCAGGGGAGAGCAGGGTTGGGACGCCATGGTGGGGCAAGGCCACTGGCGCTGGCCTTGGCCCACTCCTTTCCCCCCACCCCTTCCATCATCACTGCCTACAGGGCCAACCTGTCCTCCCACCACTACCCCTGCTGCTCCCCACCCTTGGGCCCAGTCCTCTCCCACATAGGGCCCAAGCCTACCCCCTCCCCCCCATACTCCAAGCAGCAGGAGGGAAGGGGTGAGTGGGCCCAGATGGGGTGGGCACGGGACTCCATCCACCATTCTTAATGGGCAATTGGCTAGTACTATAATATTACTGTTAATAAAAAGTAAGAACAAGTTTATTATAATTGTTTTATATTACAATAACACATTATAACTGTGTTATGTTATATGTGTTATAATGCATTATTATTAATACAATATAGCAACGTGTAATAATTGATAATATATCATTTTATTATATTGACTATTATATGATCATAGTTACAGGTGATGCAGAGAACATTGAAGCATTTCATGCCCTTTTTACTTCAGTCTTCAAAAACAGGTGCATCTACCAGATGAGAAGTGCAGCTGACTGCAAAGATAGGGAAGGAGACAAACAGCCTAGAGTACTAGAAGAAAAGATTAGGGATTACTTACAGAAGCTAGATGCTTTGAAAATTGATAGGACTAGATGAGGTGCGTGAAAGAATTGGCTGAGGTAATTTTGGAGCTATTGACTATCGTCTTTGAGAACTTATGGAGGTTAGGTGAGGTCATATGATTGGAACAAGGTGAATGTAGTGCTTTATCTCACAACATTTCCATTAACCAATTCAGGAAATGTAGAATAGATGAAAGTATTGACATAATGGGGTGGATCATCATGCTCAATGAGCAGTCATGAATAGCTCAGAGTCTAGTTGGGAGGAGTTATGAAGTGGGGTTCTCCAGGGGTCTGCTCTGGGTATGGTATTATTCAATAGCTTCATTAATGATTTGAACGATGAGATTGAGTGCACGCTTAGCAAATTTATAGATAATACAAAGCTGGTTAGAGTTGCAGACACAATGGAGAGCAGAACTATGATCCAGAATGACCTGGATAGACTGGAGAAATGGTCTGCAGTCAATCAGATGAGATTCAACAAGAAGTGATGCAACATCCTGCACTTGGGACAGAATAATTGCATGCATAGCTACAGACTAGTCAGTGCTTGGCTAGGTTGCAGTATGGCAGAGAAAGATCTGTAGGTTACAGAAGACCACAAGCCAAATATAAGCTAACAGTGAGCCCTTGTTGCAAACAGGCCAACAGCATACTGGGTTGCATATTGGTGTGTCACTTGCAAATCAAAGGAAATTAATCTTCCACTCTATTCAGCACTGGTGAGGTCTTACCTGGAGCACTGTATCCAGTTTTAGGCCCCAAACTTCACAAAGGATGTAGACAGATTGATAAATCTAATGCAGAATAACAAAAATGATCAGGGGTCTGGGAAGCAAGACTTCATGGGAAAGGCTGAAAGAACTAGGATTATTTAGTCTGGAGAAGAGAAGACTGAGAGGGGATTTGATAAAAGTCTTCAGATACCTGAAGGTCATTTACAGAGAGGATGGAAATAGGCATTTCTCTGTGGCCTTAGTGGACAGGACTAGGAGCAGTGACCTCAAGCTGCAGCAGAGGAACCTTCTGACAGTGAGGTTGGTCAAGCATTTGGAACATGCTACCTAGAGAAATGGTAAAATCTCCATCCTTGTAAAATTTCAAGAGCAAGTTAGATAGATACTTGCCTGGGATGGTTTTAGTCGGGGACAATCCTAGTTTGAGCAGGGAGCTAGACTGGATACCATCATAGGGTCCCTTCTAGCCCTACTTTCCTTTGATCCTATGTGAACAAAGTACATATATAAAGATCAGTGGCAAAATGAGAGGCTCACTTTACAACACACACTGGTTATAGATTTAAAAAATTAATTCAAATAAAAATCTTACTAATGTATATGTTTTATAGACATCTTTTGGACATTAACTAACCTGATCTATTACTAAGCTATCTCTTATGTGGTCCTTCCAACTTTTTCACTGTTTATCTTCAAACAACCTGTACTAGTAAGATGCTTCTGTTTGTTTTTCTAGTGTGATTATTAATAATAAAACCCTATGGAAACATATAGGTAAAAGTAATTGTAGTCTTTGCTATGAGCATGTAAAACAATAATGCAACAGTCAAACTGAGTTAATTTGAACTAATGAAAACTGGGAGACTTTGGGAATTACTAAATTTTGCAAATTGGCTGGCAAGCAAACAGAGAAGCCAAGGCAATGCTTTATATAAAAAAAAAAAAAAATCAACCTTGTTTAAAATTTATACATAATTTCCTAATGTACAAACACATTCTATAAAAATAATTAAACTTACATTAGGAGTTTCACGCAAACATTTTACCTGTATGTTTATAGAAGAAAAAGGAAATGGGCAGCTAACCCTGTCTTGGTTTAAAGTGAAGCATGAGTTAACAGGGTTTTACAATAGTTACATGGAATGCACAAACTCCAGAAGCGCCAGAGCTTGGAGAAGTTAAAATCTACCTATAGAGCAGTGTTTTCCAACCTTAGGAAATGGAGCCTTCAGCAAAGACTTACTACCACACCATTTATGGTGGATAGAAAGCAAGGGAGGAGATCAGTACAAGTGAAGAACATACACTCAAAAACATACCTTCACACACACACACACACCATATTTATTACTGCAGAGGCTTACATACACACATGCACATGCGCACACACACACACCATATTTATTACTGCAGAGGCTTACACACACACATGCGCACATACACACACACACACACACACACACACCCACCATATTTATTACTGCAGAGGCTAATAAAGTCATTGATGATCCTCAAAAGTCATCCACCTTCTCTTCTTGTATCTAATGTTCATATCTATATCTGTTCTCCCTGTTTTAATGGTATGCATTTCTCCCAATATCTTTGAGACAGAGAAGTACAGATGTGGAACTGAGGCATAAAGAAAGTGGATGAACTGATCAATATCACATACTCAGTCTGTAACTGAGTGGTCAGTTAAACAAACATGTCTCCCAAATCCCAGATTGCCACCCTACACACTGGAAAAGCCTTCTCTCTCCTGGTTTGGCCTACTCTAGGAGTGCTCAACCCCTCCATCCCATGGCCAGATCCAGACTCCAGCATCATGTCATCTGGCCTGTGGGACTCCCCACAGATTTCATGGGGACCTACACAAGCAGTGGTCCTGTGCACTAGGTTGGACACACAGAGCATCAGAGCCCAATTCTGGTGTGCAGGGACCAAGTGAGGGCAACACAGGTCCCTGAAAGCCTGATCTCTTCATTGTGCAGGGGTGGCACAGGGCCTCATGCCGCCTTTGCCCGGCTGGGATCAGGCGCTGGAGTCCAGCACTGCCTTCATCTGACCCCTGCATACCAGGAGCAGGCCTTATGGACCTGTATCACCCCCACCCAGCCATGACCCAGCTCCAACAAAATGTAAGTGGCACAGGGCCCTGATCCCACATGTGTAACAACCTGACAGTGACAAAAAGCCAAGCTGTCATTGGCCTAAGGTCCTATGAAGTTTTTTCCACTGGGGGTCAGCAGTTGGGGAGAAACAGTTATGAAGCAGCAATATCAGGGAACCAGTATGCAGGAACAGAAGAGTCCAGTGTGCAGATGATTCTGAACCTAAACCATCAGGTGGCCAGAGAGTCGGATGCAGGAAGGAATACAGGTAGCCACTGGGAAGACAATCAACAGGAAGACCACAACAAGAGAGAACCAAATCCTGCCCCTGAAGCAGTATTTCAAACAAGGAGTGGGAGATGGGTTCAATGACCAGCACAATAAACTGAATGACAACAGCACCAAGACAGCAACATGAAGGGTTAGCAGTGAAGACCACTGACACTGGTAGCTGTGTCTCTGGCACCGAACAAATTCTCTCACACACACACACACACACACACACACCCACCCCCACCCCATAACAGGGGGGTTTCCTCAGTTCTTCTTTGTTATTATTATTATTATTATTATTATTATGAAAGATGTAGCAACTACCAGGTTCCTGAAGGTTGGAATACAAGTTGTAGCAGGGATAATTTGAAAGTTGACACCAGGAAGTTCAATGTGCTGGGACAATTTCTGAATAGCTCTGAGCACACACTGAACCTCATGGCTGGAAGCAGTTGCAGCAGCACCAAATACACAGCTCTTCTAATAAGGATCTGCGTTCCTGCAATCCGAATGAAGGTCCTTTATTATTCTGTGCATGAAACAACTTGGGGGCACAAGGGGGCTGCAACCCAGCTCACAGACTGGCTCATGCTATTCATCTGGTCTGCAGGGCCAAAACTGTGAGCACCCTTAGTCTAGCCTATTCACTGAATTATTCAGCCCAGACTTCTCAGTGGCACTCAGCTCAGCCTCAAGCAGCACAAATTGAACCTGTCTTGTACCAGGCAGCATCTGGTGTTCTTGTGAACCAAGAATTAAGGGGAAGAAACTGAGCTACCAGCGCAAAGGGCAGAGAAAGGAGAATACTCAAAGATTTTGCAAAAACAACAAAAAAGAAAAAATAAGGGAAAAGGTACACTAGGGAAAAAAAGTACAAGACAAAAAAGTAATAGAAAGATAGTAACAACTATACAGGGCAATCCAGTTAGACTTAGAAACCACTGCTGTAGTTTATCATTGCAATCTCAGGAGGAAACGCACAGCCTTATTAGTGCATAGTAAGTGAAATGTATGCAGATATGGATGTGATAAGGAACAAAGCAATGTGAATAACTTTTTTGCTTTAGCAAAAGAAAAGAAAAGAAACTGTTGAGCTCAATTGAAACATTTTATTTTACCCCAAATAAAGTGTTTAAGAATAAATTTAGGCAAATGCTGAACCAAAATGATATTTTTTTAACACAAACCAAAATGCATTTCATGCCAGAACTAAAGTTTTGACAACTTTGTGCCAAACCCATTTGCAAAGCAGCACAAACTCATCCAATAGTTTCAGTCTGACCCAAATGATTTTTTTTTCCTGATAGAAATGAATGAGTGCCCTCATCTCTACTGGAGTGTGACACTGGATTACACTTGGGGTTGACAGACACCAGCTCTATGCATTATGAAGATACAGTGAAACTGAATGGAAAACTGGCAGGCAAAACTGGCAGTGCAATTTTCAATGGCCCTAGAGATTTTAGTGGGACTGAATCTCAACTGGCTACACAAAAGCATGCCCTGAGGCTGCTCTAGCTTATGTTGGTGCCAAGTCTACAGGGATCACTTTAGCAGCTGAAGATGCCATAGCCTAGAGATGCCCCAGCCATCCTCTTTTCTGTTAGCATATCCTGCAGGGAGTAGTGAACGATAGACTAATAAACCACCCAATAATTGCTGTTTCATATACCCATTTTAATGGATGCTGCATTAGCTTTGTACCAAAGCAACACAAAGGCACAACATCTCAGCAACAGATCTACCCCCTCCCCCGCAATCTTGTATTATGTATTCATGAACTTGATAGAAGATTATAATCATCTAGTTTGATCTCCCACATAACACAGTATTTCATTTTCATCTAGTCATTCGTCCACTGAGGTCAATAGCTTATTCTTGACCTAGAGTATTTTCCTTTCCTTTTTAAAATTCAGATTGTTAGCAGCAGGGAACTTGCTCTTAGATCTCTAGGGACCTCTAAGTCCCATATGAAATGTACCAAAAATAACAGAAACAAACACTCTTAAGTGACATTATGCTAAAAAAGCTTCCCTTTTTCAGTATATATGTTTTCAGTTGTACGCCACTGGATAGCAACAGCATGTGAACAAGTATGCAGTGTGTCAGATGTGCCACAAGTGAAAAAGATGGACCCATAAGCCTTTTGCTCTTGTGATCAGTCACCCAATAGCAAACAAGTTTTGTAATGGGGAAAAAAAGAGATCCACTTTAAGAGGCACAAACTTAGGTATGGACCCCAATTAACAAAAGAACCATAAGAACAGGAAGTCTATAAGGTGCTTGAGTGGGAGTGCAGGTTGCAGCCAAATTAAGATAGCCTTCCTACTGAAAGCAATAATTTCTCTCTCTCCAGTGTGCTGTTTATAAAACATATGTGGATTCATAAGTAAAATGCATATTAATAGCTTCACTGAGCAAAGGGTATTGTAAAACTTAGGTATTGCAATAATAATGTCAATATCTTAAGTCCAAGAAATAAGTAGGCTTTGTACTTGCATAGCATTGTATCTTTCATCTGAATATCTGGAAGTTTTACAACTTAAATTCTGCACCAAAAACCCTGCGTGGTAAATTTTGATATACAGGCAGTCCGTGACTTACAACATTTCAAGTTACAATGTTTCACACTTACAATGTTTATAAATTGACACCCTGTTTCAACTTTACATCACCAGTTTTGACGTTACAATGCTTGATCCAATGCGACGCCACTCCAGAGAACAAGTTTGCTCCGTCTCTCATCTCCCTGGACAACATCTGTCCAAACTTCCTTGGACACTTTGTTTAAGAAAGCAGACAAGACTCCAAAAAAAATCTGCAGCCAAGACTCCTGAGAAGACTCCAGCCAAGAACCCTTCAAAAAGTCCAACCAAGAACCTTTCAAAAAGTCCAGCAAAGTCACCTTAAAGAAGTCCTTCCAAATCAATATGATTGCTATTTACAATATAAATACATTAATGTAGCTCTTTACTCATCTATAATTGATTGAGTACAAAATTCTGGGGTATTTTTCGTGAAAATAGGGTATCGGGTCTTGGTTCAGGAACCAACCCTTCGTTTATAACATTGTTTCTTCTGAGAAGATTGGTTCTGAGTTGCCACGTTTCGACTTAAGACGTGGTTTTCAGGAATGAATTGTGTCATGAGTCCGAGGACTGCCTGTATTATCCCCATTTAACCAAAGGTAACCACAAGTCACTAGGAACAAAAAAAGCTGGTGATCCACACTAACTCTGAGCTTTGAGCTCTATCTGCTAAATTCTGCTACTTTCATTGCTTGCCACTTTTTGATTCTTTCTAAACCATGGACTTTATGTGATTACTATGCATCAGCAAGTGAGAAGATATTCCTAAACTGTGCATTAACTGACTCGCTGAAGGTTATGGCATACAAGTATTATTTAAACTATTCGTATTTTCCTTTCTTATCAATATATTGCTCTCTCTCAGGGATCTACTAATGCTCAGAAATTTCATTCTTCAGTATTATGTACGTGCATGTGCACACACATATAGGTATAGGAAAAAACTTAGTAATTTTTATATTCCAAGCAATAAATACGAATCGGTGATTAAGAGCTTTAAATTTGTACTAATTTTCAAGTGGTCTTCTTTTAAACAGTTGTTCTTCCAAGAATAAATTATTTTTCTCCATGTTCCATTACACATGCTCAGAGAAAGAACCATTTTAATGGCTGTGAAATTAGTCTGGTGGTCTCAGACTCACTGCAGGAACACATGTCTACATCAATAAGAACAAGCACACTAATTGGCATTCTCATCACAGAAGCTGGGCACTCCACAGAGTTTAAAGCCAGAAGTGACCATCATGATCACACAGTCTGACAAGCCACAGGACCTCCCTCAAGTCATTCTTGTTTAAAGTCCCAACAGCTGAGATTGAACATCTTTTAGAAAAGCATTCAATGTTTAAAATTTAAAGTTACACAGAGAATTCATTTCAACCTTCACTCAGTTGTCCCATCAGATAATTATGCTGTTAAAAATGTGCAGCTTATTTCTGATTTGAATACCCTTAGCTTCAAGCTTTTAACCGTTGAAACTTGTTATACTTCTGTAGGCTAAATTGAAGAGCTCTTCATTATCAAGTCACCCTCCCCCACTGCCTCTTCAGGTATTTATAGACAGGCTGATTGAGAAGCACAATTAGCTCCTAGAACTTTTCATCATGCTTTCTAATCCTTAATCATTGTTGTGGCTTCTCTGAGCCCTCTCCAATATATTAATAGCCTGCTTGGATTTTGGATGCCACAACTGAAAACAATATTCTAGCAGTGGTCACCCCACTGCCAAATAGAGGTAATATCCTTGTACTCCTACTTGATATTCTTCTATTTATATATCCAAGGATTGCATCACCTTTTCTAGCCACAAGATCATATTGCAAACTCAAGTTCAGCTCGTTAACCACCATGATCCCCAGGTCTTTTTTTCTCAAGTCACTGACTCCCAGGATAGAGTTCCCTAATCTGTAAGTATTTTCTATCCTGTAACTATCCTTTGGACCCTTACGTTTGCATATGTTGAATTAGTTATTGCTTAATGGCAACCGGCCTCCCAGATGATTAGGATTGCTCTGTATCAGTGACCTTCCCATTTTCATTATTTTACATTCCTCCAATCTATATATCATTTGCAAACTTTATCAATAATGATTTCATGCTTTCTTCCAAGTCACTGATAATATATTAACTAACAAAGGCAGGAACTGATCCCTGTGGGACTCCACCAAAATACAGCCACTCAGTAGTGATTTTTATATTGAGAATTACATTTTTGAGGTCTAGTAACCTGTCTTTCATATGTATCAGGTTGCTGTTGCATCATTCCAGGTTCTTAATGAAAATGGCATGCAGTACAAACTTAAGTGCTTTATAGAAATAAAGTATATTGCATCAAAAGTTTAATTTTAGCAGCTGATGTTAAACATTGCCTTTGGAATGAAGAGATATTTCCTCATCATCCTCAGCTGGCTTTTTCAAATATAGAAAACAAAATTGTGGAACACCACTTAAACAATTCTACCATTTCCAAAAACAAAAATGGTTCCTTTTGCTTCCAATATACTTAAAACTCTTTATTGTACTTAACTCAGATGGCCATAGACTTCTTCTTTTGCCCTTTCACTTCTCATATACATTTTCAGCTTCTAATTTATATACATGAATATATGATTCTATTTTTTTTTATTGATGATTTAACTTCTTTTCTAATCCAAAGGGGTTCCAAACCATGTAGCCTTTGTTCTTGATGAAGGTCGTGGCCTTTGGGGTTGTGGCCTTTTGTGCATCTTGTAAAATATTCTTGAGCTATACCCAGTCATTGCTCACATTTCTGTTTAATATTTTTTTCCTAAATGATTTGGCTCAATTATTTTCAGGTTTGTGAAATTGGCCTTTTTTAAAACACTAAGTGTATCTTTTACTAGCTGGGACCTTATTCTATATGCACATTAATTTGAACAAGTCATGACTACTTGCACTGAAGCAACTACAGTAAAAGCTTTGTTATCTGGCATGAGTGGGGTAAGGGGGGTGCCAATTATCTAAAAATCCCAGTTGTCTGGGCTTGCATGCAGTGGCGGCGGCGGCAGTGTGGGGTGGTGGACTGTGGCGGCAGCCACCGTGTGCAAACTCCTTTCTCCCCACCCCCAAACACATCCAGCCAGCCAGGTGGTACCTATGTGGCCTGCAGAGGAGAGCTGCTGCCCTTGCTGCCCCCCAAGCCCTGCTCAAGAAATACTTGATGCGCATTCCAGATAGACTTGGCAAAGATTCCAGTTGCTAAAGTGAGGATTTGTATTGGGAGATATTGGAAATTCCAGTTAATAGAGTATTCCAGTTAGTAAAATACTGGTTAACACAGCTTTTACTGTACTAAGTTATGGTTTTGTGTTCAATTACTTTTTATTGGTCAAGATACAGGCTAGCAGACTTATCTAGTGTTGAATGTTAAGCTTTTTCCCCCCTTAATGACTCTTGGCAACTGAAATCTCTTCTAACCTACCAAGGAAGCCCATCTGATGCAAGATTGAAACACACGGGACCTGTCTACACGTTCATGAATGTAAAGTATAATCAAGTACTAAATAAATGCACAGTAACCAGAATTAGTGCACAGTCACACCAGCAAATGCCTTTTTAGTGACAATGATGCACAACAGCAACAAAAAGTCCTTCTTCAGATATGTGGAAAGTAGAAAAAAGATCAAGGATAGTATTGGGCCCCTGAGAGATTCAATGGGGCAACTAACATTAGATGCCCAAGAAAAGGCAAATCTCCTAAATGACTTTTTTGCATAGTTTTTCACCCTCCCACAAGGATCACACTGCTAGGAATGGCACAAACCAATTTGGCAGCGGGTGAAAGGCTCAAAATCGATGTGGATCAGGTGAGGGAACATCTTGAGAAACTGGATATTCACAAGTCTGTGGGCCCAGACGGAATGCACCCGAGTGCCTTGAAAGAGCTGGCAGACATCATTGCACCTGCCTTGGCAGGAATATTTGAAAAATTGTGGTGCTCAAGCACAAAGCAACAGTCAAGTGGTGGGAGGCAGGGGAGAGCCAGGGCTGCACTCCGAGCAGCTCCGTAGCCCCATGTGGCTCAGTCCGAGGGAGCGCAGCCCTGGCTCTCCCTACCTCCTGCCACCAGGCTGCGCTCTGTGTGACTGGTGGAGCCAATCAGAGTGCAGCACCGGCTCTGCCCGCCTCCTGCCACTGCCCAGTGGCTTGCAGCATGGTGGAGGGAGGCAGCTCGCAGTGCCAAGGATGTGCTCCACCTGCCTCCACCAGGCTTAGTGCCCAGTAGCTTGCAGCCTGGTAAAAGGAGGCAGTGCACAGCACTAGGGCTGCTCTCCACCTGGATCCACCAGGCTCAGCACCCAGCAGCTTGTAGCCTGGTGAAGGGAGGCAGTGCATAGCACCAAGGCTGTACTCCATCTGCCTCCACCGGGCTCAGCGCCCAGCAGCTTGCAGCCTGGTGGAGGGAGGCAGAGCACAGCACTGGGGCTGCTCTCCACCTGGCTCCACTGGGCTCAGCCCCCAGAAGCTTGTACCCCAGTGGAGGGAGGCAGCATGCAGCACCAGGGCTGCACGCCACCTCCTTCCACTGTTCTGTCGAAAAGGAATGGTGCTGTTTCACACAGCCCTAGTAGACATGCCCACTGTGGGAAAACAGCACTACATTGTCTATTATTAACTATTCTACCAACACAGCTTTTTGGAATTATTTTGCACACTTGGCAGTCTTGCATATTTTTATGTTCACATTTTTAAAAAAATGTAATCCCACTCAATAAGTCTGTGAAATAGTATATTTGTAAATGTCTCATTAGGTTCCTGGCAGAGTGTTACTGTTGCCTTGTTCTGGAAATATATTTCTCCTTTGTACAACATATAACTTGAAGAAGATAACCACTGAAGAAAGTGCTAGTAGAAGCAGAATTATGTCTGTTTGAATGCCTACAGATGTGACTTTAGACAGTTCATATGCATTCAGTGAACTGAATTTTCAACAGGCTTTGTTAGCATGAACTTAGTTCAAGGAAAGCATGTAATTACAAGGAATGCATGGAGCCTTATTTGGAGAAAATATACCTCCTGATTTTAGTTATAATTGCAATACCAACTGTAATAAGCTGGAAAGAGACTTTGGGACACCTCAAGGGAACCAAAGAATGGGGCTTAAATTAGGGCAGTGTAGAGTGGCCTGAGGCCTCTCTCTCTCCCTCTCAGAGAATGTGCACCATTGCCTTCTCCCTGATAAACATGATTACCTCTTCCCTGGACTTTTGTTTGATTACCAATGCTTTTAATTAAAACCTGTACAGCATACAATGGGTTAAGTCTTAGATATATGCAAAGCTTTATTATTTATTTCCTTTCTTGAGCATGGTGAAGAAAAAATTTAATACAGCAATCTGAGGACATGGAAGATTCGGCCACAAACGCCCAAATCTTCCTGGTGTTATAAGACTTCACTTATAATATCCTTGGTTACACAACAGACTGCAAAGGAAAAAAAAGTGAAGTGACCTCAGGTCACACACTGGCTTCTGTGAATCCCAAACAGCACTGTAAGTAGCTCCCTCCTTAGAAAGAAAAAGAATGACTTCAGTTCCTATAGTACACTGCACTCCACTTAATTATGCTATGCTTAATGTGGATAGCCACTTCTTTGTAATATATAACAGGGAATAGATATAGCTTAATGACAATAAGTGGCAATAACTGCTGCTTAAATTGGGGCAAAATTAACATAAGTTTCACTTAGTAGAGATGCATTTGTTCACCAAGAACTGATGCTTTTGACTTAGTGCAAAATTCTGAGCTCTAGTCTTTCAGTGGAGAAATTTCCTTGGATATAAAGAGCACAACAGATTAAATAAAAGTCATTTTGTTCCAATATTCTTGTCCAATATATTATACCATTTGGTTTTAATTTTTTCTTATAATCTATAAGACACCTTAACCCCTCAACTGGGATCATTAGAAGTAGACCAGGTGTACCGATTTGGAGAATTCTTTGGTATAATCAGAATGAACCAAGGTTCTTTTTAAAGCCATTACAAGCTTAGCAAAAGCCACATGACTGCTTCTATGAATTTTTCCTATAGCCAAAAGTATTGCAGAATTGTCCCCTCTCTGGTTAAGTAAATGTATGTAAAATATGTTTCTACGATGAGTTTAGCACTCTTATAACCACTTTGGAACACTTTAGCATTGAGGCAGCTATACTGAAGTTATGGATGAGGACACAGAGGCACTTCATTATAGAAAATTACTGTAATCACAGGAGGTCCATGCCAATAGCTCTCCCTGCTGCTAGCATGGTTCTCCTGTGACAGCAGCACTGCAGCTGCTAGTAGAGAAATCATGAGTCTGCCATTACCCAAAAAAAATAGCAGGACAAAATGTCATGGGTGCTGATGGGTGCTTTCTGACAAAAATTTAGCTAGGGCTTTGGGATTTTAAAAAACTTTTTTTTAATTAAATAAGATGAGTATAAAGGTTGTAGCATTATCCTAATAACCAAAGAGCAAGGGGAGGTTTAAGAGGTTGAAATGTCCCTTCATACAAATAATTGGGGTTTTAATTATTGTAAAAGGTAGCATGGCTCAGTGGAAAAAAGATTGGATGGAGGCTTAGGTGATTTGGTTCCAACTCCTTGCTGTACTGCTTAACTGCTAGGAGACCTACAATAAGTTGCTTCACCTCTTTATGCCCTTCTCACCCATCATCTTTCTAGCTTATGAGTTCTTCAGGACAGTCTTTCTTCCTACAATGTCTGGAACAATGCAATTCCAATCTTGCTTGGTCCTCTGGGCATTAGAGAAATCTAGATTTTTTCAGCTGATCAAACAAGTTTTTATTTGAAAGCAGGAGGTTGCAAGGAGGCCAGGTTTGAAACCAAAAGGAGTAAGGCCAAGAAAGCAGCCGAGTCTTGCTATCAGCTGCTGTTTCAAGTATCCCATGTTTACTGGCATTGAATGCCAGCCATTAAAACTTCAACTTTGTTAGACACAATGGCTTTCCACACACACATAGCTTTAGACAATTTAAGCACAAAGACTAATATTTTGTTAACATGTTCTTGGTCCAAAGTTGCCAAGGTTCAAAGTTTTATGTGAAGACAGGCAATATAAAAATGTTACTGATACAGGAGTTTGGACAACATGTTTTATGACTTCAAAAAAAAAAAAAAAATGGGTCAGTTGCAGTTTTGTACTAAAAGTTCAAACAGGGATAACTTAAAACTCCTCTTTCCCCCTATTCTGTATTTTCAGTTTAAATGTTGCCAGGCAAAATAAAAAGAAACCAAAAATGGTGTTTTTTCCAAATGCTTTCAAGTATATAATATTTATGACTTCCCAGAGGTATGTGCGACTACCTATTGTAATAAGCACAGCTGCGTTCCTTCTAGTGATCCTGGAATAATTTTCAGAAGTGACTTCTGAAGAGCACCTAAACATCTACATCTGTATGCCCTTGAATGGGTATTCTATTGAGCAAATTGGGTAACAGTGTGTAAGTGACTGATTTCTGCATACAGATGCACAGGAATACAGGTGGCTGTAGAGCACATCATTTTCAAGCTTACTTTTTAGAGACGCATTTGGAAATCTTCCCACAACACAATAGATTTATATTTCTGTTTTAAATACTGAAGTCCTGATTTCCAACTTTTGTGCAATGTACTAGTTTAAATCTGTGCAAGGTGAGTGTGTCTGCACGAGATGCTACAGCGCCGTAGCATCGGCAAGAACTAACCATGACTCCACCACTATTGCACAGTAGCAACAAGCTAAAACAAGTGCTAAATGACTGTGCGATACCAACTGCACAGTCAGGGGGACACATAGATGAGCCCAGTGAATATAAAATACTACCAAGTAGGAATGGTAGTAACTGACATGCACTTTTTTCAGTAATCTCTCAGGGTGGAACACTGGAATATCAGGCACTGAGTCTATAATATGCAATAAGGATTGAAGTGTCAAATAAGCCCAGCAGCACCATCTTTTTTTTAGTTCTTTCAAAGAATATGACATGCAAAAATGTAGGATAATACATTTTACACTCACAGGAATCACAAAGTTATGGTTCCCATAGCAGCCAGAAGCTGGTTCTATTTTGCAAATATCAATCCAGATGTGGAACTGCACTAAGGACAATGGAATCACACCATATATAAATACACAACTCCATTTTTGTCTATGTGATTATACACACACACTATTTATTTATTTATGTATTTATTCATGCATATATGTATGTGTGTGTGTGTATGTACATACATGTGTATTTGTGTTTATGTATGTGCATATTAGGGCTGTGCAAAACGGGCCATATTCTATTTGGATTCAGATTCAGCTTGAATCAGGGACAGTGATTTGATTCATTAATTTGGATCACAGTCCCCGATTCAATTCGGCTGAATCCGAATCTGAAGATTCAATGCTGATTTGGAGAATCAGCTATTCAGCTATAGACACAGTTTTAAATGTTTTTTCTACATACCTCAAGGTACCAGGCACAGCTCATGAACACTGCGATGGTGGGGTAGATCGAGCATCCCACAGGAGTGCAGGGGGGCCTACCGTGTGCTTGGCGGCAAACCCGGAAGTGGACCGGGTTTCTCTGCCTAGCATGAAGCCCCCTGCGCTCCTGTGGGATACTCCATCTGCCCCAGCAATGCAGCATTCACAAGCCGCCTGGTACATCAAGGAAAGTAGAAAAAACATATAAAGCTGTATCTATGTCTGAATCTCCAAATCCTTCTAAATCTCACTGAATTGATTTGAAGGGTTCCGATTTGATTCAGAGAGATTAAAGGTTCTCCTAATTCAATCTGGATTCAGAGATTTGGCTACTGAATTGGGCTGAATCGAAATGGACTGAGGCTTCACACAGCCCTAGTACATATGTATATGTGTGTACACACACACACACACACACACACACACACACACACACACACACACACACACACACAGGGTGGGGAGGAAGGACTGCTCTGATATTGACATCTGTAGCTAGCCAGTGCCTGCGATCTGTTCCTGAGGTCCCTTCTAATCCCAGTGCTCCAAAGGAGGGACAGCAGCTTACTGTCATCCTGCAAGCAGATCCAGGGGCCTATGCCCCCTGGGAAGAGTCCAGCACAGCCCCACAACCCTCCTTTTAATGCGCCAGGAGGCTGGGGCTGGACAGGGGATGGGGCCGGGCAGGGCAGCCATGGGGGCTTCTCTCACGGCTCCCCCCACTGGGGCAGACTCTGCCCTGACAGGGGGAGCTGCAGGGGCTATGGCCTGCTGCTCCCTGTAACAGCAGCAATCAGGGCCTCTGAGAGCTCATGACAGAAACCCCCCATGCAGCATGGGGCAATGGTGAGCAGCAGGGATTGTCCCCCCCTACACCTGGCACCTGCATGGCAGCTGCCCCATGGCGCAGGTGCAGTGCGGCTCAGCAGGGCGCTGTGCACTGTCTGGGAGCTGGGACCACTGGGACTGAGCGGTGCCAGGCTCTGGCTGACAGGTGGAGCAGCCCCAGCTCCCAGGCAGTGCACGGTACCCTGCCAAGCCGTGCTGCACCTGCACAATGTGACAGCCGCTGCATGGGTGCCAAGTGGGGAGCAGGGTGGGGGCAGAATCCCTGCTGCTGCTCCGCACTGCTTGTGGGGGCTCTTCCACAGAGGCCCTGATCATTGCTACTACAGCCAATGAGCGTGGGGGGTTTTCTGGGGGGGTTTTTTAGTACCAGGAGGCTGGGGCCAGACCGGGGATGGGATGGAGCAGGGAAGGCACG
>NW_005842276.1:399709-400206 GCF_000455745.1 Alligator sinensis
GGGGATGGGTCCGGGGGGGGCAGCCATGGGGGCTTCTCTCACGGCTCCCCCCACTGGGGCAGAGGCAGGCACAGCTGGAGGAGCTGGGGGAGAAGCCCCCATGGCTGCCCTGCCCGGCCCCATCTCCTGCCTGGCCCCAGCCTCCCAGCAATTTAAAAAAAAAAAAAGCTGCATACTCACTGGCTCTAACAGCAGCAATCAGGGCCTCTGAGAGCTCATGACAGAAACCCCCCATGCAGCATGGGGCAATGGTGAGCAGCAGGGATTGTCCCCCCCTACACCTGGCACCTGCATGGCAGCTGCCCCATGGCGCAGGTGCAGTGCGGCTCAGCAGGGCGCTGTGCACTGTCTGGGAGCTGGGACCACTGGGACTGAGCGGTGCCAGGCTCTGGCTGACAGGTGGAGCAGCCCCAGCTCCCAGGCAGTGCACGGTACCCTGCCAAGCCGTGCTGCACCTGCACAATGTGACAGCCGCTGCATGGGTGCCAAGGGGGGAG
>NW_005842276.1:400349-402291 GCF_000455745.1 Alligator sinensis
TGGGGCAGGGAAGCCATGGGGGCTTCTCCTGCAGCTCCCCCTACCCGAGGAGAAGCAGGCACAACTGAAGGAGCCACGAAAAAATCTGCAGCCACCCAGCTGTGCCTGCCTCTCCCTGGCCAATCTGAATCTCCGAAAAAGCACCAAAACAGTGTTGAAACTCCAAAATAGATTCGACCGAATCAAACAGAACAGCAATCTGAAATACCAAAATGCATCACTGTCCCTCCAAAATGGCCAAATCTGAAATGGAAATGAAACATAGCCATTTCACACAGCCCTAACACACACACACACACACACACACACACACACACACACACACACACACACCTCTCGCCCTGCACCTTGTGTGGGGTGCCCTTGGATCCTCCTTTAGGGTTCTTAGGTCCCGCCCTATACTCGCCTGCCACGTCTTGATGGAAATTATGATGATGTTCTTGCGAGCGGGAGGCTACCTATTGTACTGCCCCAATGCCAGGGGGCGCTATCTGAGGCTCCACTTCCTCCCCTACACTGCAGTCCCCCCCTCACCGATGTAATGGACGTTATTCTGTCCCTCTCTCTGTCTTCACTCCCTCTCTGGCACTCAGGCTCTCCGCAGCCCTGTCTCTCTCTCCATGCCCCCTATGGGGCTCCTCAATAATGAGCCCCTCTCTCCGGGCCTTCTCAGTAATGCTGTCCCCTTCTCTGGGACTCCTCAATAATGCCACCCCCTCTCCAGGCCTTCTCAATAATGCCGCCTCTCTAGGGCCTTCTCAAGTGCTGCCTCTTCTCTGGGGTTCCTCAAGTGCTGCTCCCTTCTCTGGGGTTCCTCAGTAACGCCGCCCTCTCTCGGGGCTCTCTCAGTAACGCCGCCCTCTCTCGGGGCCTTCCCAGTAATGCCGCCCTCCTCTGGGGCCTTCCCAGTAATGCCGCCCTCCTCTGGGGCTCTTCTACACTGCTGCCGTCTCTTGGGGCTCTTCTACACTGCTGCCCCCCCCTCTGGGGCTCACCACACCCGCACTGGGGCTTCTCAGCAACGCCCCCTTTTCTGGGGCTCCTCAGTAATGCTGCCCCCTCTCTGCGGTCACTGTGCCCGCACTGGGGCTCCTTAGCAACGCCCCCTTCTCTAGGGCTTCCCAACTGCCCCCCCCTCTGGGGCTGGGGTGTCCACGCACCCCTAATGCTGTGCCCTTGCTGGCACTGGGGTTCCCCACACTAGTGTGAGTCCCCTATGAGGCCTCCTCCAACCCCTAATAGCCTCACCCAAACCACCGGTATAACAAATAGCAACAAAAAAACACGAGCCTCTTGGCTATAACGTAAACAGAAGCCACCCAGCCATAACAACGTTCAGTCCTACCAGGGATCCTTTCTCTCGCCGCAGTATCAGAACATGGCTGAGAGCTCCCTCCTCCTTGGCTGCCAGTAGGGAACTGCCAGCCTGGCCTCAGCCCCTGGGCTTTATAAGGGAGTCTGGCCCTGCCCCCTTTCAATCAGCTGACCGTTGGCAGGTGCGATCTCTTGCTCCCTCCAGTTGCCCTGGCAACCAACAGCTGGGCTCGTTATTCACTGCTAAGGCTCTTTCCCCGGCAGTCTCCCCTCTTTAGGAGCAGGGCACCATTCTAAGGTTGGCTCTGTGGCCACATGTACACACACATATGTACATATACACACACACATATACATATATACATACATACATATGTATGTATATGTATGTATATATAAAGGGCTTAGTCTATCTGTCCCTAACACTTTTGGCCAACTGTGCATGCAGTGTTGAGGGCAGCTGGTGATTGGATGCATGGCCCAGGTTGCACTGGCCCAACTCTGAGCCGCTGCTGGGGCAGTTTGTGGTGGTGGTGAACATGGCCCAGTTGCCCAAGCAGCAGGGCTTCCACACACCTCCTTACCTGAAGGCAAAGGGGGGGGGGGCATGGGGGCAGCGTTCCCCCCA
>NW_005842276.1:402377-425811 GCF_000455745.1 Alligator sinensis
TGTTGTCAGGGACAGGTGGCAGGGAGAGTGGGAGGGGAGCAGAAAGGGGACCCTGAGAACAGCCAGCAGGGAGGGGGAGGCAGCAAGGAGGGAGAGAGGGAGGCTGCGCAGGCCGGGATGGGCGGAGGGTGGGGTGGGGCATGGTGGTCGTTGTTGTCAGGGCCGGGCAGGAGGGAAGGAAGGAAGGGAGGGAAGGAAGCAGGGAAGAGAGGGGGGGTTACTGTGGCAGCGCCCCCACCTTCCAGCCCCAACAACAGCCAGCAGGGAAGGCGAGGCAGGGGGAAGCCCCACTGCACGGCAGAAGCAGATGAGGGGAGGGATCCCCTGTGCTAAAGGCTGGAGGAGGAGGCAGCAGTGGTGGAGGGAGTCTGTATATGGTCAGCCCCAAAGGGTGAGTGGGGGGCAAGGGGGGTGCATGTAAACACTCCCTGAAATCTGTCATTCTTGATGGGCAATTAGCTAGTATAAATACACATATATATATATGTACACACATACATACATATACATAATATTATGTGTGTATAACACACAATATATATCATTGCTAAAGTTAACACCAAATATCAACTATAAAATAATATATATATGAAGGAACTAAATTACAGTCCATAGAATTTATTTGGTTTTCTGAACTTATTGTCCCATTTTAACATGAATAAAAAGCGTGTGTATTGTTCTGGATTAATGCTACATTTGTAGCAAACTTTATCCGGCTATTAATAAAGGGTTTTCCCTCTAAAAAATTGTTTCAGTACCAGATAAGAGGAATTATGCTCATACTTGGTACAGAAATTGACATTTGTATAAATACAACAACATTTAGATCTACCCAGAAAAAAGTCATGAAACTACTAAGCTCTTATCACAGATATACAAGACAAATGAGTTCAACAATACTGTTTGGTTGATTTATTCCTTAGAAGCAGTATAATGCAGAATCCCATCTGTTAAGGTATACCAGAAGTTGCAGAAAAGCTACCACACTTTTAAGACCACATCTCTTATCTGATAATACAAAAGTGTGCTAAGTGTACCACGCATTCCCAGGACGGGTACCCAACATAGGATATTTGAATCCATGACAGGGTACCTGTGTGGGGGAGGGAGGAAATCCTTGCTGCTGCCCCAGGTGCTCCAGCAGGACAGGAGAGCCCCTGCTTATCTGCTCTGTGCTTCCATGGGAGGATAGGGGATTGGGGAGTATAATTAGGCCTGCGAGAGTAGGTAGCTATTTGATCCAACCACTTCGGATGCCAGCAGTCCGATTCGGAGCTTCCGACTGGGTTCCCACTTCGATCCGACCGAAGCGGCTCCGAAGGTTCGGAGCCACCTCGGAGATCTGGCCATAGGGTATAATGGGGAATCAATGCAATATCTATAACTTTGTTGTTTTTTGTCTGATTTGGATTAAACTTGCAGGTGTGGTAGCCTCTGCTGAAAGCATGAATCAAGGAGATTGGTGCAGGGCTTCAGAGGGAACTGCACCCCAAATACTTGAAAGCAAAACTCGTGTCACGTCTATGTGTTACACCACAGGGAGGTGAAAACTGCAGGGATGGTAGCCCCTTCTGAGGCCACAAATCCCTGCCAAGTTTCAAGGAGATAAGTGCAGGGGCTTGGGGGAAACTGCATCTCAAGCTGCAGACAAGCAAACTCATGACATGGGTGACACTGTGTGTTAAGGCACAGCAGAGTGAAAGCTGCAGGGATGGTAGCCCCTGCTGTGGCCACAAAGCCTGCCAGCTGTCAAGGAGATAGGTGCAGGGGTTCTGCACTTTAACACACAATGTCATCCATGTCACGAGCTTTGCCTGTCAGCAGCCAGAGGTGCAGGACCCCAGAAGCCAGACTCCCCCTGCAACTATCTCCTTGACAGCTGGCAGGCCTTGTTGCCCCATCAGGGGCCACTACCCCTGCAGTTTTCAACACACTGCACCTTAACACACACAGGGTCATCTATGTCACATGTTCTGCCTGTCAGAAGCTTGAGGTGCAGTTCCCCCCAAAACCCTGTACCTATTTTCTTGAAACTTGGCAGGCTTTGTGGCCTCACCAGGGGCTACCAGTTTTCCGTCCCCTGTAGTTTAACACATAGACATGACATGAGTTTTGCTTTCAAGAATTTGGGGTGCAGCTCCCCCCAAAACCCTGCACCAATCTCCTTGAAATTTGGCAGGCTTCATGCTCTCAGCAGAGGCTACCACGCCCGGCAGGTTCATCCAAATCAGACAAAAAACAACAAAGTTATAGATATTGCATTGATTCCCCATTATACCCTATGGCTGGATCTCCGAGGCGGTTCTGAAGCTTTTCCGAAGCAGTTTGGAAGCTCCAAACCACTTCAGAAAGCCTAAAGAAGCCAGTGCTTCAATCCAGACATGCTGCTTTGGATGCCGATGTGTCCAAAGCTTCTCTGGATCCAAAGCACGGTCCAAAGCCTCTCACAGCCCTAGGTATAATTCTCCTGCTGGATGCTGCTATGTAGGAAGAATGAATCTAAGGATCAGAACTATGCTGGGGCAGGGATTTCCTTATTATTATTCAGATAAGTTTACACTAGAGGAGGAGCAATGCAGAGTGCTATCGCACAATGTGTTCCTTGCTGCATGTGCAAATTAAAGCTGGATAGCAACCAACTATAAAGTTAGTACACATTTTTAGGTCTAACTTCATGTGGTTGGAGCTTTCTATTGTGTTATAGATACTTTACACTTGTAGCTAATGTCAATTAATTGCACACTTAATCAGTTAATTGAAAAATAACTGTAACTTGTAGAGTGGGGCTTGTAATGGGACAAACCAGTGAGGAGCTGTAAACAAATATATGGGGTTTTAATAACTTAAACGGGAAACGAATTATTCAAGACAGTACTAGAGATCTAAGTAGAGATAGTTTCATAGTTGGTAGGGTTGGAAGGGACATGAGCAGATCATCAAGTCTGACCCCCTGCCATGGCAGGAAAAAGTACTGGGGTCAAACAACCCCAGCAAGGCATTCATCTAACCTCCTCTTAAAGACCCCCAGGGTAGGAGCCAGCACCACTTTGCTTGGAAGTTGGTTCCAGGTCCTAGCCACCCTGACTGTGAAGTAACGCCTCCTGATGTCTAGTCTGAATCTACCCTCTGCCAGCTTGTGACCATTATTTCTAGTCACTCCTGATAGTGCTCGGGGGAACAGGGACTCTCCCAGTGCCTGCTGGTCCCCTCTGACTAGTTTGTAACAGGCCACTAGATCCCTCCTCAGCCTTCTTTTGTGGAGGCTGAACAGGTTCAGGTCCCTTAGCCTCATCTCATAGGGCCTGCCCTGCTGACCCCTGATCATGCGAGTGGCCCTCCTCTGAACCCTCTCAATGCTGTCCACATCCCTCCTGAAGTGCAGTGCCCAGATCTGGATGCAGTACTCCAACTGCAGCCTGACCAGTGCCACATAGTGGGGGAGGATCACCTCCTTGGACCGGCTTGAGATGCATCTGTGGATACATGACAAGGTGTGGTTGGCCTTCCTTACTGCGTCCCCACACTGTCGGCCCATGTTCATTTTGGCATCAATAATGATTCCAAGATCCTTTCCTGCCTCTGCCCTGACAAGAAGGGAGATCCCCAGCCTGTAGGTATGCTGCTGGTTCTTCCTCCCCAGGTGCAGCACCTTGCACTTGTCAGTGTTGAAACCCATCCTGTTCTCATCTGCCTACCCCTGTCACCTGTCTAGGTCCAATTGCAGCCTATTCCTCCCTTCTAGTGTGCCCACATCCCCCCACATTTTAGTGTGGTCAGCAAATTTGAATAGGGCGCTTTTTACCCCATCATCCAAGTCACTGATGAAGATGTTGAACAGCACGGGTCCAAGGACCGAGCCCTGGGGGACCCCACTGCCCACATCCCTCCAGGTTGAAAATGACCCATCCACCACCATTCTTTGGATGCAGCCCTCCAGCCACTTAGGGACCCATTTGACTGTGTAGGTGTCGACGCCACAGTCCCCTAGTTTTTTAATGAGAATGGGGTGAGAGATGGTGTCCAAGGCCTTCCTGAAGTCCAGAAAGACTATGTCCACTGCTACCCCTGCATCTAAGGATTTTGTAACCTGGTCATAGAAGGCCACTGTGGCACTGGTGTCATCAGGAAGGCTTCGGTTTCCGTGACCACAGACCACTCTTTGGTGAGAGAGGCATCGAGCTGCTGGAAAGGGATGGCCTACACCTCTCTCTGCTGGGGAGGAGGCTCTTCTCAGCCAGACTGGCTGACCTACTCCACCAGGCTTTAAACTAAGCATGCCAGGGAACAGGGGGACTACCGCCACTGCTGGCCCACTGAGCAAGCCTTGCAAAGCCAGAAGGCCAAGGCACTTAAGGGAGCACACCCCTTCCCCAGCCCTGAAACAATCTGTAGGCAAGGCAAGGGCCCCCAAGGGGACACTTGCATGCCTGTACACAAATGCCAGGAGCTTCGGGAATAAACAGGAGGAAATTGTCCTCCTGCTTAACACAAATAATTACAATGTCATAGGGAAAACAGGGACCTGGTAGGAATACACCCATGACTAGACCATGAGTACAGATGGCTATACCCTATACAGGAGAGATCAAGTGGATGAAAGGGGCAGGGGTGTAGCTCTCTATGTCAAGGAGAGCTACATGTCCCTGCAAGCTGACATTGGTGCCAAGAGTGGACAACTGGAGACTCTCTGGGTTAAAATCCATGGGGAACATGGCACAGGGGACACAATGGTGGGAGTCAACTACAGACCTCCCACCCAGAATCAAGAGCTTGACCAGGAGTTCGCCAGGGAATTGGCTGAGGCCGCACACTCCTGGTGCATGGTTGTCATGGGAGACTTCAACTACCCAGACATCTCATAGGAAGAGCGCTTGGTCAAATCCGAACGGTCACAAAGCTTCCTCACATGCGTGGATGAACTCTATCTGACAGAAGTCTATGGACAACAAGAGGTAAAGCACTGCTCGACCTGGTACTGGCAATGGGGGATGATCTAATCAGTGACCTAACAATTGAAGGGAAGCTGGGTGACAGCAACCACAAGCTGATCATCTTCACCATCTGCTGTAAAGCTGGCAAGTCATTCTCCCAGGTGGTCAAGCACCTGCAGCCCCCTCATGAGGTCATTGCCTGTGGCCAGCACCAGATCCAACAAGGTGTCTCCCCTGGTGGGGCTATGCACCTCCTGAGTTAGATGGAGGTCCTGTATCTTGGCTAGGAACCTACGTAAGCGGTCAGACAGGGCTGACTGCTCTTCCCAGCAGATGTCTGGAAAGTTCAGGTCACCCATGTTGACCATGTCTTTTGACCTAACTACCTCCATGAGTTGACTTAAGAATCCCCGGTCTAGCTCTTCCCCTTGTTTGGGTGGTCTGTAGTAGACCCCCACCGTTAAGTCCCTTTCCCCTCGACTCCCTTGTATTCTAACCCAGAGCACTTTAGTGTGCCCCTCATCTGACCTTGTGCTACTAGATGAGGATGTGTATTCCTCCTTGATGTAGAGCTCCACACCCCCACCTTTCCTCCATGTCCTGTCCCTCCTATACAGCCTATAGCCCTTGATATTCACTGCCCAGTCATGCGTTGGGTCCCACCATGTTTCTGTGAGCCCCACTATGTCTGGCTTGGTGTTAGCTAGCAGGAGGGTAAGTTCCTCCTGCTTGTTCCCCATACTATGAGCATTTGTGTAGAGGCATTTGAGGCCTCCTGAAGATGTGTGCACTGGCCCCCTAATCTCAGTACTGCCCGGGCCCCAGTTGCTTACCTTGATATTCATTCTGCTCATCATTGGTCCAGGCTGAGCTGTTCTTGTGGGTGTCGCTTATTTTATTGGTCCAGATAACAGGATGTAATTAGAAAAGGTTACAAAAAGGTAGAAAACAGGAATTTCTTCAACACAACGGGATCCATTAGAATGTGAAATATTCTTGCAGTAAAATGGCAAATGCTTCATAGCTGGAGACATTTGATAAGACTGGAAGAGGTAATAGAAAATATAGTGGAAGGCATAATCTTGCATAGCATAAAAGCACAAGAATTCCACTGCAATATTCCAGTATCTAGTTATACCAGCTGCTCTATGCCAACATTGACTCTCTCGGTACTGATCGTACGCACAAAAGTGCATAAGCTTCCTTTTATAATACTGTAAATCAAAAGTAACAGAGAGCCATTGGACAGAGAAAACAGCTCTTTTAAATTGTTGTGTGAAAGATAAACCAAAATAACATACTGAAGAAATAGGAAGTAATATTCCATACATGACATGTACAAAGCTCTTAGATTTTTGGATTCACATTTTGGACTATTCCTTAGAAAGATACAGCAGAGATTTAAAAGGACCAAATGAAACCACAGTTCAGTGGGCAGCTCATCCAAGGAAGGAAATGCCCACTGGAATGCTGAAATATTGTTCATGTAACATTCACTTTAAAAAAAATGCATACTGTATCTATCACAACTGCTATACACCACCCCCGCCCCAGCTCTGCTATATAACTACTTTCTAGATACTAATGAACTTAATTACACCGTTTTCCTGTAAAGTAGGGTAGCAATGATCCCCATTTTACAGAGACCTGAGGTACAGAGAAATTGCATGACTTACTCAAGATCAGAAACGTAATCTGTAGCATAACTAGGAAAGGAACCGATATCCAGTTTACCCGCCTGCAAGCATTCAAGTCATGAAGCAAGTACCCAAAACCCAAGGGTTTTGTTCAAGAATCATTATAGTTATACAAATAATAATAAAAGTGGCATTCTTTTTATCTATCACCTGTTATTTGAACTTCTGAGTACATTTGGGTCATTTTTTTTCTAATTTTATCTGCAACACTAAGGATTAACATGTGTCCCTTTTTTGAATGAGAAGTGAAAATCTTGTGCATTCACATGACTGCAATAGCCAAAGATGTAAGGAAAATACCAAATATGGTGAGACACTTTAAATATAAGCAGGGTCGAAAATATTGAACATCTCCTGCATCCCAGTGCAATGCTTTAGCTTCTCTTTCTTTACTTTCCTAGACAATATTTTTCACATTTGGTTCTCAACTACTTAATGGCCCCATTATCATCGCTTCCATTTCAACACATCTTTATAGTGTAAAACTGCTTTGTTCTGAAGTATAGTGTAAAACATTGGAAATCCTCTAAGTACAGAAAAATTAAGCATTTATTAGAAAAAAAATTAATCACTCCTCTTGCCAAGAAATGAATAGCCTATAATTTTACAGGGTATAACAAGCAGCTGCATAATGCCAGTGATTTCTTCAGCTTTTTCAGCTTTGAGTCTATTAATAAAATTAACTATACAATGAAGAATTTTTTGCCATTTACAGCTAGGTATGTTCAAAACACTTCTCCCCACCCCTTGAAATTTAACAATAGGTTAAGCAAGTAAAACAAATCCAAGCAATAATGCAGTCTTTTGACTTCCATTGGAACATCACCAGATTGACAGCATTGTAATCCTCATTGAGAAGGGAGTTAAAGAGCTTAGGCTCCAAGGGACAGGCAGGAGGCAGCCAGTACAACTGCAGTCATGAAGCCAAGACAGTTCTGAATCCTCACAATATATGTCTGTTGGAACAAATAATAAGTCCTCCCTTTATATCCACTTTCTCCTGTAGGTGTGTATATGTGCAGTCATGATTCATTACTTTTTTTATCCACTGCCTATGATTTTCTTCTTTTCCCCTTGTCCCTCACACACCTGTTAAAGTGGTATAATTCAATGTGGTCTTATTAAATTTATAGAATTATTTTATTCAAGTGAATTCACACTCTTGTGCTTATGCAGGCACAAGTAACTTCTCATTTGGAAGCATATGTCTACACAGCACCAAGCTATTTCAACTTAAGTGTGACATAAGGTTGGAGGCATACCAGAGGCTTTTCTTCTGTAGTCAACTTGACTAATAGCCATTTAAGCTCTCTGCCAGTGTGCACAGAACCGTAGATCCTGATTTTTTTGTAGAGGCCATGGCACTGTCTGTGATGTCTGCTGGAAATAACTGCGAGAATAAAACACATATTTTGATCTGTGCAGCCACTCCCTATAATATCATATGTAAGAGCTATTTACTCAATGGAATGACACCATCAGGCCTATTCAACAAGCACTTAATGGCAGAACAAGTTCATTCGAGCATCCTGTTATGACCAGCAATGTATCTCTGATGCTTTTCCTATCTGTGGTTTGTTTGTTTGTTTGTTTTAAACAGGCAATCCACAGCCCCTTATGATGATTTTTCTGTCTTGCAAGTCCATGGTTTCCTAAATTTTCCTCTGGTCTGTATCAAGGCATCCAGCTAGTCCACATCTTCCTCCTATTTTTTGGTGGGTGGCCTGGTGACAGTCCCATCACATCCTGGATAAATGGAGCATTCTTTCTAAAGCAGAAATATCTGAAAAGTCTCCTCAGGTCCCACTTTTACTGTTACAACTCTCTCTCAAAAATTTTGTGATCCACAGTAGCAAACCCCCAGGTCCTTCAGTCTTTAGAGAGAGAAGATTACAGCCCATCTATGATCAGGACCTCTTTTGCAAGCTTAGACACAGAATTAAGGGCTAATTACAGTCCCCTCAATGATTATCCTTTTTGTACACCAAATTAAGATAGTTACATTTCTTAATGATCCTCCATCCTTGACAGAATTATATAGATTCTTAACTATATCATCTTCGGAAACTCAGAAGAGAGGTGGAAGGTGACATGTAGACTGGTGTCTTGATTTGCTGAGATCTCCAAACCCCTTCCAGTTTATACTAAATAATTATATATGTTTTATTTTAGTATATATTCTCCAATTGGTTTTATTTGTATTTCTTTGTTTCACTGAGACTTCAGAAACTGGACTAAACCAGTTTCCCTATTGCCCTTTTGCAACTTACAGTTCTAGAAGGGAGCATTCCTTGTGGCTTTCCTCTAACCATTTGGGAATGGTGCTTGCCACATTCAGTTCATTTTACTTTGCCTACCAGGTTAGTTGTAACGTCTGCAAAGGTTCACACTGAAAAAGGCTTTTGGCACCTTCTGCTTTAGCCACACTTCTTGAAAATGACCAAGTCTGGTAATAGGTGGTTTCTGTGGTAGATTCCTTTTCCTCTCTTCTCCTGGATTCACACACCCCCAGAACCCTTTTAACTCCCCCTTTCATTTCTTTTCTATACATGACATATTTCAACTTTACCATATTCAGATAACAAAGACACATAGGTACAATTACATTCTTCTCGCCAAAAGGCCAAATATTAACTATTATCAGCACTTTCCAAGAAGCAGTTATTTGCTCTTGGACTAGCTTAATATTAGGACCCTTGATTAACAAATTCTTATTTTATTATCCTAGGCCACTTTTACACAAGCTTCCTGATTATACACAAGTTTAAGCATACATTATTCATAACTTAGGCTTATGCTAGGTCAACATTCTGCACCAGTGTGGTCTGTGTCACTGACCATGCCTGCAACATAATATACAGGGCATCTAAAGGGGAAATGACATAACAGAAAATCCATCAGCTTTTATGAAAAGAGGTATGGCATATGTAATAAAATATGGGTGAAGAATACATAGAGTATCAACAGAGGGTTGGTAGAAGTCCAGGTGCACAGCTAGAGGGACACAGGTAAAGTTGGTGTTGGAACCAGAATGAGAATTTTCTGTGTGTGTGTGCTTTTTTTAAGCTTTGTATTCTTTGAGATTTTAATAACATTTTATCTAAAATAACTAATGCATCTAAGCATTAGCAGAACAGACCACTGAAGCTACTGACTGATGAAATGCTTCAGTTACTCTAGGTCTGCTGATGTCTTATATAAATCAGTAAAAATATTTTAAGTGTAGTAGTGGTTGTAAGAATAATTTCAGAAATCTCTGTCTTTGGGTACTTTACAAGTGATAGTAGATATCATGTAGTATTTACAATTTAGTTTTCATTGCTATTTTACCATTCTAATATACAATTCTTCTGTGCAAACCACAATAAAATTTTAGCCTACAGAAATACATTTTGAATTTTCCAGTACTAGAAAGGAAAGCAATTATTTAGGCTCCTATTATAGTTCAGATTAAAAATCAAAGACACTCAAAAGCATTTGATTTAGGAGGAAGCTGTTGTGAAAATCTTCATCTTTTCTAATTCAGTCTTTTTTTGTTTTTCCTGCTTCATTCATCCTACCTCTTTTTTTCACTTGTTACTATGAGTCCAAGCCTCTGGTGAATTCTGTGATGTTTAACATCACATATTGTCACAAAACTGACAAACAAAGGCACTAAGCAGAGAGTTGACTGGCATGAAAGTATTGTAGCAATGGCACAAAGCAAACTAGCATGCAGGAGAGGTGCAGGTTTGTGAGCCTAAGTCAAAGAGAATGAGTTGACAAAAATGCATAGACCTTCTTCCTCCAACCCTTATTTTAGCAAATCTTAGCAATAAATTCAATAAACAGCTTTTCCTGTAGAAAAAATACAGGATCAGGCTCTAATTTAGGCCATGTGCTGACATTCTCGGGACCTAATCTGTGATCATGTGGCTTACTTTAAGCTATGTGATTCTAGATCAGATCCCCACTTGTGCACAAATTAGCAAGTGCTGGGGACCATACTGGGAATATGAGCTAAGTAAGTTGTATTGGGGGAAAGGGTGGGCAGGACTGGGGGGAGAGATAGTTGGTCTACCACGGGGGGGTTGGGGGTCCTAGGGAGGAAGTTGGCAGGATTGGGGAGGGTTGGGTGGAGCTAGTGGGTCCAAAGGAAAGGTTGGTCTGTCTACAAGGGGCAGAGGGAGTTGTCCATCTAGGGGGAGTGGGGTGGGAGAGCTAAAAATAGCCCAGTCAGGTTGGGGTATGAAAAGAGCAGCCCAGGGCTGAGGTGAGCCTCTGGGCTTTCCTAGTCCTGGGACTGCTCTCTGAAGACGTACACACATTCAGTTGAATCAGACATAGGCTAGCCCAGTCTCCATAGTGCACCTTCTTAGGGCCTTGTTACATGGTAATTATAGGTGGCTCTGGAGCTCTTAACCCCTGGACTGGCTGCATGTTAACATGTTTATGTGACTTAAAGCAGTCACGATTCAGCTGAAAGTTATGCCACTTCAGGGCAGGATTATTTCTAATCCACATAAACTTGCTCCTGTTCGATTAAGGTTTCATAGATTTCAGAGACATTAGGGCTGGAAGGGACCTCGGAAGATCACTGAGTCCAGCCCCCGCCTGAAGGGCAGGAAGTCAGCTGGGGTCATAGGATCCCAGCAAGATAAGCATCCAATTTACTCTTGAAGGTATTCAATGTAGGTACTTGAACCACCTCCGATGGCAGGCTATTCCAGACCTTGGGGGCTCGGACAGTAAAGAAATTCTTCCTTATGTCCAGCCTGAAATGGTCTTGTAGTAGTTTCTAACTGTTTGACCTTGTCATCCCTTGGGGCGCTCTGGTGAACAAACGTTGCCCCAGATTCTGATGGTCACCTCTGATAAACTTATAGGTGGCCACCAGATCACCCCTTAGCCTGCGCTTTTCCAGGCTAAAGAGCCTCATAGATCTCAGCCTGTCATCATAAAGTCTGTTTTCCTGACCTCTGATCATGCACATGGCTCTTCTCTGGACTCTCTCAATGTTTTACTAGCCACAGCATCACATTGCAGGCTCGTGTTCATCTTGTGGTCACTGATGACCCCCAAGTCTCTTTCTTCCGTAGCACTAGCCAGCGTAACACTGCCGAGCCTATAAGGATGCTGCAGGTTTTTAAGGTGTGGCCCACAACTATTCCACCCAAGTTGAAGTCTTTCAGTATATCAGGATGTTCCAAGGCTGCAGTACTCACTCTGCCCAGTGGGAGAAGCAAGCCTGCCGTGGTGGTGACAGGCAGCACCATGGCTAACAGGTGCTCCGGGGCTGCAACACCTGCTCTGCCTGATGTGCCCAGGGGGCCACCACCCAAACCAGCTCACTGCTCCCACCAGGTAAAGCCAATGCCGCAGCCCTAGAGCACCTGGTGACTGTGGCATCTCCTGTGTGGTTCTCCCCCCCCCAGCCATCAACCTCTCTTCAGCCATAGGTGCCTCATCCCTTTTACCCGCCCAGACTAAAAGGGGTTCAGATTTAAGGGTCTCAGAGTTTTTAGTCACAGAAAAATGCAAGGAATATTATAGGAACATTATGGGGTACTTCCTCTGGAGCCATATGCAGCTCCTAGTCCTGCCCTGCCCACCAAGCCTCTAGTGGCAAATCACAGCTGTACAGGTTAAGGACAGTCAGAGATTGTTTTTTGCCTTAAGCTATGACTGCTTCACTAAGCTGATCAACACTAAGCTGATTAACATCTGTGCAGTTTACAGCATAAGGTGCAAAAGGCTCTTAGGTGGACTAAGTTAGATTGGGATGGTCATGTTTTGCCTGACTTAAACTTCCTGAATGCATGTAAAGTTTGGCACTTACATTACATTACCTTACATTACATTACCTTGCATTAACCCTTGTGACATTAACCCTTACAGTAACCCTTGTGATACTGATCTAAATGTAATGTCTGCATATACCCTTAGTGAAAAGTGTCTTGTTTCTCTTTCTTTTAAGCAGAGATCTCAGAGAATTAACTGTCGTACACATTTTGGACTGTGTTTCTTAATGACATTTTCATGATGCCATCTTCATTTTGTTTTTAGAAATGCTGATCACAGCAGAATGGCCTTGGCAGCTGTTCTGAAAAATTGCATATTTTCAATGGACAGGGATTAACTGAATTACACCATTTGCTTCTCTCATAATTTTCTTCCACTCTGACAAATATTGAACAATTCAAGATGCTAGAAAGGGAAATTTACTCCATAAATAATTGACAAATAGCTTAATTTATGTCACATGTGCCACAGGTCGCTCCATATATTTCTTCTTGTTTATAAGAGAATACGTATTGTTACACTTTAAGCTGCTCAAATGTTACTCAGTGTTAGTGCTAGCTCAAGTTTGGAGCAGTCATAGTTTCATAGTTGGTAGGGTCAGGAGGGACCTAAGCAGATCATCAAGTCCGACCCCATGCCATGGGCAGGAAAAAATGCTGGGGTCAAGCAACCCTAGCTAGGTGATTGTCTAGCCTCCTTTCAAAGACCCCCAGGGTAGGAGCGAGCACCACTTCCCTTGGAAGTTAGTTCAAGATCCTAGCCACTCTGACTCTGTAGTAGTGCCTCCTGGTGTCTAGCCTGAATCTACTCTCCATCAACTTATGGCCGTTATTCCTTGTTACTCCCAGTAATGCTCAGGGGAACAGGGACTCTCCCATTGCCTGCTGGTCCCCCTTGGCAAGTTTATAGATGGCCACCAGATCCCCTCTCAGCCTTCTCTTGTGGAGGCTGAACAGGTTCAGGTCCTGTAGCCTCTCATCACAGGGCCTACCCTGCTGCCCCCTGATCATGTGGGTGGCCCTCCTCTGGACCTTCTCAATGCTGTCCACATCCCTCCTGAAGTGTGGTGCCCAGAACTGGACACAGTACTCTAACTGCAGCCTGACCAATGTCATATAGAGAGGGAGGGTCACCTCCTTGGACCTGCTCATGATGCATCTATGGATGCATGACAAGGTGTGGTTAGCCTTCCTGACTACGTCCTCACATTGGTGGCCCATGTTCATCTTGGAATCAATAGTGACTCCAAGATCCTTTTCTGTCTCTGTGCTGATGAGAAGGGAGTTCCCCAGCCTGTAGGTATGCTGCTGATTCTTCCTCCCCAGGTGCAATACCTTGCACTTGTCAGTATTGAAACCCATCCTATTCTCATCTGCCCACCTCTGTAACCTATCATACAGTCAGGCAAGCAGGACCTTGGAGGACTGAAAAGTGAATCCCTTCCCTGCTTCCCATTCTGGACTCCACCCTGCTCCCTGGGGCTCCCCCCAACCCACCCCACCCCTCAGGTTCCCCCCTGCCATCCTCTGCCCCCACACTCCACTAACTTGTGGCTGTCTGTCCCAGGGGAGAAAGTAGGGAATTGTTAACCTGCCTGTCTGACGCCCCACTACTGCTGGGCTGCTACTACTCTTGGGCTGAGCCATGCCCAGAGAGCAGCAGCAGTGGCACTTGGGCAGGCTGGTTAACCTTTCCCTGCCTGCTCTGCCAGGACTAACCATACAGACAACTACAAGGGCAGAGGTGGAGGTGCAGTGGGCTCAATCCAGGACAATGGGGGAGGGAGGGTGGGTCAAGTGTTTATGCTAATGTGTAGCCTAGAGTGGCAATACATTGGTGTAACATGAGCTGGGTAACACAGATCAGAGATAAACTTGCCCTGGAGTGGTGTAACTTTAAGCCGCCTAACAAGTGCTGAAAATTAGTTTCAGGTGTTAATGTGTGGACATTCAGGTGTTAAGTGCTCCAGGAGCCACCTAAAATGAACATGTAACAAGGACCATAGTCTGCCCAATTAGAGCAAATATTTTCCACATATAAACTGGGCAGGTCTGGAAATATTCAATGAAGGAGCACTGACTCCAAGATGAAAAACGCACACATGAATAAAGGAACATATTGGTGGCAAACTTTACTCTTCTTCAGTCTTCTCACTCAAAGCTCAGAGGGTAAAGATTTGTATCCCCTTGGAAACCATGAGTAAATATATGATATGCCCTCTGAGCATAATCTTTAGGCATCTGTTACCACACTTCACTAGCCAAAAATTACATTCCTTAGAAAAAAACTAATAATTTGCAATTTATTTAATTTCTATGTTAACTCCTTAAATATTTTTTAAATGTATAATATACATTTCCAATATGAATGCTCAAATATGCCATTCTGATAGGTTTGGAATATATCAACCCTAGGAAATACTACTTGCATTTGTTTTCCTAAATAAAATGTCATTGCTATAAATACAATCCTGCAGAAAGTTTGGTCTTGATGGAAAAAAGGTTTCACAATAAAATATTCAGCTAATTCTAACCTCCAGTATTTAGCTCAAGTTTTCAAGATTCAGGTCTTGAGGTCCCCTGTTCAGGAAGCCAAGAATAAATATCACATTGTTTTGATACTTAGAATAAACTTCCTCTCTCCAGAGGAAGTATGCAACTCAGTGTTTATGATGTGTCTTCTGAGCCTGATCAATAGCAGATATGAGCGTTACAGAACCTGGCTCTTAACTCAAGCTGTGGAGTTTCATACTTTTAGCTCAGGAAGTTTGTTAGGTCCTTGTTATTTTCTCAAGTACAGGGTGTTATAACATATGAACCCAAAATCCATGCCATACCATTAGAAGATTGTACTGCTGTTTCCTTAGTTTATGCCAGGTGCCCCCTCAAAAACATGGGGGTGCAAGAAAAGCAGGAAGATGCAGAAATTTAGATACAAAATACAAAATGCAGTCTCTCTCAGATATGTCCCTTTGTGGATGTACCGTTATTTCATGATTAAGAAACAAAAACTACATAGCAGGATTATAGAATACTTCCCAATTTGAATAGAGGGAGATGTGTCCTCTCACAAAAATGGCTGTTTTGTTGTTATCAGTGCTTGCTAGAATTAAAGTGTTAACTTCCAGAAAGTGCTAACCAGCTTTGAAAAAAGAAGTTCATGTAAGAGAAAGTCTTGAACTGGTGAAAGCTGGGATCCAAGAGTCACAAAGGAAAGATGCAAAATTCACATTACTCCTAAATATTGACACATGCCTACATCTATAAAACTTAGTGCCCATCTGTAATGGGTCCCCTGCCCCATCACTGAAAGAGAGAGAAAGCCAAGGACCAGCTGGCCAGCTCCGGCCTCCTAGACAAAATGATAGTGGCAGAGGGACCTTGAATAAAATGCCCTCCCCAGATGCTGCTAACAAAATGCAGGCAGTGATTGACAGGCCTGGGGTGGAAGTTGCGGGGTCAGGTGGCCCAGAGAGAGATATATAAGCCCAGGACCAGAAGCAAGGGGGCAGTCTGATGCTGAAGGCTATAAGAAGCAGAGCTCCCAGAAGTAGTACGGTCTGACCAAACAAGGAAGAAGGACTCCAGGCTACAGGGAACCTGCAGAAAGCTGCTGTATCACAAGGCAGCCAAGGATAAGTATTTTGGGGCCTTGTATCATAGCTTTGCCACAGTGTGGTGTTAACCCAGGGTGTGGAACCTTTTGTTTGAGGGTGGATGCTCATATTTTTTCATTTGTGTTTAAATACCAGAGGACTAGACTGTGCCTGTATGGGAAGAGGAGGCCACCAAGAAGGGTACCAAAGGCACCCCAGATCCTAGACCCTTTGAAGGGTCTACCACTGCTGTTAGGAGAAGGACTGTAGTCTCTGACAGCAAAGACTTGGGCCACAGGCCCAGAGCCCATAAGGCCAAGACCTGGGGGCCCAATCCCAGAGCCCTTGAAGGCCTACAGTCCTGAGACAGTGGACCCCAGGTGGAGGGGCCCAGCCAGAGTAAAGTGAACCAAGGCCAAGGCACCTCAGCCCAGACAAGGGCCTAACACCCAAACCTGCCTGCCATCTAGGGGCAGCCTCCTTACCCAATCATAACATCAAGGTGTGGCACGATGAGAGATGCATTCAAATCAACAGCTTTCATTATTTACTGAGTAACATTTTGGAAAAATGAAAAGAGCCTGTCCACAAAGTCCTGGGGAAGTAAATGTGTGTGTCTTTTGAAGTTAACTATGGTCTCTACAACTAGGTGCAGACAGTCAAAAAGCCCGATGCTGAATCAATTCAGTCTTTGCAGTTTAGTCTAAAATGCACAGACTAAACTGAAACAGAAGTGAACAGACATTTACCTTTTGATTCAGGAAAGGCAGTCATGCCTGCATAGGCTGAGGCCAGAAGCCAGGGGACACTAGAGCACAGCTCTCTGGCTGTGTGTTCACTTCCTCTTCTTGCTGCCCCTGAGGTCTCTGGGATTTGCAGTCCAGAATTACAGCAGCAGAACTCTACAGGGTTACTCATCACTTCCCCTTCCTGCTTCCAGGTACCTCTGGGATTTGTTGTCCACAGTTGCAGCCAGCAGGAAGCTTGAGCCGGGGAAGGGGTTTTTGACCCCACTCCCTGTCCCTAGATCCCAGCTGGGGTTTGCCTGAGCGGGGCAGCCCTCTTTTTCCACCCCCGCCAACCAGGCTTCATCCCCAGCCAGGCTTGCCCCTCCCCCTTGTCAGCCAGCCCTCCGCTCCAGTTAGGAAGCAGAGGGGCGCAGCCAGCCCTGCTCTCTGGAGCAGGCAACCCAGCTCAGCCCAGGGCTGAAAAGCATGCTGGGAGACTCTGGTTTATCTTAAACCAGGAAGGGGTCTTGGACAGAAGTTTCATAAGCTGGTTTTACCCAAATCAGTTAAGATAAACCTGGTTAAAAGTAGTATCAGTTTTAAACCAGTTGCAGCCATTTTAAAACCAGTTTATGTGCACTGGGCTTCTGTTCTGTTACAGGTTTAAACCAGTTTCTGATCACTTAAACCAGGGTTTATGTGTAACTTCTGTCCTTAGCCTATGACAACTAGAGCTCAACTTGTTGAAAACTAATGCTCAAATTGGGGAGAAAGAATATTGATTTGCCTTACCTACTCAAAAGCAACAATGTTCATCTGCCCTTTGTCACCCTTCCCTGAAAAAAAAAAAGAAACTTTGATAAGCCCCAAAAGCAATAGTACATTCCAACTACTTTTATTTGTGGTTTTTTTTCCCCTAGTCAATCCTTTATTTTCTTCTTTTTTTCAGCTGACAGAAGTAAACTTGAGGACATGACACAAAAAAAAAAAAAAAAAAAAAAAAAAGAGTAGGACTGCCTACTTGACCTCTTTTCTGAGAATACAAAGTGGTTTTTTTTTTCAGCAGGGGGGATGGATTTTTTTTTAAACAAATCACATTTAAAAAATCTGTAAGATATTCTTACCTACAAAATTACAAACACAAAGTCAAAATCTAAGTTTAACCAAATTTTTGAACCCCTTTATGGGAAGAAGGATTATTTTTCTTTTCATGTGAACAGCATTTTATCTTCAGGTACAACAAGCAGAAAGTCCCCTCTTTTGTCTATTGTCATTGTTGTAAAAGATAGATAGAGGCATACATGCCAATGCCATATTATTGCAATTGACCTGTTTGGTAACTTTGATCACGCAATAATTTGGTTTGTGCAAAGCCTTAAAGAAATGATCTGGTCCGTTTTCTAGTTTGCACACAGAGCCACTAGAGGCAGTTATTACCCTACTTTTATGCCCTTTGAATCCCTTCCTGACATCATATACAAAAAAGAAGCTGTTTATAGCATAAACTACAGTAACAAAAAACAGACACTGAGCATCTGGGATACAATCTGCATTTGAGGTCATAAGAGTGTCAAGCTAAATTCAAGCTGAGACACCACTGGAGTGATTGATTAGATATTTGCTCTGTGTTGCTTAGTAAGAAATCCAGTGGCAAATAAAAGCTAAAAAACAGTATGTTGACAATTTTAGTGCTGTATAAAGAAATCATCTAAAATCCACAATCAGTCCCAAATAAGATATAAGCATTAAGATTCAAAACCAAGCTAGAAAACTACTAGACTCAAGTCCACAAATGTTGGACCCCCAATCATATCAGCAGGGATTGCTTCAATGTTATCCCCTGAGAATAAATATTCTGAAGTCAGACCTTTAGATAAAACAGGGAAGGGAAGCATAAATATTCCTAAAAGAAGCAAATGCTTGAGTCTATACAACCCATATGGGCTCATTCTAATTTTAATGTCTTGCTCTGTAGAGATCTCCACATTTTTACACCAAAGGAAAAAAATCAGTTACAGTTGCAACACATGGGTTTTGTATTTTAGCTGACATATATATAAATAAACAGGTTGGAATTCATTCAGACATGTGACTTGACTTGCTACAAATGTAGGAGTTTTACAGCTACTGAAAATCAAATTCTAAGAACAGGGATCAGTAAAGGCTGGTGTCATTCTTTTCTTCCCAACCTATAAGCCTTTCACAGTTGGTAGAAGGGTAGGACAGTTAGAGATCCATGTATTTTTATTAAACAGACAGAGAGGATATTTTATTCTTGTTAGAAGGCCTTCATTTGAAAATGCACATTGTGAGTGCAACACTTTATGCGGCAAATCCATGGAACCTATTCCTTAGAAAAGAGAGAGCTTTTGAAACGAATCTATGGCCATGAACAAAGAGTGTAAGTGGCAATGGCAACAACTGGAATTAACTCTCTTAAAATATCAGAGCATTAATTTTGCTAATGTTAATTAAATTCATACTATATTAGAGGGAAGGAGCTTGCATCTGCCACAGGGCTTGAAAGCAAAATTGATTCTTACACAGAGCAAAGGAAGGTTTATTCCTTCAGTGTCCCACAGAGGAGGGGTATCCAAGATACAGCCCATGGTCCAGATCGGGCCCACAGAGCCCTGACACCCAGCCTCTGGTGCTGCCCTTGGATGTTATATGCAGCACATGCTGGCCTGGTCCTGTTCTGGATACTCTGGGATACATGTCACATGTGGCACAATCCCAAACCAGCTAGACTGGGTGCCATGCACAGCTTGGATCCCAGAATGGACATCGCATGTGGCACAGTCTGGCTTGCATGGGTGCTACTTGTCACTCACATCGTCTACTCACAGCCAGTACAAGACCTGTGCTACACTAGCTGGATTGCACCACACATTGTACCTGTTCCCACCACTCCAGGATCCAAGCTGTACACCATACCTGTCCCAACCACTCTGGGATGTACATTGCATGTAGTACTCGTGCTAACCAGTCTGGGACCTGCACTGGACATGGGCACCACATGCAGCAGGTCCTGGAACAGCAGAAGTAGGCATCAAATGTGACACATACACCAGATGGCCAGAATGGTGCTACATGTGGTGAATCGGGCATGTGAGGACAGGGAAGTGGCGTCTATAGGCCCAATCCAGCCTTGGGGCAAAATGAGTTTGACAGCCCTGACAGTTTCACAGTAAGGCTCCTTCACAAGGAGCTGCTAAGATGCCTTACTGTCGTGTCTCTCCATGAAAAAGTATAGCCAAGAATATAAAAAACCTATCCTCTTTCACTTCTGGTCCTCAGGGCAGTTGTGGAATGGGAATTTAAATTTCCCTTTTTCAGGTCTAATACAGCAGTTCACAACCTTGTTAGACTTAAGGCACCCCTCCATAACTTTTGTGAATTAAGTGGCACTCCATTTCAAAAAATTATACTGTGCTTAATTCCTTGTAGGGGGGCTGGGCAGTGGGGGTAGAAGAGCAATCAAGCAGGGAGAAACTTGAGCCTGTATTTATCTGCTTATCTCCTCACACTGAGTTGCACCCTTCAAAGGATCTTGTGGTATTCCCTGGTTGGGAATTGCTGGTCAAGTATTTTGTTTCCACTTACCTTAGGTAATACAAGCTATTATTTTATTTCTATAAGGATTTTTTTTTAAACCAGAGGTTTGCATTCATAAATGTGTGCAAATATCCTATTTCTCATTGCTACAAAAATAGCTTAAGACATAGCTTAGTATCATAAATCACATACTGCTGTAGTTCCAAGTACCTTAATCCAGGTAGCCTCTCTCCCCATCCCCCATGCACAAAGGGTAAGAATATGCTTTCATCCTACGTGTGTTTATTTTAGATTAAGGAAAACAAAGATAAGAAAGAACAAAACTAAAGTATGCCTGTAAAAGTATACATGTGTCTTCTCTCTCTAGGGGTCTATCAAAAGTTTAAGGACTTAAGATAAAAAGGACTATGTGGGTGCATCTACACATGCACTTTACTGCAGAGCACACTAATTAGCTCCTAAGTAAGGCATCACTGTCTACACATGTGCCCAGATTAGGGCACAGTAAATTAATTAACTCTGCTGTTGCACAGTGCTGTCCAGAACAAGTATTATCCTACAGTGGACTAGTTGTGCACTGAAATGCACACGTAAATGGTGACCATAGCTGGCTGGGGCATTAGGGTACTACAGTTCAGGGGCTACCTTCTGACTAGCCCCACACTGTAGGACCCTCATTCCCCAACCAGCTGTGGTCACCATTTACAAGTATATTTCCACAGTATATTGAGCTGGGGCAGAGCAGCTCTGGTCTAGCAGGCTGACCCCCTGGCCCCTTGCAGCCAGGGCTGCTCTACCCCACCTCAACATGCTGCGGTCCCTGGTGCATGTGTAAACACTGCACCCAGGAGCAATAACCTCTAGACAGACTGTGCCAGAGTTTACTGGTACATGTTATTGCGCATGTAGATGCACCCTGTGAGTATCATATGAAGTTTTACCCCTTTAACCATTTTCTACATTTTCTTTTAATCTGATGTTTAGGGCTGTTCAGGAAATGTGGGGGGGGGGGGGCATGTTTTAAAAAAATATCTGGCCTTTAAATGGAAAAATCTTTATAATCTAAATAGAACTGTTAAAAATCTCATTTAAAACATTTTAAATTACCTAAATTTAAAAGTAGCCAAGAGTACATATTAGGGCCTTACTCATCAGTGGGATTTATCAGTTTTCCTGGAAAAAAAGATTATTTTGAATATGGGAGGGCTGAGGTTACATGCACCCCTCAGATCAAGAAAATTTGCAAATATTATAAAAGTTACACCCTGGACTAGATTCCAACTGGTATAAATTAGAGAGTCAGTTAGAAACTTTTGATTTTTGTTGGTAGAACATGCAGATTTCTCAAGAACAGATTTGGTTGAAAAAAGTCAGTTTTCAACAAAGCTAAAAAGCCAATAAAAATGTTTCAGAATTGTCAAACTGTTTTGTATTGCCATTTCCAAAATGAAAATTCTGATTTCCAGTTTCAAAACAACTTGTTAATTAGAAAATTAAATACAGTAAGGTTTTGAAAAAGAAAATAAAACCAATCCAAATAAAACAATGATTTTTTTAAATTATTTAAATGAAATGATTTGATTGATATCTGAATTTTTGGGAGGAGAGTACTTTGGTTCACAAATTTTTGAAATTTTGTCTGAATTCAGGATGGGAAAATTTCTCGAAGTCCCAAATAAAGTTTGTGGCATGGGAAAATATGTTCCCTGATTTAACTATCATATAAATCCAGGGTAACTCAATTAGCCTCAGTCATTGACGACATGTAGGGGATGCATGCGGGTGCACATGCACCCCCTGAGCTTGGCGGTGCACCCCTGGTGAAAAGGCACTGCCTGCAGGTGGTCACTGTTTGCCTCTTTCCTCCCTGCCCCAGTTGCCAACACCACCAGTGGCGTCTGCAGGCGGTCCACAATCATCGCTGGCTGTCACCAACACTGCCGGCAGCATCTGTGGGTGGTTGCCGACCACTGGTTGGTGCTCACCACCACCCCTCCCCTGCCCCCTGCTGCCAACAGCACCACAGCTGCCTGCAGAAGCTCCCTGCTTGCCATCATCATGCTCCTGCCACTGCCAGCACCGCCAGTGCCTGTGGGAGCTTGCCATGCCCCCCCTGCCCCAACCTACGGGGACACATGGCATTCATGGCCTCAGTAGAATTATTCCGGATTTATATCAGTCTTGCACTTAGATGTCAAGTAAGTATAAATCAGGGCCATGCCATAAGATGTCTGTTATGATATAGGCATAAATTAAGATAGTCTGGTATTAAAATGAGTTTAGAAAGAGGAGAACCATGTCCTTTTTTCTGTTCGTACCTGACAGCACTTCAGCAGGGCAGTTAGATTCTGTTTCCCCACAAGATAATCTAGTAGAAGTTCTATGAAGTGCCTGTTTGTAACATTTATGCCATGTATTATGATATGCCAAATAATATTATTCTGGATGGCTAAGGTCTGGTGTCGCGGCGCACCTCGCTGCCCCGCTCCTAGAGAGGGGAAAACTGCCAGAGGAGAAGCTCTGGCAGTGCATAAGGAGCCCTAGTGGTGATTAGGGAGTACAGGTGTGGGTTGCCGGAGCAACTAATGAGAATCAGCTGCCTGTAGGAGGCAGGGCCTGGCCCTTATAAAGCCCAGGGCTAAAGCCAGGCTAGCAGTTCCCTGCTAGCAGCTGGAGAGGCAGGAGCTCCCTCGGCCAGGATATAGGGAGAACCCTGATCACAAGTATAGCTTGCGAGAGCTCCAGAGGCTGGAGCAATGATGTTGTTACAGCCAGGCGGCCTTAAGCTAAGTTATAGCTAGGAAGCTTGTGTTTGCTTTAGTGTTTGTATTAAACCGGTGGTTTGGGTGAGGCTATAAGGGGTTGGAGGAGGCCTCATAGGGACCCCCAGAGGGGTGGGGGCCCCTAGCGCCTGGGAAGGCGCAGTATTCTCATAGGAGACCCACAGTAGTGTGGGGATCCAGGCGCCAGTCAGGGTGCAGCAGTGTGGGGTGCGGAGACCCTAGGCCCAGAAAGAGCCCGAGAGGGGCAATAGGTGAGAGGCCCAGGATGGGCATGATGAGCCCGGTAACAGGCTAGCACTGCAGAAAACCCAAGAGAAGGGCAGGGTGCTGCGGTGGACCCCAGGAAAAGGGGTTAGCAGCA
>NW_005842276.1:425889-440595 GCF_000455745.1 Alligator sinensis
GCAGAAAACCCAAGAGAAGGGCAGGGTGCTGCGGTGGACCTCAGGAAAAGGGGTTAGCAGCACGGTGTGCCCAAGAGAAGGACAGGGTGCTGCGGTGGTCCTCAGGAAAAGGGGATAGCGGTACAGCGTCTGGCAAAGGGGAAGCCGCGCGGTGGGCCTGAAAGACTGGAGGCTCAACATAGAGTCCCAAAGTGGGCAAGGGTCCCTGAGCGGGACAACACTTTTAGAGGAGGCCCAGAAAGGGCACCGAGACCCCAGAGAGGGGCTGTATATTTGAGAGAAGGCCCCGAGTGGGCACCGGGAGCCCTAAAGAGAGGGCAGGATTAGAGGAAGAAGATTAGAGGAAGAGCCCCAGCGAGGGGCAGTGTCGTAGACAAAAAAGCCCGAGAGCGGGCTAGATTACAGAAGAGGCCCGGGAGAGCGGGCAGGTATTTTGACAGTCCAACGTCCAGTACATCTGCGAGGCTTGGGGCGTGGTATTAGGGGTTGGTAGGAGCCACGCGTAGCCCATAAGGCTAGGGTGCATGGAACGCACCCAGTGTACAGAGAGACCCCTGGTGGGTCCGGGAGAACGCAGGGACGGAGGTCCCAGCTAACCGTGCCTAGGAGACGTAAGGCAGCCTCCCAATTTAATTCAAGGCCAAAGACGTGGCGGGCGAGAATAGAGGGTGCCCTTGGGCCAAATAGGCACGGAGAGGGAGCCTAAGGAGATCACGGCCCTCCTGCAGGACCCCGCCGTGACATCCGGTTTTCATATTTTTGCTTATCCACCCAGTCACAGTGATTTCAATAATACTATCTGCCTATTTTAGGGGTTTAAGGATTAGACCTTTGGTTAGAAACTGGAAGGCAGAAAATAGTGGAGTAAGAGTCTGAAATAAAAACAAGTGAAAGAAATCTCTAACAGTTCCAGACTTTTTTTATCACATCTATTTATATATTTCCTACCCTTTGAAAACATAAAATTCTAGTCCTAATTTATTAATGGAGTGTGCTAGCACCAGGTTATTTTTATTCAGACTAAAAATGGCCTTCATGAACTAGAGCAAGCAGGTAGCATCTGACAAGAGTCTCAGTTAGTGTGAAATTTACTTTTTAAAATTGCTGCTGCTTCTCCTAAAATTATGTACTGTGATCATGTGGCTCCATTTGTGTTTGCTTTTTGTTTAATTAGAAAACAAAATGTCTGCAAAGTGTCACACCAAAAGGATGTCACTATTAGTAGGAATATAAATAATCATCTTGGTTGATTTAAACTATTCCTTTCCAATAAAGAAAAGATCTGGTCAAAAAAGTGAGCTGGATTCACAGCACCATTCCATCCAGGAAGAGCACACACCAACTGCTGCAGCTTCCTGAGCCTGACGAAGGGTTTTTGAACCCGAAAGCTTGCTTAATAACTATTCTCCAACCATTTGGGTTGGTCTAATAAAAGATATCAAATTCACCCAAGGAACCTTGTCTGCCTAAAAAAATCCTAACACTTTCATTTTCTGATATTTTTTTCATACAATTCAGAATTTTCACATATTTTAATCAATAAAAGTTAAAACCAAATATCCAAAAAGCATTTATATATATATATATATATATATTTTTTTTTTTTCCCCTTTTTCCTCCTTTCGTAAAGGTGAAATGGAAAAGGAAAGAAAGAGGGAGGAGAAAGGAAAAGGAGGAAAGACCAAAAATGCCAAAAACATTAAAAATCTTATAGTTTGTCCAGTATCCAGCATTTTGTTAGGAAAAGATAACATTTCTAAAAATGGGGAAACAGTGGTACAAAAACATTCTTTTAGCAACATTCAAGAAAAGTTTGGAGCCAAATCTGGCCTGTATTTATCCATTAACGTTATTCACCCTTTTAATTATACATTGTTTTCCATTGGCTATCCTCATCACAGCTTTATAAATCCATTAGAGCTACTCATTTGAATGTTTTAGGAAATGACTAAAACTGAGCAAATAATTTCCAATAAACAATTTACTTGGTAACTTCATCAAGAATCTCAACATTACTGTAATAAATATTTGTCACAGGGGATTTCTGGTAAGATATTGCATCCTAATGCCCTGGCCTTATGCCCTGGCTCTGGCACCCAAAGGTTAATTATTCCTTCCCACATGAGAAGGAGCTGTGCAAAGTGTGCATACTTAACTCCAGTGATTGTGATTGCAGATCTCTAGGGACTTGGTTCTGTGCTAGGGTAACTAATGGGAGTCTTCCCACAGACTTTAAATGGGAACAGAATTAAATCCTAAGGAAGTGGGAGTCTTGGGCCCAGTAGCAGAGACTCCTAGTCTCCTGAGCAGCCTTTAGCCTTTAAATAGATTGTAGTCAATGGAATAACTTATGGGAGAGAAACTACTGTCCTTAACAGGGGCTTGTAGGATCAAAACCATTTACACAGTATTATTAAATACTATGTGTACTGAGCCCTGCTATGCTTTTGTATTTTCATAATTTAGTCCACACTGAAAAGGTTCTTGGTTTTATTATTAAATAAGTAAAAGAATTTCAAGTTTCATTCATTTTAAATTTTAAAAAACCTCTGATTTTTCCCCATTGGTTCTGAATGAAAAAGCAAAACTCCAATAAAACAAACCTTTGCCCAGGGAAGAAACTATGTATTTTTAGATATATAAAATATTAACAGACCCTTGAAATATCATTTCATGCGCTGACATTTAGCGAAGCCGTGCTCTTTCTACAAGATCTTCTTAAATGAAATATTGGGTTCCCATGCACAATTTATAACTTTTAAAAGAACAAATGTGTAATATATTAGCTTTATACTACATTTGTTAATCAAACTTCTCCATTTTCCACGAGTTAATTTTGAATAAAGTATTCTAATCACATGAGAGTTTTTTCCCTTTTGTCATTAAAGTTGGAAAATAAAATAAATTAGCAATTAACATTAAACATAGTGGCTGCATGCTAATATGCTGGCAATTAATCTATAAATCTTAGCAGTGAATGTACTTATATTATCTCACCTTGGTGCCTGATAAACAATCAATGGACTTTATTTAATGGCTTCATCTCCTGTGCTAACTGTATCCACTTTAAATTAAATTATTCTTATTGTTATTCCATGTAGTGATTTGGTGATATGAGACTTGGGAAGAGATACTATTGATTTTGGGCAACCAACCTTCATCCGTTAGAGCTCTGAAGACAGGAGTTATATAAATCAGGGGCTATTATTTTGTGGATATCTTTATGGACAAACAGGATAGAGGAAATAGGATAATTAAAAATTTGCACTAAGCTGTTTGTTAGATTTATAGGTGTATGTTTCCTGACAGTAAAATGAGGACTGCAAAGCAGCTGGGTGAGGATGGTAACAGGTGCAGAATTTTGTCTCCTCTAGCTGGAATGACAAGGAAACTGTTCAGGGTCATATTTTTTTCAACATATATAGGCATTTACAGAAATACCTAAAAAGGGTAGGGTCCAGATTCTAAGGCCAGGCACAGACATTACACTTTTACCAGTATAAGTTGTCTGAAACCAGTCTATACCCATAAAAGAATAGAAGTTTGGCACACAGACTGGTTTAAAAACAGCAGGACCTGGTCTAACATTTGCTCCCTTCTTCCCCCCCACCAAAGGGCGAATGCGTATTCTAAACTACTCCACTTATAGAAAACTGCATCGATTTGGCCTCTGGCTTTTTAAATGTCTGTACCTAGCCTAAAAGACCAAGGCTCCTGCAGAAGAACTTAGATGGAACTCAGGTACCTGAATCTTAAATAGCAATCCAAATCCTGGTCAACTGCTGCCTAATCCTGGAGGTGATTAAAACCAGTGACTTGATAGTTCCACAGGTGTTGGATGCTCTTCTTAGACTGGGGCAGAACTCTCCAAAGCAGAACTGCCCCGTTCTGAGCAGCCTGACAGTCCCCCATAAATCATATTCCATAGAATCAGTGTTCTTCCAGCTTAGTCCTAGGGGCACAAGTGTTCTCATAGTATGCTTGAGGCTCACTGACAGGATTAGGCTCCCTAGGTAATCCAACTCAACGGGGCACAAATTTTTTTGGCAGGCCTGCCATAATTAGCTCCTCCTCCTTCCTAGGTGCCATTCCAATCCCTTTCCCCTGCCTGATTTGCTGCTCTGCTTTCTATTTTTTTTCCCTGCACTATTTACTGCTTTGCGTTCTGCTTCCTACCCTATTTATCACTGTGCTGCCTGTCCCCTCCCTGATCAACTGCAGAGTCATAGAGAAGTAGCGCTGGAAGGGACCTCCAGAGGCCATCTAATCCAACCCCCTGCCTGTAACAGAATCATCCCTATCCAAACCATCCTATACAAATCCATAATCAAAACTCTTCCTAAAACTACTGTCAAGCTTGACACAACACGAAGCATAACACCCTAACCTGCCACAGGTAAAGCAGGGAAACCACACCAGCCAACATCCTGCTTCTATAAAAGGTTGTTAATATATACTCAAGAGAGTTCTGGTAGAAAATCATGCACTCTGCTACAGAGGAAGGCAAAAAACCCCATAGTCTGTACCAGTCTGACCATGGGGTAAAATGCCTTCCTGACCCCAAACATGGCAAGTGGTCTGATGATGAACAGAGGGGCAAGACCCTCTAGCCAGGAACCTCCAGCTTTGGTCCCAGCAGGAGCATTGGTATACTCCAGTCAAAATTCCAAGCCTTGGCTGCAGCCACCACCCTGTGCCTCTAAGAAAGATTAAAAACACCCTGACACATATAGCAAAAAGGGGGGTAGGAGGCAACTAGGAAAGCCCAGAAGCATGGGAAATACCCATAGTAGAACATAGGCATAGTTACACCTTTCAGAATTTTCACATATTTTAATCAATAAAAGTTAAAACCAAATATCCAAAAAGCATTTATATATATATATATATATATATTTTTTTTTTTTCCCCTTTTTCCTCCTTTCGTAAAGGTGAAATGGAAAAGGAAAGAAAGAGGGAGGAGAAAGGAAAAGGAGGAAAGACCAAAAATGCCAAAAACATTAAAAATCTTATAGTTTGTCCAGTATCCAGCATTTTGTTAGGAAAAGATAACATTTCTAAAAATGGGGAAACAGTGGTACAAAAACATTCTTTTAGCAACATTCAAGAAAAGTTTGGAGCCAAATCTGGCCTGTATTTATCCATTAACGTTATTCACCCTTTTAATTATACATTGTTTTCCATTGGCTATCCTCATCACAGCTTTATAAATCCATTAGAGCTACTCATTTGAATGTTTTAGGAAATGACTAAAACTGAGCAAATAATTTCCAATAAACAATTTACTTGGTAACTTCATCAAGAATCTCAACATTACTGTAATAAATATTTGTCACAGGGGATTTCTGGTAAGATATTGCATCCTAATGCCCTGGCCTTATGCCCTGGCTCTGGCACCCAAAGGTTAATTATTCCTTCCCACATGAGAAGGAGCTGTGCAAAGTGTGCATACTTAACTCCAGTGATTGTGATTGCAGATCTCTAGGGACTTGGTTCTGTGCTAGGGTAACTAATGGGAGTCTTCCCACAGACTTTAAATGGGAACAGAATTAAATCCTAAGGAAGTGGGAGTCTTGGGCCCAGTAGCAGAGACTCCTAGTCTCCTGAGCAGCCTTTAGCCTTTAAATAGATTGTAGTCAATGGAATAACTTATGGGAGAGAAACTACTGTCCTTAACAGGGGCTTGTAGGATCAAAACCATTTACACAGTATTATTAAATACTATGTGTACTGAGCCCTGCTATGCTTTTGTATTTTCATAATTTAGTCCACACTGAAAAGGTTCTTGGTTTTATTATTAAATAAGTAAAAGAATTTCAAGTTTCATTCATTTTAAATTTTAAAAAACCTCTGATTTTTCCCCATTGGTTCTGAATGAAAAAGCAAAACTCCAATAAAACAAACCTTTGCCCAGGGAAGAAACTATGTATTTTTAGATATATAAAATATTAACAGACCCTTGAAATATCATTTCATGCGCTGACATTTAGCGAAGCCGTGCTCTTTCTACAAGATCTTCTTAAATGAAATATTGGGTTCCCATGCACAATTTATAACTTTTAAAAGAACAAATGTGTAATATATTAGCTTTATACTACATTTGTTAATCAAACTTCTCCATTTTCCACGAGTTAATTTTGAATAAAGTATTCTAATCACATGAGAGTTTTTTCCCTTTTGTCATTAAAGTTGGAAAATAAAATAAATTAGCAATTAACATTAAACATAGTGGCTGCATGCTAATATGCTGGCAATTAATCTATAAATCTTAGCAGTGAATGTACTTATATTATCTCACCTTGGTGCCTGATAAACAATCAATGGACTTTATTTAATGGCTTCATCTCCTGTGCTAACTGTATCCACTTTAAATTAAATTATTCTTATTGTTATTCCATGTAGTGATTTGGTGATATGAGACTTGGGAAGAGATACTATTGATTTTGGGCAACCAACCTTCATCCGTTAGAGCTCTGAAGACAGGAGTTATATAAATCAGGGGCTATTATTTTGTGGATATCTTTATGGACAAACAGGATAGAGGAAATAGGATAATTAAAAATTTGCACTAAGCTGTTTGTTAGATTTATAGGTGTATGTTTCCTGACAGTAAAATGAGGACTGCAAAGCAGCTGGGTGAGGATGGTAACAGGTGCAGAATTTTGTCTCCTCTAGCTGGAATGACAAGGAAACTGTTCAGGGTCATATTTTTTTCAACATATATAGGCATTTACAGAAATACCTAAAAAGGGTAGGGTCCAGATTCTAAGGCCAGGCACAGACATTACACTTTTACCAGTATAAGTTGTCTGAAACCAGTCTATACCCATAAAAGAATAGAAGTTTGGCACACAGACTGGTTTAAAAACAGCAGGACCTGGTCTAACATTTGCTCCCTTCTTCCCCCCCACCAAAGGGCGAATGCGTATTCTAAACTACTCCACTTATAGAAAACTGCATCGATTTGGCCTCTGGCTTTTTAAATGTCTGTACCTAGCCTAAAAGACCAAGGCTCCTGCAGAAGAACTTAGATGGAACTCAGGTACCTGAATCTTAAATAGCAATCCAAATCCTGGTCAACTGCTGCCTAATCCTGGAGGTGATTAAAACCAGTGACTTGATAGTTCCACAGGTGTTGGATGCTCTTCTTAGACTGGGGCAGAACTCTCCAAAGCAGAACTGCCCCGTTCTGAGCAGCCTGACAGTCCCCCATAAATCATATTCCATAGAATCAGTGTTCTTCCAGCTTAGTCCTAGGGGCACAAGTGTTCTCATAGTATGCTTGAGGCTCACTGACAGGATTAGGCTCCCTAGGTAATCCAACTCAACGGGGCACAAATTTTTTTGGCAGGCCTGCCATAATTAGCTCCTCCTCCTTCCTAGGTGCCATTCCAATCCCTTTCCCCTGCCTGATTTGCTGCTCTGCTTTCTATTTTTTTTCCCTGCACTATTTACTGCTTTGCGTTCTGCTTCCTACCCTATTTATCACTGTGCTGCCTGTCCCCTCCCTGATCAACTGCAGAGTCATAGAGAAGTAGCGCTGGAAGGGACCTCCAGAGGCCATCTAATCCAACCCCCTGCCTGTAACAGAATCATCCCTATCCAAACCATCCTATACAAATCCATAATCAAAACTCTTCCTAAAACTACTGTCAAGCTTGACACAACACGAAGCATAACACCCTAACCTGCCACAGGTAAAGCAGGGAAACCACACCAGCCAACATCCTGCTTCTATAAAAGGTTGTTAATATATACTCAAGAGAGTTCTGGTAGAAAATCATGCACTCTGCTACAGAGGAAGGCAAAAAACCCCATAGTCTGTACCAGTCTGACCATGGGGTAAAATGCCTTCCTGACCCCAAACATGGCAAGTGGTCTGATGATGAACAGAGGGGCAAGACCCTCTAGCCAGGAACCTCCAGCTTTGGTCCCAGCAGGAGCATTGGTATACTCCAGTCAAAATTCCAAGCCTTGGCTGCAGCCACCACCCTGTGCCTCTAAGAAAGATTAAAAACACCCTGACACATATAGCAAAAAGGGGGGTAGGAGGCAACTAGGAAAGCCCAGAAGCATGGGAAATACCCATAGTAGAACATAGGCATAGTTACACCTATATTAACCCTGACCAGTGTCTGTCCAACTTCTTCTTGAACACCTCCAGTGATGGAGAGTCCACATTCTCCCAAGGCAATCTATTCCACTGTTTCACTGTTCTAAGAGGGAAGAAGGTGTTCCTGTATGCCATATGCAGAGGCTGCCTGTGCCACTTGTGCACTCATGCTGCAGATTGGTCACACCCGATCTACTTAGTAATTTATGATACTGAAGGAAGAGGAGGAGGATGATTGAACATGTATATAACAACCTAATTGTTAGATACACAGAAACAGGGTAAGGCCTTGGTTCAATTTTTCCCTCGGCTTGAGCGATGTCAAACCCACTTCTCCAGCCTCCCAGAAGAGTGCCCTAATGACAAGGCTATAATCTATTCTGGATGGGCAAAAACATACTTCATCCCTCTAGCCTCTACCTAGTTATATCTGTGCCACAATACAGAACAGAATGCAAGACTTGTTGGGCCTGAAAGAATAAGGGAGCATGACTCAGTACCATAAAAGTAAGCACACCTGGGAAAGAGGAGTCATAGAGTCATAGGAAATTAGGGTTGGAAAGGATTTCAGGAGGTCACCTAGTCTAACCCCCTGCTCAAAGCAGGACCATCTCCAACTAAGTCACCCCAGCCAAAGCTTTGTCTAGCCGGGTGTTAAAACCTCCCAGGATGGAGATTCCACCACCTCTCTGGGTAACCCACTCCAGTGCTTTACTACCCTCCTAGTGAGAAAGCTTTTCCTAATATCCAACCTAAACTTCCCTTGCTGCAAATTGAGACCATTGCTCCTTGTTCTGCCATCTGCCACCACTGAGAACAGTCTAGCTCCAGCTCCAATTCTGGGTTTTGATCTGTGCTCCCAAAACTGATTCTGTACTTTCTCTCATCCAATGACCATTTAATGTACACACAGAACCCTGGGAACAGGGACTAGAATCCAGGACTCATCTCTTGCAACTGTTACCTAGCCACTAAGCTATGGTGCTCCCTCTCTATTACCAATTAACCAGAATACTGTTACCAGCCACTTTCATGGGAGGTGAGAGATACGGGCCTGAACTCCCTGTTCCAGTGAGGAGGTAATTGAATCCAAATTTCCCTGGATTCAATGGGTGAGTGATCAAACTAATAAATATTATACAAACAGTGGGTAGCTCCGTTTCCTCTTGACATAACTTTGTTTCAAAAGAAAATAATGAGCCCTGCCAACTTCTTTGAAAGAAAGCTGTAGACACCCATCCTTAGAAGGTTCCATTTTGTATACCTCAAGATGGTGGAGGAAACTCCCAGCACCCATAAACAAGACGGCTCCAGAGAGAGAAAAGGATTTAAGACCTATCCCAGTGCCCTCTGTATTTCTGCTTGACCCTCTTAGATGGGTCCCTGCTCAGTGGCTGGCTTTGGTGGATTCCGAGGCCCTTAACTAAGCCAAAAGCAATTCTGGAATCTAACGAAGAGTTAGATGTTATGTGCATCTTGAATCCCATTTAAAAACCCACCCCACAGTGTCCAATCCTCATATTCTCATTGATGTTAACGGGACAGTCTGACATTGACTTACATGAGTCAAGATTGGTCGGTCATTTACAAAGACTTATGAGGGGTTCCCCGATGATGAGACTACTATTAAATTCATATTTCAGAGTTGGAAATGTTTAGTTTTACACATTGCTTATATCAAGTAAAATTCATAGTGCAAATTAAACCCTGATCCATGTAATGATACTGTTCCACAGTACAGGAGAACAGGATTCCTTGAGCCCACGCAAAGGGAAATTTAACTTCCTACAAGACACAGATGACAGCATAATGTATAGTCCAGATCTGATAACGGGTTCGTGTGAGAATGACAACTAACAATGTGCATCTATAGAGATCCATCAATTTTTCTTCTCTCCTCAACTTTCTTATGGAAATAGAGGGTGTAATGACCACAGAGACCAAGGAATGTGTGAGGTTGTTTATGTGACAAGTTCCTGACTTGCGGAGAAGACAAAGTGTCAGCAGTAATCAGTCTCTTTTAAGCTTAAAATGGGAAAGACTGTGTTTTTAGAACTGTGGGATATTAACTTTGTTGCCAGTAAAAAGAGGGAGAGAATTACCCAGACTTCTTGCTCTGAAGATTTTGACCTGGGTTTTCATCACAGGCAACAACCCAGGTGACTCAGAAATGTTAACTGAACCCAACTTATTTATGCATAAAAATATATATTTTAATTGTTCCTCCAAATTTACCTTTCTTTTAAAAATGGGGGGAAAGAAATTTTACTAAAAATATTCCTTCTCAGTAGAGAACTTGAAGAGTCAGCCTTGCTAGAACTTTTATAACAGAAGCATACATTTCTGAGAACTGGGGTTTATAATGGGCAGAATGACTCACTCTAGTACAGCAGTAATATAGAGCTGCACTCTAATCAGTGGTTCCCATCTGGGTCATTTATTTGTAAATTCACCTTAAAATATGAAGCCATTTCAGGCAAGCTTAGGGGTGTTTTTCCCTCCTACAGTTTCACCCTTGCCCCTTCCTTTCACTTTTGCCAAAGAACAGTTTTGTTCTTGTTTTTTGCAACCTGCCAGACAATCTCTGAATTTTGCTTACCTTCTTGCATTTTCCCAGCAGCAAATACATCTCTGACTGTATTTGTGAAAAACTGGTAAGCCCAGATTTTTGGAAATTCTTCCTATTAGCCTGAAACTTCCAAAAAAAATTCCAAGAGATCAGACATTCTGTTAAAATATTTCTATACTACCAGTAGATTTACTGTTTATTAACAACTAAGTTCTAACAAATACAATCAAAGGACCACTGTGAATCTTGACTCGTGTAAGTCAATGTCAGAATGTCCCATTAACATTAACACTCTGGAGGAAACTGAATTCTAACATCAAATTCTCCCTCCTTGCCCTATAAATTGAGTTGATGAATGTCAGAAACAATTCCAAAAAATAATTTATTCAGAATTTAGGTAGCCCAGTCCAAAATTGCAATCCAAAAAACTCTGTTCTATGGACAACCTATCCTTGGAGGTGCCTACACTTGCTAGATACTTCCCTTTTTACCAAAACGTTCCCTAGTCACCTGTACACCGAAGTGCCCCAGCCTAAGCAGTTGGGTCCTAGAATCATAAAAATCAAAGGAGTACAAGGGTCATCCAATCCAACCTCCTGCACATATGCAAAACACAGTGTTTCTAAACAATGCTAAGCAAAAGCCTCCCCAGACACTTTTTTAAAACCTTCATAAAGGAGATTCTAGGCAGCTTGTTCCAAATTCTTCCTACAGTTATGAAGTTTTGTGTTTTATTTTTCTCTGAGACCTATATCTGCTTTGCTTCAGGATAACCCCATTGCCCTGTTTTCTGCCCTCTGTGGCAAGAATAACAATTGTTCTTCCTCTTTATGGCAGCCTCTAAAATATTTGAAAGCTGCTACCATGACCTCCCCTTTCCCCATCCCCTTTAATAATCTCCTTTTCTCCAAACTAAGCACACCTAGTTCTCTCAACTTGTCCTTATATGGCTTGAATTCCAACCTTTTTTATATTTTTCTCACTCGTCTCTGAATCCTCTCAAGTCTCTCACCAATGACCTACCACTTGGCTGATCTCCATGTAGATCCAGAAACAAGGTGGAGTAGCATCTAAGATCCCTGAAGAGAACAGGTCAGTAGATTGACTCAGAGCACAGCTAACACACATTGACAGCACAGGGTTAGCATAGAGCACAGCAATAAAAGCCACTTTTATTTATGGCTGGAGGAAAAGGAAGTAATGCTGCTGCTACTTTTCATGTAGTGGTTAAAGCACTCACCCAGATGTGAGAGTCTTTGGTCTAATCCTTGCTCCTAGGACTGTTTATGCATTTTATATTAAATAATCAGTGGACACACACAAAAAATAGTCCTTGAAGCAGGTTCCAGAAACCAAGACTCTCCACTCCCAGCTGAGTGCTCCAACCAGAAGTCATGTTCCCTCCTGTGCTTTCTTCCTGGCCCTATGAATATTATAGTGTCCTGTTAGTAAGGGTGTTGCCCAAACGGCTAGTTTCGTGCCCCTGGAGGCTTTCCCGATTGACCTCAAGGAGAGAGTCACACACGCTCAGGCTGGGTCCATTTCAAATGTATTGTTTGTGCAAATAATAAAGATCGACTAGGGGGCTAGTAGCCCAAAGCAGAGTCGACCCCCGGTCTTTGTCCGAGGGTCTTTTTATAGCTTACCTAAACAAAGAACCGTAACGTGTTATGCAGTTATTGACTATCCTATAGCATCTACAAGCTTCTACTGTTTTGTCTAAGTTTCCGCAAGACGCCAAAGTTTCCACAGGATGTTTTAGGTTTTCATGCTATGCTTAACTTACTATGGGTTATGTTATAGCACCTGTGTGTTTTTGACAGGGGGGTCTTTTATCTTATGTCTTTAATCTATGTGCAGAAGCTAATGCGGAAGCCATTTGCAAGCCATGTCGAATACAGAAGCATTTTGCAAAGAAAGCACTATGTCTAAATTCAATCATTATGTCTGACCTCTAATCGTATTTGTACCACAGCACCACTAATTTAAAAGGATACAACCGTAAGTACCACCAGCAAATCTTAGTCATAAAGTAATTATAATAAATCTGTTGACACCTACCACTGACAGGTTGTCTGTATACCATTGGTGGTACCCGTACCACAAACTGGGAACCACTAATCTAAGGACATAGGCAGGCAAGGTTCTTTGGGTAGGATGTGATACTTTTATTAGACCAACTGAGTAGTTGGAAAAATGTTTGTTACTCAGTTGGTCTAATAAAAGATATCACATCTAACCAAAGAACCTTACCTGCCATCATTTTTGAGGCAGCTCATCGATGCAGCACATGCAAAATCCAAATCACTCTCAGGGCATCTTAATCAAATTGGAGGGGGGTTAAATATATTTCATGTTCCAGGTCAAATCAGCCAAATCATTTCCAAATTCTCTCAACTGAGGCGGCAGAACTCAAATCGTTCTAAACACCATGTATGGCACTACAACCGGCAAGCATCCCCCATTCCAGCCTCTCACCGTGGGACTTCAGGTACTCCCAAATCCATTGGCAAGCATCCTAGTGTGGGCCCAAGCCCGGAAGTCTTGGGGATCAGATGCCTCCAAGACACTACAGGCAAGCATCCTCCATCCCAGACTCTTTAGTATGGGACTCTTTAGTCTCAGCCTCCTGTGGGCTAAGATTGAGCGTAAGAAGTAACTGAAGTCACTCCTTAGTCTGGGACTTCAGATACTTCCTCACTCATCTTAGCCCACAAGAGGCCAAGAATCAACCTCGGTGTTGTGGGGGTTAAGGAAAATTTTTCATGTTCCAAGTCAAATCAGCCAAATCAATTCCAAATCCATGAGTCATTCAAGAACCATATGTGGCCCTACTACCGCCAAACATCCTCCACCACCGTCTGGGTTCAGATGCTTCCAAATGCTTTGGCAGGCATCCTGCATGCACAGCTTGGGATTCAGATGTCCCCAAGTTTCACATGCCCTCAGCCAAAGTAAAAGTGGGAGGCTAACTATGCATTACGTCAGGGTTTTCCCCAGCCAGTAGAAAAATCCAGAGCCCCTAATTTTTGCCACCCTAAGTCTTTCTGAACCGGTGTAACGAAGGGAGAAATTGAAGTGACAGTTAAAGCCCCAATCTGATAGTATACCTGTCTTATTTAGGGGAATGGGTAGAAAGGGGACTCCTTCCTCACTAGAAGTAGGAGAAAGCCCACACAAAATACAACTATGATTAGTTAAAGCCCGGGCCGAGTCTCTGAGAAGGGTTACCCAGGAATTTCCCACCCATGGGTTCATAGGTGGGCCCCCAGGTTTCCGAATGGCAATAATTGAGGGGTCATTTACAGTGGTGGGTATAGTCTTAACAGGTTGGAGGCTTGAAGGTCGATATTTGAGGATTGCCTCCCAAAGTTCCCGCTCCATCTTGACACACCTAACCATGTGGCCTATGCTGACTACAAATTCTAGCATAATCTCTTGACGAGGACAGCAGTGAGAAATGGGAAATAAGTAGGCTTTAGATATTGAAGACCTAGCCTGTTCGTAGGCAGTCTTAGAGAAGGGTACAGACCCGCCTTCCTTACAATTACAGCAGACAGACCTTTCTAGGGTTGCTGAGTTTGATGTATCATAACTGGTCACGCGTATACAGGTACCTAAAAGAGGCAAGAGTGTTAAGATTAGGGTCTGCATCTTTGCAAACGTAGCTTCAGATCTCCTACTGTTTCGCTTGTCCACTTGTCGGCTTTTTGTTCCCGGGTGTTATCAGCTTCCGGAGTGACCACACCCTGGGAGTTGGTGTTCTCCTGACGAAAAAGCTTTACCCTTGAACAGTGAGTCCACTTGTCATTGTTTTCTAAACGAAAAGCCGTGTGTGTAGTCAACAACACCTAGTATGGTCCTTCCCACCTTTCCGTGAGAGGATTCTTCTTCCACTTCTGTACCAGGACTTGGTCACCCGGTTTAAAGTTGTGGATCGGTGTATCAAGCAGGAGGCTCTGGAAGGGTGCAGCAAACCTATGTAGGGAAGACAAAACAGACTGCAAGGCAATAACATGTTTCC
>NW_005842276.1:445202-456610 GCF_000455745.1 Alligator sinensis
GATCGCGATCCGGGTCAAGACCCTGGGAATTGGTTTTCCCTTTGCACTCATAAGCCGGGGGGGGCTGTTGCCCAGAGGCCCTTTGAACTCCTTTCCTTCTCCCCCGCGGCATCGGAGTCGATTTGGGATGACGCTGAGGAACTCCCGGGGCCTCCCTCTCCCAAGGTACTAGGACTCACTAGGGATGATGCTGTAGAGTTCTCCAGGCTGCTGGGGCTAAGTCGGGATGAACTTTCCGAGCTTCCCCTTCTCAAAACGTTGGTACTAGCCGGAGACTGTGCTCTATTCCTGTGCCTTATTCCCTGAGTCAAATCTCCCTCACTACCAGAATCGAGAAGAACTTGGGGCTTTCTCCCAGTGTCTTTTGCCAGTAGCATTTTACACATTTTTCCTTTACACTTTTGGACCCATGGGGGAATGGGTTTCATTACAGTTGTAGCCCAAGGGTCTATATATGGGTATTGATTCCAATGACCATCCCTCGTTACCACCTTCAACACCGCATTAGTCAATCCTATGTCAAAAGAGCCTTCCTCCGGCCACCCTACCTCAAAGGTTGGCCATTCCAACTGACAAAACTTAATCAAGTCATTCTTTGTCATCTCGATCCCATACTCTCCCTTAAATTTACTAAAATTCCTTAGCATGCATCCTAATGGGGTTGCAGAGTTTTCTTCTCGGGAGCTACCCGAACCCATTGTGTCAACCAGTATACACACTCACTCAGAGTCCTGTCCGCTGAGTCACAAGGTTCCAGCTGAGCCCCCTTGCATTCGACGCTACTTTGTCAAGTAGAATCGGGGCGGCTAGACTCAGCCTTAGTCTCAGACTTGGTCAGCGGCTCATGTCTCTAAAAGAAGTTTTTCGGGCCTAACGTCCACTGGGTCCCCACAATCCCCAGATTTCCTGAAGGATTATTCAAGTGACACAAATAAACCGAATACTCACTCTGCCGAACCCCTGGCGCCATCTCTTCAGACCCGCTCAGCCTGGGTGACTCTTTTAAGGAGCACCTTTAACCTTCCGGGTGTCCCGACTCACGTACCCAGGGACCGTGACAGACTCCAAGAATAGTCTGGTGTGCACTTCACGGACCCCTTCGCCGGTCTCATCGTCCGACCCCTGGAGTGGTCCAAGGGCAGCTCCTGCCTGGCTCGCCAAATTGTTGCCCAAACGGCTAGTTTCGTGCCCCCAGAGGCTTTCCCGATTGACCTCAAGGAGAGAGAGTCACACACTCAGGCTGGGTCCATTTCAAATTTATTGTTTGCGCAAATAATAAAGATCGACTAGGGGGCTAGTAGCCCAAAGCAGAGTCGACCCCCGGTCTTTGTCCGAGGGTCTTTTTATAGCTTACCTAAACAAAGAACCGTAACGTGTCATGCAGTTATTGGCTATCCTATAGTGTCTACAAGCTTCTACTGTTTCATCTAAGTTTCCGCAAGACGCCAAAGTTTCCACAGGATGTTTTAGGTTTTTATGCTATGCTTAACTTACTATGGGTTATGTTATAGCACCTGTGTGTTTTTGACAGGGGGCTCTTTTATCTTATGTCTTTAATCTATGTGCAGAAGCTAATGCAGAAGCCATTTGCAAGCCATGTCGAATACAGAAGCATTTTGCAAAGAAAGCACTGTGTCTAAATTCAATCATTATGTCTGACGTCTAATCGTATTTGTACCACAAGGGCACTCTTTTAGTGTTGAGAGAATGAAGAGGTAATTAAATGCAAGTCTCCCACTTCCTGGGCAAGCATTCTAACCATTAATTGTTATACATAATATAGGCACACCGGCATCCCCACCACCCTCTCCTGCCTCATTGAAAGAGTGAGCCATACTTAGTTCTTACAAACAATAGCTGTAGACACCTATCCTTAGGAGTAGGTTCTCGGCTCTGGATCCCAAAGTGGAGGTACCTAACTTGTAGCTCTGATTCTGAAGTTCTCAGCCGGGGTGTGTTTTTAGTAACACCCTTATCTTAAAACATTTCCTATTGACTAGCTCTAGGCAGCCCCCTGCTCAGCCTGAAGGTGTCTTGGATCTCTCTTTTGAGGTGTACATGTGCTGAATTATGTGCTTGGGATTCCACTCCAGGGGCCAGGCACCTAAACATTAGCTACTGCAGTACCTCACTTGGTGATGCCTTGGTCATTGTTTGGATCTGGCCCTCAGTGTGTACTAGAACTTGTTTAGTTATTCTAACACAGAAACTAATTGTACCTAGATGATCATTTATAATTTAAGAATGAATATATAATCAAGGATAACCATATAAACACCAGGCTCAACTAACTCCATGCTCCTCCATTAATGATCTATAATAAAAGTGACAACACCGTTATGGTAGCTCAAACAAAAAAATAATTCCCTTTAAGTGCAAACAAAATACAATTTAGCTCAAAAGCCATTAATCTATGCATTTCTGGTGCCAGAATTGCTTAATTCAGAATTAATGAGTTCTGGTCAAATCAACATTTAAGTGGTTAAAAGGTGCTTTTTGAGTCTTGAGAGTTTTGAACTGAGATAACAAATACAAAGAAGAGATGTTAAATACATAAACTGAGATGGTTATATATTTCCAGATTATGAGCCTTAACTAGAAATAATGTCAGTTTAGTTGACATTCAGCTTCACATGCTAACAGTTTCACTGTCACTGGCTTCTTGATCAAATGAGCTAGCTCTGTTGAACAGCTAAATAATTAAAAAGGAGTTATTAAGAAGCCATTTCACCAATTAAATAACTCAATTAGTAGGCAGCTTGAGCACAAAGCAATTATGTCATGCTAAGGAAAGTGAAGTGAATTTTATGAGGAAAAAAGCTAAAACCGAATTCTCTTAACCCTTTCGCTGGCCTAACAACTCAACTATATCTTCCAGATGGAGCGTAAGGATGGTCTTAAACATATGAATCATATCAATCATCCCTAATGCTATTGGCAATAAAATCAAGAACGAGCTATATCATAGGTAGTTTAGGGTTTTTAGCTTTATCTAAATAATACACAATAGCTTCAACAATACAAAATATTTCTTCCCTTCCCCTGGATTTTATGGTTTCTAGGAACAGTACCTTCCTTTTATATATCAAGTTTATCCTGAAGCATTCCAAGGTCTAATCCTTTCTCTTTTATCTTTTCTTGAGGTTGAACCAAATCAGAACAAAGCTATCAGACTGTGAGGGGGCAAAGTGGAAGTCCCTCCACTGCCCAGATCTACCCACAAACATCCCGATTATCATTGCCTGGCAACTCTATTTGGATTACTATAGCTCCAAAGCCTCACTACTCTCACAGAGAGAAAGGAACTGGAATATGTTACAGGTTAGAAGCTAGAGGTAGTGTATTTCTGTGAATTCTCCATACTCTCTTTCACTAGCTTGACCAACCTTGGCCTTACACAGGCCTATATAGAGCTGATATGCTTGGAAGTAAGAGACTAGCACTTGCTCCCTGGTACTCAGAGCTCAGAGGTTGTTCTTTTATACACAGTGGGTGCATCCACACATGCAAGCACATGCGCTTGCAGCAGCTTAAATAGAAGTGGTGCAAATTTGAGCCAGGGCTTTTTGCCTTAGCCTCTGGGCCAGCTGCAAGTGGGCTGTGGCTGCAGAGTTGGCCTCTGTGTGGCACTACTGCCATGTGTGCCCCCTGTCCAGCCATCTGGGCAGCTATCTCCCGAAAGATGTGCCAGGTGTGGTGGCCCACTTTGAACTGTCAAAGCATGTCCTCCTGGCCCCATTTGGCCAGGATATCAGCCATAGCCAGCTGGGTCCAAGGTGCCAGCTCCAAGCAGGCAGGGTCCTGCCACTGGCCTCCCTAGCAGGAATTCTGGTGTTCCCTATTGGAAAACTGAAAAATCCCTGATAAAAAGAATCCCAAAGTCACTCTGCAAAATACCCCAAAATCCATGTTCCTCCACAATTAAAGCAAAAGACCACTATAAAGAGAGAGAGAGAGAGAGAGAGGGAGACAGGGACAGCAATCAGTTGGGCAATATTTTATTGATCTATCTACAATGTTAAAGCAATGTGGAAGCCTATCAGTGTCTCTACCATCATAATAAAGTGAACTCTAAATACACGTTTCATGAATTCATGAATATATATTTTGCTGCTCTCCCACAGGAGCTACAGCCCCCCAACGTTGCTGAAGCCCCAACGATGGCTGCCCCACCCCCTGTTCCCCCAGGTCCCCCCAGTGGCCAGGAAATGGGCAGCCTCCTGCTAATTACCATCTATTTAAATAATTTAAATAATTAACAAAGTGTGGTGGGCGAGAATGTGGGCAGTTGGCCCAGGAACACGTGAGTGTGGGCCACAGCTAGATCGGCCCTGAGCAGGCCCCCTGTTACACCCAGGCACCATCACTTAAAAAAAAAAAAAAAAAAATGAGCCTATCCTTCCCTTGAAACAGGGGACAAGGCCCCCCAGAGCCCCCACAGGCAGCACAGGGCAGCGGGGGGCAGAAGGGCCTGGGCTGGGGCTGCTGGGGCTGTCCCTCTGCCCCACACTGTGCGGGCAGGGCCCCAGCGAGCCAGTTGGCAGCTCAAACAGCCAGTAAGTGCTGGGACGGTTGTTGTGTTTTTGTTTTGTTTTTTTCCTAATGGGGATGCTGGGATGCAAGGGAAGGATGGGGCCAGGCAGAGCAGCGATGGGGGGGAATGGGTGGGACCTGTGGGGGTCCCTTCATAGTCCCTCCCCCCCTCCTCCACGCTCCCCAATCTCTTACTTACTGGCACTGGAGCCCTGGTGCTGCAGCACGGTGCCTGGCAGGCTGCATGGTTCAGCACCAGGGCAATGGGCCAACCATAGAGATGCTCTGGAAGTCAGAGCATCTCTGTGGAGGACCCAGCCTCTGGTTGCCTCGGGGCACAGTCTAGGACCATGCCCTGACCTGTTTTCATAGTTTCTAGAGTTGGAAGGGACCTGAGCAGATCATCAAGTCCGACCCCCCGCCGTGGCAGGAAAGAGTACTGGGGTCAAACGACCCAGCAAGGTGTTCATCTAGCCTCCTTTTATAGACCCCCAGGGTAGGAGCCAGCACCACTTCTCTTGGAAGTTGGTTCCAGATCCTAGCCGCCCTGACAGTGAAGTAGCGCCTCCTGATATCTAGTCTAAATCTACCCTGTGCCAGCTTGTGACCATTATATCTTGTCACTCCTAGGAGTGCTCGGGGGAACAGGGACTCTCCCAATGCCTGCTGGTCCCCATCTGTGGATGAATGACAAGGTGCGGTTGGCCTTCCTGACCGTGTCCCCACACTGCCAAAATGAACATGGGCTGACAACAATGATTCCAAGCTCCTTTTCTGCCTCTGCCCTGACAAGAAGGGAGTTCCCCAGCCTGTAGGTATGCTGCTGGTTCTTCCTCCCCAGGTACAGTACCTTGCACTTTTCAGTGTTGAAACCCATCCTGTTCTCATCCGCCCACCCCTTACAATCGCCCACCTCCTGGGGTTACAGGAGGTCTGATTGTAGCCTATTCCTTCCTTCTAGCGTGCACACTTCCCCCACATCTTAGTGTCATCTGCAAATTTGAACAGGGTGCTTTTCACCCCCTCATCCAAGTCACTGATGAAGATGTTGAACAGTGCAGGTCTGAGGACCGAGCCCTGCGGGACCCCACTGCCCACATCCCTTCAGGTTGAAAATGACCCATGCACCACCACTCTCTGGGTGCAGCCCTCCAGCCAGTTAGTAACCCATTTGACTGTGTAGGTGTCAATGCCACAGTCCCCTAGTTTCTTAATGAGAATGGGGTGAGAGATCATGTTGAAGGCCTTCCTAAAGTCCAGAAAGACTACATCCACTGCTACCCCTGTGTCTAAGGATATTGTGACCTGGTCATAGAAGGCCACCAGGTTAGTCTGACAGAACCTGCCTCTAATGAACCCGTTTTGGTTGCCCCTAAGCATAATCTCCCCTGCTGGCCCCTCGTGGACATGCGCCATGATAATTCCCTCAAAAAGCTTACCCAGGATCAAGGTAAGACTAACTGGCCTGTCGTTTCCTGGGTCCTCCTTCCTCCCTTTTTTGAAAATGGGAACCACATTGGTCCTTTTCCAGTCCTCTGGCACCATACTAGAGCACCATGAGTGCTTGTAAAGCTGTGCCAGGGTCCCGCAATGACCTCTGCTAATTCCCTCAGCACTCTGGGGTGGAGGTTGTCAGGACCAGCTGATTTTAAATACATCCAGTCCCTCCAGAAGTTCCCTGAGTAGATCCTCCCTGACCCCAGGTCTCATGCGCCTCCCCTGGAGCAGTGGGGGAGGTGACCCGGTCACTGCTCAAGAAAATGGAGGCAAAGAAATTGTTAAATAGGTTAGCTTTGTCTGGTGTGACGATCAGATTTCCTAGTGTGTCTTGCAGAGGCCCCACATTACCCAGTACCTTCTTTTTACCCCACATGTATTTTAAAAAAGACTTCTTGTTGTCCTTGATCCAGGTAGCTAGTCCCTGTTCCATCTCCGCCTTGGCCTTCCTGACTGCCCCCCTGCAGCCTCGAGCAACCAAGGTATAGTTCTCCCTGGTGATGGGCCCCTTCCTTCCATTGGGTATACACCTCCCTTTGAGCCAGGAGGCGTATACTTTGAAGACTTTTTTTTTTTTTAACTCCGGTTTAAACTTTTTTTAGACCATATCCAGGGGTCTAATTTTCTCCCTGCACTGCAAATTTGCAGCACTGGGAACATTTTTTTGTTCCCACACATGCCTCTTGCCCCATCTCAAAGGGGTTTGAGATGGAGAAGAGGCATGTGCGCACTTGTCTAGATGTGCCCAGTGGGTGCATCTACATGAGATGATAAATATGCAGTAGACTAATTCTACTGCCCATTAGCGCAGCAGGCAAAAATTTTGCTATTGCACAGTAGAATTAGTCTACTGTGCATTAGCATCACAAAAGAGCATGTGCCAGTGCTACTGCACAATAGCACCAATTATAGTGCATTCAGTTAGTATCTGTTATTAAAGGTACTAAACTTAACACACAATAATTACAGCATATTAATGAATGTGCAGCTGCACCCAGTAATTACACTGTGCACTCAGCCACCCAAGTATAAAAACTGTGTGTAGCACAACCTAGGACAGAATTATTTAGACTCATAGGAAAGTAGGACTGGAAAGGACCTCACAAGGTCATCTTGTCCAGCTCCCTGCTCAAGGAAGGGTCAGCTCTTTTTAAATTATCCCAGTAAGTGTCAGTGTAACCTGCGCTTGAAAACGTCCAAGGATGGAGATTCCACAATTTTTCTAGATAGCCTGTTCCAGTACTTGACCACACCCATAGTCAAAAAGTTCCTACTAATCTCCAACCTGAATTTCCCTTGTTGAAGCTTAAGGTCATAGCTTCTAGTTCTGTCCCCTATGGCTACAGAGAATAGTCTCCAGACTCTTTATAACTGACCTTCAAGTATTTGAAGACATCAAATCCCACCTCAGTCTTCCCTTCCCCAAACTCTAGCTCTTTCAGCCTTTTATCTGACATCTCCCTGGCCCCAAATCACTTTTATTGCACTGCACTTTACTCTTTCCAAAGTCTCCACATTCTTCTTGAAGCATAGGACCCAGAACTGGACACAGTACTTCAGGTGAGGCTTCACTAGTGCTGAATAGACCAGAATAATCACTTCCCTTGACTTGAGAGTGACACACCTGTTATTACAACCCAGTAAATCCAGTTAAGTAAACATTTATCAGCATTAAAACACTTTTAATGTGTTGTATAATAATAATTCTCACCATAATTCCATGAGGTAAGTAAGCCTTGTGTGGTCAGTATAAAAGATGGTGGTGACGTACACAAGGCTAAATTGAAAGTCAGTGCAAAGTAGGACTTTGAATTCAGGGCTTTCTCAAATGTAAGGCATTAGGCTATTCTGGCTCCCCTCCTACACACAAAATAGAATTTAAATAGTAGAGTATAATACCCAGAATGGAATTTACCCAGGAAATGGAGTTAGGAATGTGTAAGATCCTCAATGTATGGCTATTTGGTCAAATACTAACCTGCACAAATAGAAGCTACATTATCTTGGAAAACTGCGGGCCTGTGTACCCTTGTAACTCTTCCCTTTGTTGGCCAGCCTGATCACCTGGCTCAAGCTAAGCTTGTTCTACTCACTGGCCACATCTACACAAGACACTGCCCGTGCGGTTGTTCATTACTACTGCAGAGTAGTGTTGCATGGCATGAAGTGTGATGCAATGGTACTGTGCAGTAGAAACAAGCTACTTCATCACCAAAAAAAAGTTCAGCAACACTACTGTGCAGCAACTCCAGCTCCTAGGGAACAATAGATCTGGCCAAGTAACCCTCCTTGACTCAAAATGTATTTCTCCTGTCTCTCTTCTTCTATTAATCTTTTTTCCCTTCCTCAGCTCTAGCTTTTTACCATACCTCAAATATCTGCCACCAGACTCTGAAAAAACTGTAGGTGTTTTATTTTCTCATACAAGTACTAATAGGATGGCAGAAAAGAACAGTGAGGAAGACAAGTGGAGGGAATGGCTCAATGACTTGCACATATAGCGCAATGTAGAGATGCAGGGTAAATATGCCTTCTAGAAGCTCCATGCAGCTGAACCTTGCCTGGCTCTTGTACTCCAGATAGCTCAGGTATTCCTACGTTCCACTATAGTCACTGTAGGGGTGGAGGTGGAAAACTACTGCAGGCCTGGCTGCTAAGCTACTGTGTTACCAGTCAATCATGGTTCACTCAGGAACCAGCTTGATACACAGTAGCTAGCAAGGATAACTAGTTACTAAGCAAGGATTAACACCTACAAAATCACAAACTAAGGAAAGGAAACAACCAATACACAGCCGGGAACTACTTCTGCCCCAAGACAGAGACAGTCAGGTGTACAAGCACCCATGTCACGAGATTTGCCTGTCAGCAGCTAGAAGTGCAGGGCCCCAGAACCCCCTGGCACCTATCTCCTTGACAGCTGGCAGGCTTTGTGGCCACAGCAAGGCCTAGCAGCCAGGTCTGCAGTAGTTTCCCCTCCCTGCTGTGCCCCATGACAGACATGGTTGCACAAGCACTGATGTCACGAGTTTTGCCTGTCAACAGGTACAGGTGCAGGGCCCCAGAACCCAGAAGCCCCTGCACCTATCTCCTTGACAGCTGGCAGTCGTTGTGGCCTCAGCAGGGGCTAGCAAGCCTGCAGCTTTCACCCTGCTGCGCCTTAACACACACGTGACATGAGTTTTACTTGTCCACAGCTTGAGGTACAGTTTCCCCAAAACCCCTGCACCTATCACCTTGAAACTTAGCAGGCTTTGTGGCCTCAGCAGGGGCTAGCATGCCTGCAGTTTTGACACCACTGTGGCTTAACACATACATGTGACATGAGTTAGGACTTTGAGGTGCAGTTTTCCAGAAACCCCTGCACCTATTACCTTGAAAAATGGTACATGTCCTGCACTCAGCAGGGGCTACCATTCCCGTGAGTTTAATCTGAATCAGCCAAAAAACAACAAAGTTATAGATATTTCATTTATTCCCCATTATACTCTACGTTTGAATCTCCAAATTGGATCCAAATCTTCCAAAGCGATTTGGCCAATCAAATCAGAAAAACAATTCGGATCCCCAAATCAAGTCTCTGGCATCCAAATTGGCCAAATCCAAATTGAATAGTTCCCTATCGCACAGGCGTAGTGGGAACTGACCTGCCATTCAACCGATGATGTGCTTGCTCTCTGTCCCACTGATATTTGGGGTACTCAAAAGGTTTATTATTTAATTTTTTCATCCCTCATACAGCTAAAAGGAGACATTCTGCTACCAGTTGTTCAGCTCGTAAGTCCCTACTGAAACAAAGAAAAGGGTTGTCCTGCCAAGAGGTTCTGATCACATTTACCCTGAGCTATTTGGTAGCCTTGGAGTCTGTGGTGGAATTGTAATAATGTTAATGATCTTTGTAAAGGAACTGGAATTTGGTACCTAAATTCCCTAAACTTGTGCCAAAAGTAGAGTCCAGTTATTGCAACTCATTCATGTTCAGTGTCTTTTGAGCAAAGAAAAAAAATATTGCAATTGAAGCCTCCTCCTAAAATTAAAATCAAAATTTCTAACAAAGAAAGGGACAAAAGGTTAATGAGGAAGACAAAAATATCAAACCTTAAACAAGGAATTCAAACAGCTCACAAACACCTTTTGTACAAAAATCATGAAAACCTACTTAGAGCTGTAAACTAGCAATCAATTCTACAAGATGGCAGCAGATTTGGCGGTTATTTCCCACTCAACAAATGGTCTTGACCCAGCCTGAAGTTTTATTTAGAATAGCTCCCAAGATATTGCACATGAGAACAGAGCTAAGATTGCTTCCACATTTGTGGATACAACAAGAGGCAATCCACTTGCCATTAGCCAGCCTAAACCAACTGGCAGCCTTTTGTAACAGTAACTCAAAATAAAGCCACGCTCCCATTTTGAGCAGATGAGAAACTATGGGAATACCAGAAGATGTTCAAATCAGATGTTTATCCAAAACATGCATGTAACTGATATAATCTGTAAATCTTGTGAACATAAGAATCTAGGATGGAAAGGCCCTCATCAGTCATCAAACCCAGTCCCCAATTATTACCACAGTCCCATTCAGAAATGTAATGGGTTCCATTTTAAAACAAAGTCACTTTGAAAGAGAAACCATCTCAAAAGATTAAATGAATTATCAAACTTTGATAATGGCTTCATTCGCAGTAATGTTCCCTGAGGAATCTCCAGCTAGGACAGTGTTTCCCAGACTTTTGATACCTGGGGCACACTTTTTTCCTAGATTAAAACTAGTGGAACACTTCACTGTTACACCTGAAAAGGTGTATTTTTTTCCCCAAAACACAGAATATATTCCATTTCCCGCCCAAAGGAAATCATACCATTCCTGAGATGTACTGTTAAAAAAACACTCCATAACTTTTCTGACTGTTGTGGCACCCCAACTGAAAAAAATATATATCACTAGGCACATTTACACATGCAATTTGTAACCCAGGTGGTACTCCCAGATGTACCCCTTCTCCAATTGAAGGGATCAGAGCAGGTGCATGAGTGCTGTGGGAGGTATAGGCACCCTCCCTCCCCTATAGAGCAGAGCCAGACCACCAATGGGGACTTAACCATATACCTTTTAATGAGAAAAACAGTAGTGGGAACATAACATGTACAAACCAGGGGGTATAGGGGACACTACAACACCCCAAGGGGGCAGGATTCAATAAAGGTTAGGCACTTACAATCGCAGACATATTCATCCAGTTGACAAAAGACAGGTTTAACAAAATATAAAACACAAACAGCAGAACAAACAATACTGGTTGGCGAAATATAAAATGCACAAAATACAAAATGTCAAATAACAAGAAATATAGGGCCTAGGTACCTGGAGCAGGGAA